>NC_089978.1:65106685-65412543 GCF_036417845.1 Apteryx mantelli | reverse complement strand
AGAATTTTTTGGTAATGATTTCACAGTTTAGCTTCTTTTATGTTCTCTCATTTGTTACAATGTTAGCTGATATGTTGATAGTGAGTTTTTTCCTTTCAAATGTTGTCAGAAAGGTAAACAATAGGGGGAAAAACCTGGAAACCCTTTTCCTTTTTGTTTGGTATCCTGTTCCTATTTTTTTATGGCTTTGCTTGATCCTTTTTAAGAGATTTCATATTTAATCACCATTTGGTAAGTGCAAAGCTGTGGCAGTACCAAGAATAGATGCCAAATTTGGGACACAAACTGACAACCACAAGGAAATAAATCTTTCTAAAAAAAAATCTACGAGTTTCATCATCTGTGGTTTCATTTCAATGCTATAGCTTCTATACTGTATTTCTAAACTCACATCTGCCAGCTCCACTTTGGTTTCTTAGAGCTATTGTGTTCTCACTGAAATATTCCTTCCATTAAAAGAAAAATATTTGACTTGTATTTTAGGATCAGCTTTGTCCAGGGTTTTATCTGCCTCCATATAAAAGACTGATATGTAAAAACTAAAACTGCCATATATAGTAGCATTAGCACTCTTTGAAAATGAAGGAGACAGCAGCCTGGATGATGACCTATCTGCCTGCTGACCAGCCTCACCTGGCTCGCATGGCTCTGGGGACAGAATGCAGTCCATTTTTCCATAGCAGGAGAGGTATCTGTTATGTTTATAGCATGCTTTTGGTGTGGGGCTAGGTATATTTAGGCACTGCAATAAAAATTGTACTTTTCAATACAGCTCATGCAATTTATCTGTATTTCGACAAAACCTCTTGTCAGTCCTCTCATGTGTCTCAGACAGGAGCACAGACAGGTTTCTACTTTGTAGAAAGTTGTTTAAGGCCTCTGTGCAAGCACCATCCCAGAAGTGACAGTAGCTTTCATTTAAGAAAAGAAAACAGTGATCTTTAAAATACTGTCACCATATAATATTAGTGGGAAGACCTGATCTGGCCTGTCATGAGATGGGCCTTGTTAGGTCTGGACTCTTAAAGGTATTTAGATATCCATCTTTTAAGCTCACGCTGTCCTTAGTACTGCTATTCAGCTGCTGCCCCACAGTCATCTACTCTGAAGACTCAGAGCCATTTCAAACTACTCACCACCTACATTAATCATGGATGTTATTTCCTTCCCTTGGCTATATAGGAGAGCAGCATCTGATAGCCCTGGAGAACAGTCATTGAACACTCGTTCTCTGTATCTAACATGCTGTTGTAGTTGTGATGATAGGATATTGGAGCAGATAAACTGAGCACAACCCTTGATCTACAAATTCTTCATATTAATTTCAGTTTCAGTAGGCTCTCTATTGAGATGCAAGCTGCATTTTATAGACACAACAGAATCAAGACCCTAATTTTAACCTTTGCCTCACAAATTTCAATAGGTTAAGTACAAAGATCTAGGTAATAATGTATACAGCGTTTGGCACTGAAAATAGTTATTGGCCAATAGTTGCCACACAATCTTATGAGATCAGTTATTTTATCATTTTCCCTATAATTCAAATGATGCTGACAATAATTTTAGTTTCACTTAGCAGCAATGATTTCTCTGTCATATTTACACAGAAAAAAGCAAAACTGAACAAAACAATAATTTAAGTTTAAGGAGTGTTCCAGTGAAGATGACAAAGAAGAATTGCTCACATTCTCCATTATTCTTCCCAGCTATGTTGCTTATTGTTGGTGTTATTTGCAATAGCTGATTATCTGGCTTAAAGCCAGAAATGCAATTTTCCTACTTTACTTAAAATCAAAGGTAGACCTGGGATTTTTTTTTTTTTAGGTGTTTCGAGTTGGGTCTACTGCAAAAATCCTGAAGATGTTTAAGATTTTCCACATCACATTGCCTGGAACTGTTACAGTAAAAAACAAACAAACAAACAAACAAACAACAACAACAACAACAACAACAAACTTTTATTCTTTTTTGTAAAGCTGTCTTTATTAAAAAAAATTTTGAAATATTGTCTGATATAGACAGTAGTATTAGCAAGAGCTACAAAAGCATTTTATAGCATTAAGCAAGAAAAGTTCAAAACAGCACAGCTCCATTTCTACAGTAGCAGAATTAAAATGAATGAGGATAGGAAGTAATAGTACCAAATACCACATCATTTTTACTTGTTCGCTCCTCAGCTTTGCCAACATGAATTATTTATGTTGGCTGAGCAAGTGGAATCAGTCTCATTCACAGCTAAGCGCAGGTGACAAAATGTAACAGTGATAATAATGATGATATTCTTTCTTTGCCCTCAGTTATTTTTCTAACAGTTCCCAGTAATGAACCACATTTATGAGTCTGCTCCTGTTGTTTTGCTTCGTTTCCATAGCATAAGACATCTAAAAAAGGGGCTTAATAGATTTTTTGGGTGCTGAGGATCCTGTAATTCTTTTGAATTCACCCAGTTTAGGCCACTGCAATTTTCTCAGCCCTCATCTCCCTCTCACACCTATCTAAGCAGTCTGTTGATGACTAGAGAACTTGATGTTACATAATTTGGAGACTGCTCTAAGCTTGCTAGGGAAGTTATCCTAGGCCTGGCATTTCAGAGATGACTAGTGACTCCCTTTACCCAGCTCTATCCAATATCCTTTGCCTGGAGCAGCAGGCCTAGCCAACATTGTCAAACATCTGGCTTACATCTGCTGTGTGGATGTTCATCACCCTGCTACTCCATTAAAGAACTTACAATTACAACACATACACTATTTTCTGCTCCTCTTATATTATCTCTGTATCCCACTCTTTCTGTTCAGAGTATCTTCCTTCCACCCCAACTTGAGAAATACAACTGCACATTTGAGCTGTATGCATAAACATATATAGACATCAGATATGATTGCCTCATTTCTGAATGCACTTTTTTACTTGAAGCAATTCACAAATGAGATGACTTGACATTATGAGAACTAACACTAGATGGAGCAGGTGTCAGGTAGGTGAATAGCTGGGGAGGAAAAGGAGAGACAACTGACACTGGCTGTGAAATCTCACAGTATTTCATACAGAGTTTGTGCCTCCAGCAGAAGACAAGTCATTGTGTATTAGAGCACCAGAGAAGAAAGAAGAGATGAATGTGAGAACCAGTTTCTGAGTGTGTCTTGAGACCTGTGCTTGTCGTATCAGTAATGCACAGGAGGCTAAAGGATGCACCCTGCGACTGCTGGGCAGAGAGCAGAACTCTGAATGTACTCCAGAGCGGGAAGGGCTTACGGCTGAAAGGTTGGCATCTGGGCATTCGACAGAGCACAGATTAGAGGAAATGCTAAAGGCTGGCTAGAGAGTGAAAAAAAGCAAAGAGAGGTGCAGAACTGGTGGTGAAACATGGGTCTTGAGAAGGAAGACGATTGGAAAGGAGAAGGAGACCAGCCCTTTGCATGGACTATCAGGAAGCAAATACTGTTCTTCCTATTCTGACTTTTTAGTCCAATGTATTATTTTTAAAGTTGTCACCCTTACATTTCAGAACGTGCAGTTGAAGTGGAGCTGGATGTTTTCAATCAAAATTCTCAGGATAACTGTATCTTCTTTCTCTTTTTCCCCTTCGCGTGAAGTTTGAGATATTTTTGACCAGCTTCATCATCTACTTGTAGAGTTGTGCTAGGCTGCCAAACAGCACCTCCAAAACAGGAGTAGTGCAAAGCTGAAGTTTTTAAAGCATGCCATTTACTAGGGCTGCAGGAAAATGGCAGATTGTACAGTCAGAAATAGAAAGCAAGTTTAGTGAGTAAATAACAGAGGACTTGCAAGCCACATTTCGCATGCCTGACTGAGTGCCAGACTTTGAAACTCTGGCAAAGAGCTCACCGCCACACTATACTGCATCTTTGCCCTAGTTTGATTTTTTAGCAGGAATTATCCACCAGCTTCTAGTACATAATGAAGCAAGTAGGAAAATATCCCCATGCTTTAATATTTGGAATTTAACCTCAAGCAATGACAGAAAAGCCTACTCTATGATTACCGAAACAAAAAAAAAAAAAAGAGAGAGAGAGAGAGGAAGAGAGATGTTAATTTTGCTTTCCTTTAATAACTGTCTGCTCTCCTGAAAATACAGGTTTCATCACTAGAGCACAGTGGCTGAGCTAAACCTTCCATTAGTCTACAGGAAAACAGTTAAAACCTTGATCCCTTTCCTTCTAATGTAGTGAGGAAAATTATAAATGCCTTGGTTCTCATAGAAATAAATTGACAAAAATAACCACTTAATTCTGGTTATGTTCTTGCTAACTTCTGTCTCCGGATAAATCTCTCTAGTTAGCAAGTCTGACCTCTTGGATGGGCACTTTGAATAAATGGTGTCTCAGTTTAGCAGATAAAGCAAAACATTGGAGCAAAATTGAATGCACAACATAACTTTTTTCTTTTTTCTCCTGTTTTCCTACACATAAACAGATAGAAAAAATTTTTTGTTTCATTCTTGTGAATTTTCCAGTTCAAACAGAAATGAAAATTCTGTGATTTGAGGCCTCATCAAGGGTTTGGGAGGCCCAGATTCAATCTCTCCTCTGGCTGAAAGAAGTATTGTATTTGCAAATGAGGATTCTAATAATTAGACCCATTCTCATTCCCTCTAGGTCCAAACAACTCTCTCTTCTTTATTTCTTAGGGTGGCTGGTGTTTCCTCCTTCACACTTGCAAAACCCCCTTGTTCTGCTGACCACCCCTGGCTGCTGAAGATTGCCTCAGGAATGGTGGTTGCTGTTATGAATGGAAAGGTTAACGTAGCCTTCCATTTCATAAGATGATTTAGCTTGACAGTATGGCTTGCATGATCACGTGATCTAACCCCAGAATTTAATCAACCACATAACTAACGGCTGCCAAATCCATGCCAATTAGGATTACATATGTGCATGTCAGGGGATGTCTGTATGTTCCCAGCTGGAACCAGTATCTTACACATTTGTACTCAGTTCAGATGAACCCTAGCAATGAGATGGGGCTAAGGTCAAGGGTGAGTTCAAAAAACAATATTAAACATTTCTTATGGGTAACAGGAGAAGTCTGCCATACATCACAGATAAAGGAAAAAGAAGGAGGAGGGCAAACCGAACATCTTCCAGAGATAGGGGAAAAGTGACAGGGTAAGACATCTGTTGAGGGTCATTTTTAGCAGCTGTTTCTACCTTCAGGATACGCTTGGGTACAGCTTTCAAGAACCCTGAAGTGATACAAAAGATTTTTATTCCAATAACGTATTTCCTTAGATTTTGTAGCAGATTCATTCTAAGCTCTAGACCTATAGAACCTATCCAGACAGTTATCCAAATCGAGCTTTAAAAAATTCCCCTTCATCCAAGAATGAAGGTTACACTTCCACCACCCCCACCATTCTGGTATATCATCATTGTCTCTAGAGAAAAGCTGGGAAGGAAAGCAACCCCCAAAATCCAACATTGCTGTATACTCTGTGTAGGCTTCACACGCTTCCTATGGCATTTGCATTCACATAGGAAGGTGACAAGTATTACAGTCATTTATGAAGCTCTGCCTGTGAAGAGCTAGCAATTTAGCTGTGTTGTTAAGGATATTATAAAACACCATTGTCTCTGCTGCTTCATGGGTGTTCCAAATAGTCCAAAATTCAACAAAGCTGGAAAAACCCATCATGTGCCTGCATTGTACAGGCCGGCTTTGCAATCAGAGCAGTTGACTAAAACTCAAAGCTTGGGTTGCATTTCAAGCTCTGCTACAGGTTTTGTAAAAGACACTAGGCAAGTCATTTCATCACTCTGCCTCATGTCTCCATCTGTAAAATGTAGAAAATCACATATTCATTATCTAGCTTATTTTTTGTAACATCTATGGAGTTCAGCACTGCTACTATGTGTATGGCCACTATTATGTGCATGCAAAAAGGATACATTTGGCCTACTAGAACACTAGAATCTGATTAGACCCTCTGAGGCATTCCAAACAATTAATCAGATCCATAGTATCCAAACTGGTCAAGAAGGCTGTAGACAGTCAAAATGGGAGTTTTCTGGCCTGCAAGCAAGCAGAGATCAACATGAACTCAGGAGACCTGTCAGCAGGCCACCCATTAACAAGGATTTCATCATTAATTATTTCCTTTCAATAAAAGACTGATGCAAGAAATAAAGAGCAGCTGACAGGGTTTAATGAGTTTATTGCATAAATGTAGATAAACTATTTCACTTTGTCTGTATTTGCATTTATTTGGAATCATTTAAAAAGTTAAGTAGAAAGTATTACATTTGGAAAAGATAAGGGTATATAGAAAAATAATTTAAACATACACAAATTTGATAAAATAGTAGCAGAGATTTAAGACACTGAGATTCCATATTAACATGTCTTCATTGTATTAACAATGTTAAAATGAATAGCTGTGCTATTTGCAGTGGCTTTAACTAAAAAGAATGATCATGTTAGCTCACTCCCTATGAATAATATATGAGGCTGAATTCAACTTATTCACCTCATCTTGCATTCAGTCTAAAAAGACACAAAATAACAGGCTATATTTGGCATTAAGTAACAATTTCTTGTTTTAACTGCCATATCATTATTTGTTGGAAACTTGCTTGTAGGGTGGATTTGCATTTGTTAGAATTTTCAGATGCGGTCTCAGTGTTAGATGGAGGCCAGACTGGGAGTTTTTCTATTTTTCCAACTTTAATCTTTTAGGATCTCAATGCATTTTTAATAGAGCATGGAAGAATCAATTAAATCTTATTATTTGGACACATTACAAGGTTATGCTGTTATGGGTGTCTAGCTAGTGTTAATTAACCAAGGAAGAAAGTATTTTGCACTTTAAAATGGTATAAAATGCTATGTTCACAAATTAAAGATATAACACAGTTGAGAATTGAAAAGACTTATTAAGGATAGTAATGCATTGGTGACTTATGACTTCCAGCTGAAGAAAGTTATTTGGTATAGAAGACTTCATTAACAACTCTGTTTAAACCAACCTATTTTCATCATTTCATTCTCTTAAAGAAAGCTATGCTTCATAATCAGTTTTGCAAACCAAACGAACAACAGTAATGACCTTGAAGAAATGAAATCACTGACTCTCCCATAGCAAGCAAAAAGTTTTCTGAAAAAAAATATTGATGTTTTGAGGAATTTTTCCAGCCTTGCTTATGTTTGGAAAATTCACTACTGCCCCCTCCAGCATGGGCTGACAAACAAACTGCCTTTGAAAGACAGCAGTAAAAGTGGACAGTAATGGATTAGAAGACAATCAGGTCATTTCATTCTGCTGCTGCTTTTAACTTTCCCATTCAGCAGTGAAGGGAGACAACAGCTGAGTTCTGCCATCGGACAACACTGAAAAAACAGGGCTTACTAGAATCAGATTAACAGCAGTAAAAAGCAGGGACCCACCAGGTGTTTTTATAGCAACTAGGGAGATACCAGGGCAGGGAGGAGAGATATAAGCAAAGAGAACAGAACTGAAAGTCGATGAGAGGAGACCTAAAGAAGGAGAATCAGTAATCGTGGTAGCATGTATCAACATGGCCAAATTACAGGAGGACACCCTGACCCCCTCAGCTTTCCTGCAGCTGGAGAATGGCAACCTCTTACTTAATCATGCCTCCTGGAGAGGAAGGGGAGATTTCTGCATCATATATCAATCTTCTGACAAGGGTCTTGCAGGAATGGTGCTTGAGATTTCCAGGGTCAGGTCCTTGCATAGCCACAGGTTATTTGTAGACCAGGGCAATTGCCTTAGAGTTACTATGCCTATCTCTGCTTAGAAAATGAAGATATTATCCCTCTCTCACAGAGGCAATGACAAACAGCGTACTGATGTTGCAGCATTGGTCACAGGAGTACTGCAGACCAATGTTAAGCTAAACAGCCCAATGGGGAAGGGATCACCTGAGGACGATCCAGGAAAAGGCACTATGATCCTTTAAAAGAAGGACGACACATGGCATACAGTTCAATAATTTTTTGAATATATTATAATATTTGATGAAGTTGTAATTAAATGTTGCACTGCTGTGCTCCCTCCACATTACACTTAGCAGCACAAGTCGCTTTCAGTTTGCTTAGGCTATTTCAACATTTTGTGCAATTGGTTTCTTTGCTATTGCTTCAGACAGTCTGTATTATATCAAAAATGAGTTCCTTCAAGATAATATTTATGGAAGTGAGTAATTGTTAGTGGAATTTAGTTCAAATGTTCACTATATATATATTTTTTCCTTGAAATTCATGTTTAGATTCAATCTTCAATCATTATTGTATCTCCGTACACCCCTTGTTAAGCCCAAGGAGGATCCATTTGGACTGAGTGCTATTAGAAGACTACTTCTCTTCAGGCTAATAGGGTGGATTTCTTCTTGTCCTGATATTATAGAAGAAAAACAATAGTTTCCTGTAGCAACTGACATTCATTAAGGGATCTGATCATTCACCAACCATAAAGTTTCCTAACACAAGCACTGTCTATGGGAACAAATACATTCCCTGCAAAGTGCTTCTGAGAAATCAGAGACATGTCTCTGTCATGTCTCAATAAGGAGTTGGATAAATATTGTAAAATATTGTTTCAGTAGAGCAGATGTTCAAAGCATATTGACACCTACTAACAAACTCAGACCCCCTGAAGCAGGAGACTTTATTTACAGTGGAATTTGATTATTTCTGAATGTGTGAGTAACATGTTACCTAAGGCAAAGAATAATTTTGTTTTTACAGTTATTGAAAATACTAAAGCAAAAACAAAAACTACACCCATACTTCTCATGTGCTTGACCATCATTTTCAGAAGAAGACTAGAAAGTGTGTCTGCTGGTGGTTAACATTATTTTTATTTCATGAATAATAAGCTGATTAAGCACAGAAAAGTATAGATAGCAAATATTTTAAAATCAAGCCCAAATTATTTAAAACTAACCAAGTCTCATCTCAGTATTTTAATTAGTATGCAGACTTTCATCTGAAAATAAGCTCTAATTTAGGACAAAAAAAACCCTGTCTAAAATAAATGGCATGTCTTAGGTAAAAACACAGCATATCTCCCAGGGCTTTTCTAAATGATGACCCCCAGAGAATGGTTACTGTACTGTTACACTATAGTTACTATACTGTTACACTACAATCTGCATTTCAGTCTGCTATCCTTTAAAAACACTGTTCACTGGAAAAAAAGAGTTCTCAGATCCCTCTGAAAGATTATTTGCATGGAACTGCTGGGGAAGAGAAGGTCTGAGATGAGCATCCAACCTTTTATATCAGCTCTATGAGCATAGAACCTGCCCTGCTGCTCAATCAGATTTTTATGGGTTTCTTTTCCTAATACACAGATAACCTATGTGTTATGAAGATGAAAGCAGATTGTTATTTTATGTAGAGAGGAAGTGATAGGAAGTTTGGGCATTCTTACACCATAAATATAACACAATTCTGACTGAGATATTCTATTTATTAGAAAAAGAAGCAGACAATATGCATGAAGTCATGATACTCAAAATAATGAGATGGTAATTTGTTATTAAATTTGTTATTAAAGTGTGCCTCAATCTGGAGATCCAAAATGGCAGAGATACAACATAAAATCCCCTATACATTTTCTTTATATGAAGTTAATGAAGCCTAGAAGAAAAAGGACATGAAAATAAAGTTTAGAGGCATGAGTTTGTTCTCCATTAAAAGGTTAAGACCAAATTATGTACTGAACATTACTTTTTTAGCTGGAAAAGCTGTCCTTGTTTCCTAAACTCTATATGTTAATCTGCTCATCCCAACAGTGAACTATACACAGCTACCCAAATAAATAACTTCTTCTGAATTTTTTTTGTATAGCAGGAAAAAATGCAAATTAATGTCTTCCCAGACAGTAAGTGCACTATTTAGACCTCTTTAATCTTAAAAAGAAATTCCTACAAGAGTTCAAATAGAAGGCAGAAATTGTCTTTATTAAAAAAAAAAAAAAAAAGAACCTCCAGAAGCTGTATTAATGTGCATTTTGGCATATTAAATTCTACATTAAGAGCATTTGTACCGTTCGGACAATCTCACTAGCATCAAGCCTTTGGCTGTCAAAGAAAAAGATCCTGCATAAGGCAGATAAGCTCCACCAAAGCCCTTATTTGTAAACATAGTACAGCTGCCAAGTGCCTCAGAATACTCTTAAGTTACCTGATCACGTAGTTGGGAGCAGAATGTAGAACAGACTTTGTCAGCTTGCAAACAGAACCTATGTCTCCCAATCTACAACAAATCTTTCAAGTATTAAAAATGGATAAAGTGCTATTCAAATCCTGCAGATGTCACATAACACATTTACTGTTTTACATCTTATAAAACCAAATTATTATTTAGGGCAGCAGCTTCCCTCCCACCCCCAGCCACCTCTATCTTTCATTTTAGACTATACATTATTAATCGGGTAAAATCGCTTTTTTCCCTTTGCAAGATTTTTTTTTTTTTTAAGACATTAAATAAATCTGAACTTTGTCAACCTGTAATACTGGAGAAATTCATTCTTGCCATCCACATATTCCTGCCATACTCAAAAATGCAGAATACAGGCAAATAGAGGAAGAAAAAAATGTTTAAAAATATTATTCAACACTTTTTCCCTGTAAAAAAAGATGAGATACTAAAGAAAAGGGGGACTAATAGCCAGGCATTTTGCAGAAGTCAGTTCAACGCGTATTCATGGACCCTCAGCATCCATCATGCATTCCTGTCACTTCATTGTCATTTCCCTTTAAAATGCCATCGCTTCCTCTCTCCTGAATCTTTAGAGGAAGGAATCACTTTGAGTGAAGTTTTTTTTTTTTTTTTTTTTTTTTGACTGTAGAAACTGAGAAAGTAGGTTCATTTGCTTAAACAAAAATGAGCAGAGTAAAACTATTGATGGACTGCATATAAAACAAGACTGGGAAACTCCTGTCTATAATCCTGTCTATAATCCTAGTTTAGTGGCTTGACTACTGTCCCACAGAGAGTCACTGATACTGACTTCTGTCCTCTCTTTACATATGTGTAAAATATATCATTATTTTTCTAAATACTTATGCATTTAGAGGATCATATATGAAGACTACTCCAGTGTCGCTCCATTCATGAATGGTCATGTTGGAGATCCATCAGGGTAATTCTAATATAAAATAACAAATCTTTGCTTATCAACCAAATGGATCACATTGTTCATACTGATGCTTTTTCCAAAAACACCATGTTGAAATTTACTGCTTTTCATTAGGGTCATGACAATCAAATGAGAAAGTGGTGGATTGGGTCGGCAAGCAAAGGGTGTGGAGTGATGTTAACAGAAGGGACCTTGTATTCAACACAACCAGGCTGAAGTGAGCCCAAGCATACGCACGAAAGTAAGGACATGCTGGAAGGACAGCATTACAGGGAAAGCTCTCACCCCCTTTCAGCACAACTGGGTGCCTCTCTGACGTGCCTATGCACTAACACGTGCAGCACAGGGGCAGACAGGAGGAATTAAAGGTCTGTCTGCAGTCACAGGGCTACGATCTTGCTGGGATCACAGAGACACAGTGGGAGGGACCACACGACTGGAGTGCTCCAAGGGGTGGACGCAGGCTCTTTGGGAAGGACAGGCCAGGACACTGTGCAGGCCGGGGGCTCCCTGGGGCCAGGGGCCGGCGTTGGTGGGGGCTGCCGGTGTCAGGGCCAGTCGGGTCCTGGCCTCCAGGACCCATCCCCCCAACCCGAGGGAGCAGGGCCCGGGGGGCGTCGGGCACCACTGAGGGGATGGGGACGGGGGGGGGGCCCGTGGATGGGCAGGGGCCAGGCTGTGGTGGTGCTGGAGCTGGAACCACTGCGGCGTCATGGGGCAGCGACTGGTGGCCCCAGGCTGGGCTGACAAGAGACGGGGCTGGACTGCGGGAGCTCGAAGGGAGGAGCAGGGACAAGGTGGGCTGGTGGTGCCCCCGGGACCTGACAAGACACAAGTAGTGCAGTTCAGAGCAAGTAGTTTCTGTTGTGCTCAGGAACAGAGCAGGTGGCTGTCACAAAGTCACCGACAATTTTTGGCCCAGTTCACCCTTACACTGGCGCAGTATATCTCGCAAAGCAGAAGCCATTAAAATCACTAAGGCTGGACTGGTGCAAGACAAAAAATTTTGTAGTGAACCACTTAATTTAATTAAAATACCTGACCTGTCAGCTGCATGCACTGAACTTTACATTTTGAAAAGGAAAGCAAGCTCAGCAGTATACAAGTTATTATGCAAAATGTCTTTTACACACATGCAATCACAATATCATATGGATATCAATACTGAAATCAACAAAGTAGATATTTTGTTCTACGAAATAATTAAATTTCCCTGAAATAATTCCGATTGAATAACGTTACATAACCATCAGCAGGAAAGAGTAAACTCCAGCCATCAAGTCATGGTCTGAAGGAGGTTAGCTGGTCTCATGGAGGAGAGCTAATCTGCAATGACGTGAAACTCTCTATAGATATTCTGCAATGGAAAGACATCACAAATGCAGTGAGAATCAGAACTCCTTCAGTGCAGAAATCTCCTGGGCATTTCATCCTCTTTCTACCTTTTTTTCCCCCTGTCCTCTGAAATGTCTAATTTCTCCCTCAGAAAAGTCACCTGTTGATTTATGAAAACAGTTTACAAACGATCTACATTAATGATACATTTAATTAAATGCCTGTAACAAAACTAGGAGAAAATCACTGTAAATATTTTTTCACTTCTCTGTGGTAGAATTCAGTCTGACAGAGAGCAGTTGGTGCTGAAATTCAATGAAATATGGTTTCCTTGTTACTAAGGGTGATAGGAAGGCTTATAGGCAGGTATGGATCTAGGTCTTCTGTTATCTGAAAGCTTTTACAAAATATATTAAAATTTCTGCCTTTCTCTAATGCCAATGTTTTTCTGAGCTGTTGATCTGGGGGCTTTTTTTCCCCTTAGTCTTTAAATCATCGTACCACATAGCCCGACATGTTATATAGGCATCCTTGCTGGGATTTCCTCACTGATTACACCTTAGTTTCCTGCAGGAAAGAAATCCTTTCTGAACCAGAGCCATGTGGCTATTGCAGTTTTGTCATACCTGATTGTTTTTCATACAGCAGTCAGTCTTTCTTAATATATAACAAAATAAAGATATAAAAGTAGTACTAATGTGTTTCTGCCATGGTTGATATTTTAAAATAAAAGAAAAAACACCCTGTGGTGCTTAATGTAGAGGAAATAGTGCTTACACAGTAGTATAACATCCTAGATGAAGTCTTCACATTGCTAGTATAGCCTGGCTATGTGTTTTTTACCAAAAGTATGTTGTTGAATATAGCTGCTAAGCAGTGAAAATTAAAAAACAAAATAGAAAAAAGAAAAGGTTCCTTGTGAAGTAAATGAACTAATCTTTGCCACCTATTTGCCTGCTATACTCACTTTGTTCTTGGATTTGAATAGGAGGACCTATTAACCTGCTTCTCAACAGTACAGAAAATTAATCCACCCAGTCTAAATGAGGCAATCTTAAATGAAAGGCTTTCCTGCAGATTTGTCACCCTCCCACATCCCTTCAGCAGGCAGACAGATACTTACATACAAACAGTGAAATGTGGAGGATGCTAATGTTGCTTGGGACCACAATTCATTTAGAAACCTATTAACCTGCAAGCTATTTTTCTGTATTTAGTGAAAGCTCTTATTTGCTCTGTAGGTTTCAGACAAACAAATGGCACCATGATCTTTGAGGGAATATCAACTCCTTTTGCGTATGCATCTCTTGACCAAACACAAATATACACATCTAATAAGGAAAAAAAAAAAAAAAAGACTCACAACCTGCAAAGTGCAGTGAGATCATCTTTTGATAATGACAGGTGTAGCTACATTAATACTTAACACTAAGAGTCAGTGTAGGAAATCCTAGGAGAGCAGGGGTCAGGAGACCTGGGATGATGTTCTACCCACTGAAAAGAATGACAGAATTCCTGTTAACTACAGTGGATCCAGGATGCTGATCTGGTCTCTTCCACCACAGCTCTACCATTCCCATGAGACTGTGATTAAATTATTTTTACTCTGTGCCTCTGTTTCTTTACTTTTTGGAAAAGGTTTGACAAACATATTCTTGTGAAACAACATTTCTTGTACCCAACCTTCAATCATTGTCTTGCTACCTAAATCTCTAAAGACTTCTTATCCAGCCATACTAAATGAATTGAGTCCTCCCTGCTGGGTTTTATTAATTTTCAGCGAAACAAGAATAATGATACTTTCCTGCCTTTGTACTGCGATTTCAGATCTCTAAATGTAAAGTTTAATATGAAAAGCTTGATGAAAGTTTAATATTTTATAAACAAAAATCAGATATGTATAAATGCATGAAAGTCTCATTATAAAATATAATAAAAGCATTTGCCGTAATTAATTTACATGTATATTTAGATTCACTTTGTATGTGTTTTGACTTATAGACATATTTCCACACATAGTATTCACACACAATTCACACACAGCATATTCCTGGTCATAGGCAGTAGACAAGGCTAATATATATTTGTTTGAATGCAATATACTTCGGCTCCTAAATTTTTTTGCCTAAGGTTTAAACTTAGTGGAAAACAAAGAGTGGCTCATATTTCAGAAGTGAAATGAATATGGTTGCCTTTTTATTTCAAAATATCAAAATGCTATGAAATGTTTATTTTTAAACAGAATAATTCTGATTTTTATTTTTAATGGAATGGCATTTCTTAGTAAACACAAAAATAATAATCTTGGTAGCCATAGCAGTAACTGTGTTTGGTCTTGAATCAAAATTAAATTAATGGGAAAAAAACCAACATGTTTAGGATGAACTCCTGCAAGTGACAACAGATTTAATATATTAAATATTTAATCTAGTCCCTTAGAGTCACTACCCCACTTGCCATCTAATTATATGAGTAGCATGAGTAGGGTAAGTATTTCTGACATGATCAGAATTCCACAAAAATGACCTACTGAAATATCCACAGGTCTATTGGGTCAAATCTTCACAGCAAGCCATTTCTAGCTCCCACTCATAGATTTTGATGCACAAGACATCTCTAAGGACTGTACAGTTTACTCAGGCAGATTGTGCAACTAGCTTAGCACCTCACTAAAACATACAAAAAATGGGAGGAATGACAGATCTAGGTTGAATAAAATCCTAAGTACAGTATTTGCCTGGGTGAGTTTCAGTTCAGATGGGGAATTCTAGTAACAGCTTTAAGGAAAAAAAAGAAAAAAAGAAAAAAAATTGCTTAGAAAAAAAAAAACAGAGCAACACTTTATCCATCTCTATTGGCTATTAAACAACCTATGAGAGCATGTTTATTTTGGAACATTCACATTTAATGAGTGAGGGGGTGAATTTACAGGATCTGAAGTCTTAAGAAATTTTTTTAATCCACTAGAGTATAGGAAAGGAGACCCTGGAGATGGCTCTGCCTAGCTCTTGACTCTGGCGCTGCCCCCCTTGAGCATGGCTTGATGGTCCGGAGATAGAGCCCTCCTCTGCAGCAGTCAAGCTGTGGAGCAGCGCCCTGGCCAAGAGCTGGCAGGACCGCAGCAGGCCACGAGCTGCCAGCTGAAGCATCACCAAGTCAGAAATCTCTGTGCCACACTAGGGAGTGTGGTGCAGGTGCACATCCAGTGTGCAGTAAAAGGGCTTTGGGGGGAATTGGCCTGCTCCTCTTTGAAAGCAAACTTGCACATTAAATGCACACTAAGCCTGGTAACATGCAGGTTTACAGAGCAACTGCATGCCAATAAATGGAGACCCTGGACTTACATGCAGTAGCTTTTGCTGGATACGCTTTCAGAGAAATAGATGAAAGGTAGGACAACACCTCAGTGAGGTTCTTCCTGAGTGCTTTTGTCCATCTTAATGAAACTTATTGCAAGATTTGGATCACAGAAAATAACATTTCAGAGAAGCGTCTCTTAATTTAACACAATAAATGCTGTGCCTTTAAATACTGGTAAGAATGACAGAAGACTTAAAAATTAGATTGTCCCACTGTTATATTGTCAGTGGTCCACAAACTACCCAGACTTCTGTCTTTGACTAGCTGACCATATCATATCTTTTGTTTCCTTCTCTGACTCATACCTGCACCATTTTCTTTTTCATTGTCGATAGCTTCTGAATCTTAGTGCCTGAGATACTCCCTCTTGCTTCCTCCTTTCGAATCCCCCCTAAAAATTCCCTTTCTCTTTAAGCTCCCCAGCTATAAGTCTCTATTAACAATAATAATAAAAAATGGGTGACTTGAAACTTTACTTCAAAAGATAGTTCTGTCAGCAGCAGAGCTAATCAAATTGATTTCCCACACATCACTTGCACACAGAGTCTTTAGCATCTAATAAAGGATGTGATTATGAGCCTTTCACTCCATGTGGCTAGTAATAACCCAGCACCCTGCTGCCGATTTTCAACAAAATTTAAAGTACTGAATGTGTTTGAGTTCTCTATACTTTTTGTCAAATCTGGTAGAAATTAGCCAGCAGGTTCAAGATGCACAGGGGCAAAGAACACAATTGTATAAACCTCACTTTGTTAAAAAAGTATACTTAAAATGCTCCATTAGCAGAAGGAGATTTTGCATTTGTTCTTGATTTTCAGTTATGATGAAATAGTAGTTGCAGGAATCAATTCTTATTTTCTCTCTCATACATAAGTGAGCAATGTACACTGCTCACATACACTGTGATTTTTTAAAAGAAATTACATACAAATCCACACACACACAGTAGCACAGTAAAAATAAACAGATTATCTCCCTTCAGGCAAAACAAATGCCTGAAGTTTCACACTTCCATAAAGGCACACATCAGATCAGTCCAGGAAAATGGATTATTGTGGATAAAATGGCACTATTACAAACTAATTTGTGAACTACGCAATTTCTAGCAAATTATGTTCAGCATTACAAATCCAATATAGTGTTTAATACAGTACTTCCAAGAGAATGTATATTGAATAGAAGATACCTGGGGCTCATTTTTCCTGGCAGACTTGCTAAGTCCTTACCAGCTTCATGCAGAGGAACACAATTGAAAAAAATAACATAATGATCTATTCCAATTTCAAATCTAAATGTCGCTTTTGTTTCCTATGTGGAGCTTACTTCGTACATATCAATGCAAATCACATCACAGGAATCATCTGGCAGCATTTGTCGCAGTCTTTTTCATACACTTTTTTAAAAGATCTGAAGGAAGTATTTAGGCAAGAATTTGCCAGAAATAAATTATAATTCTTACAACTTAAGCAAGGTCTTCTTTGTGGGAGGCCAACAAGCTAATTTGTTAAGCTTGCTTGTTCTTGTCATGTGTTAGATCCTATTTTGATGCTCTTGGAAAGTGTCGAGGAGAAAATGGTTCAGAGACTGACTTATAACATTAATGCTTCCCTTGTACCCAGCCAGAGCCCTGTATACATTTTATTACTAGGTTTCAGACAAAGAGTGACTGATGATTTTGCTGGTCAAAATCCATCATTGTGCTGGATTTTATCCATGCTGATAAAGTGCCATATGGTCTTCTTGTACTGTATGGTGTGGAAGGAGTACATGACAAGCTCACTGAATGAGACTGGGGAAGGACAGCACAGAGCAAAAGGAGCCATTTGACATAGTATTCTCTTTCCATCTGCACTGCCTGCTTAATGAAACCACATATTTGGAGAAACATGTACTTAATGGAAAAGCAACTCATTAAAAGATGGCAAGCCAAAGCAAGTGCTGTATGTGGCCTTGCTCGAATGGAAGTAAGTTTTAAAGATACATGATTAAATGTCATATCGCTTCCTCCTCAGTATGTTGCTGCAAGTGCCCATTTTGGGAGCAACTTTTTCCCCAGATCTCATATAAAAAGCCTTGCTGTATAATCAGGAGTCACAGATGACACTTAAAATTAGATCTTAGCAACACTGAGTGTTGCAGCACTGAAGCTAGCTGTGAATTTAGTCTCCGGCTGTATTTCCCTCAATATTTCCTCAATATCTATGTCAATGCGAACAAGATATTTTAGCTATTATGGGTGCATTTAAATGTGCACATCTTAAACAGGATATGCAGAAGATAGTGAGACTCTTCCATGACTTCATGGACACATCTTTGAATTCACATGGTCAGCTCTGAGGTTGAGGTCAAAGCTTCTGTCTGATCTCAAGTCTGCTTCTTTCTATGCATCCTCAAAAAGAGAATGAATAATAGCTGCAGGCACAGTTCATGTGCAATAGCATTTGGGACATATTTAAGTACTATTACAAAATTTGACATCATATTTATTGTTTAGCAAAGTGAGCTGAGTGAACTATCATCATAGCTTACATCTGCATATCAAGTAGTTCAAAAAAGATCAGTATCTTCAGTTTTGGGAAGACATTTTTGGTGGCATTCAGCTCCAAATTCAAAAGCTAAGTTCAAGACTCTACATTTAAAGCTATTTTCATGCAGGTGAGCTGTGTAAGCTTCTGTTATTGTCACTGTAGTCAATAAACCTGAGGGAGTTTAGAGAGTTATTCAGATGACCATGTGACTTTATGGTGATCTAAATATCTCTCTAGACTTAAGTGACTATCATGGACACTTACACACCCAACTCCTATGTAGATACCTGTGTTGTAGACATGTAAATGTAGATATTTGTCTGGGAAGTCAAATGCCACACTTAGCTTGCACACAGACTAAACTATTTAATTTAATGCCATGATCCCCAAACTGCACGTTCTGGAATTTCAGTAGAAAGACTGTCGAATTGAACTAAGGCAATGAAAGCAGTAGCTGCTCCTGAGTTTGTGTTAAGCCAATGCACAGGCACAGAACAAAGTATCCCTCTGTTTGCAACGTCTTCTCACCTATGAAATTGGCTGTGGTAGTACCTGCTGGCAGAGCTGTTCAGAGCCCAGCAGCTCTGCACAGTTCAGCTAAGAATATCCAAACAGCATCTCCAACCTCTCCTAGGAAGAATATGGTAGGTCAGATTTATATTACTTAATAAGCAAGGACCCTCATGCTAATGGCTTAAGAGGTATTCTTTAAACTTAATGAGAGGAAATTCTGTTGGAGAAAGTTTTTTTTTTTCCTGAAAAAGAATAAATCTTGTAAGAACCACTTTTTGAGAAATATTTTTACACTCCCCCAACACACACATAAGCATATATATAACTGGTCTGATAACTAAGTTTTTAAAATTTAAGTTGGTTGTCACAGAGATAGTTCGTTACTAGATGTCTAACACCTATGCAGTATTCAGGATATAAAACCAGTGAAATAACATTGAAATTCACCTTTTCAATACAATATGGGTCAATAAAAATAGTACCTTCTTATTCAGCAGTGGCCCAGGATGTCTCCAATATGAACGTAAAGTGATTTTATGCTCCCCAAAAAGAACAATCAAAGTGAAAAATCCATTAAAACTAGAATGACGAAGGTCAAATCCAATTGCTCTTGTAGAAAGCATGACTTAAGTAACCTGATACAGCAAGCTGTGTATAGCTCATAAACTCAAATCAAGTTCAAAAGAGGTAGATCACTTGCCTTCTTAGTTATTATATCAGCCTTTGATTATTCTACCTGCCTTATCACGAATATCTATAAACTGGCAAAATCCATTTGACATTAAACTCCAGGGAAATGACAAAGGAACAGCAGAGACAAACACATGTTTAAAGAAGCAACCTTCTTTTGATAGGTAGGCTCACCTATCACTAACTGTTCTCTTTCCCATCAGGAAAAAAATTGACCCTGATCAGATTATTCAGCTCCCCTACAGATGACCTGAAAAAGCCCGAAGGCTCTCAGCCCCACATGGAGACACTAACAACTAAACTAACTTTGGCTACACAGTAACTATGAGACATTAATATTATCATAGCTCCGTTCGTATTCTGTGTTCTGCACAAAGTGCTTTGTGATCTGTCTTTGATGGACATAGCAAACATCTCAATAGGGATCCTCCACAGGTAGGTATGGTCTTCCTAACCCCAGTATGATCTGACTAAAGGTGCAGCATTTTAGAAATGATCCCGCTCCAAATTATATACAAGTTCTGGTGTGCTTTCCTGGACAAACATTTAGGTACACAGTGTAACTCAACTGTGTTTGTGTAGTTAGGCAACTCCAGCGTTACATTGCTTCTAGACAAGAATTACTTTCAGTGGAGCCGTTAAAAAAAGGAGAAGAACTATACTTAGAGGTAAAATCAAGTATGAGTAGATATTAGATCCTGCTTACTATATATCCATGGGAGGCTCAAAAAAGAGCTACTGGTTAGACCTGGGCTGTGACGTGCAACTCTGTTTTGCTTAAGATTTCAGATTAGAAAAGTATTTGTGCCTACATGAGACCTCAGAAAGTAAATTAAGAATGAAAAATCAAAAAGATGCTGAACTTTGAGCCTGTTAAGCAATCTGCCTGACAAAACTACTGCAAATCCCTGGTGGGCTGGCAGGAAGATCAGGTTGGCTTCAGTGGAAACCTACTTGTGTTCTTTCCAAAGCTTTGTCAAAAGGAACATATTGCCATAGGATGATCTGCTTCCTGTGAGTTGGTATTTTCCAGGGGGAGAAGTTTTCTGACCATATCTCTGACCAGTTAGAATTAGTGTTATGTTAGCTAGCAGTTGGCACACCAACCCTGCCTTCCTTGGAAGTTCAGCTGACAGACAGGTCCATAGAGAAGATCACAGTCATTCATGGGAAAACTCCAGCTTCCTCAGATTATCCCTGTCATGGCAAACAGGCACCAGGAGAGATCTGAGGGAAAGTGATGAATCTGGGATGGGGATTTTTGTATATTATGGCTAGGGAAAGAATGCTGAGGAAGAGCGTCTCAGTTTGTGCGGGGAAAACACAATGAGGAACGACAGAGTGGATTTTGGTTCGCCAGTAGAGTAGCCCACAAAAATCAGTGGGAGGTAGTGATAAGATTTCCCATATGTTTTTTTCAGAACATTTCCTAAAAAAATTCATCTGTTAACAAATAAGGAATTGCCTCCAGCACTGCATATTTAGAAAATAAAGCACACAGTGATGATAAACAATCCCACCCTGCAGTACTGGAAGAAGACGAAGGTGGCATAACAACAATTTTATTGCAATACTTACTAGCATTTGCATAGCAATCCATGCTGTCTCCAGGCAGAGACTGGAGTATATGAGAGCACAACCTACCAGTGCAAATTTAAGCAACTCTGACAAACAGTTAACTCATCAGGAAGGGCATATAGGCACTTTTTAAAGCAAATTCACTGTCTTTGTGACAAAGCAAAAATTTTTGTCAGAGGCTAAGTTACTTTTAATAAGCTGATTCCCGTCTTCTGCTTCCCCTCTTCTGCCTTCTATATGAGATTCTGTCTGAATCTCATTTTGATTATTAATTTTGCTTTGTTTTGGCTACAGAGCTTTCCACTGCAGGGACAGATATATTGTTGCAGAACTGCCAGGATAACTTTCCACATGAAAATCTGTCTTGGGAAGCAGCTACTCTCAGGAGAATATGATTTAATTTATACATCAATTAGCAGTGTAAATTAATGCTTTACCGTTCATCCTATCTCCAAAGATTTTAAACTCCAGTGGAGGTTTTCATTGTGAGCAAAGATGAAAGACTTCAGAGCAGAACAGATGAGATAGCCTCAAAAAAAGGCATCTGAAATGTTTTGAGTGCAACTTGCTATAGCTGGTTTGGATTCTCTCATAAATTGTCCTGTTCCACATAGCTGGCAGACCAGGGCAGAGCTGGAGAGAAAATAGTTTTTTTTGTATGAATAGTTTCAGATTTCAGAATCTTTAGTTCCAAATCAGGACAAAAAGCCAAATAGTTTCTACAACCCTGAAATTCCAGTTTGAAAAATTCTAAATATTCCGCCTAATTTTTGGACCCAGAATGAGAGAAGGAGAAAAAGAGGAAGGGGGAAGAAGGAATAAAGCTCTCAAGGCTTCACAAAGCACTCCAGAGTATGGCAGCATTTTCTAGAGACAGAAGGACAGCTGGACGTGGTAGCTTCCAGGTACGAACAACTTAGAGTCCAAGTTAAACACCTTCTCCCATCTTTGAGAGTCAGCCAGAGGTGCATGGGAGGCTGCTGAAACAATTGACTGACACATTAACTGGCACACTGTTTGTCTGTCACCAGCCCCCAAACCAAATGTTCAGTCCCACCTTCTCACTTGAACCCTCATTCGGTGCAAAAGGATTAGCTGTGGATATGCAGGGAAATAATAGAACAGGCATGCCTCAAGTTTATTGGAATATCACAGAAGAATTGCAGATATTGTCTCTTGGTGTATCCTAATGTGTCCTCTTTTAATAACAATTGCTACATACTTTTCTAGATTTCTAGAACATGATTAAAAAAAAAAAAAAGCATTTTTGGATAATTCCCCAACAAGGAAGGGCTCCCAAACTACTTAAAATGGAAGATCTCGAAAGTGCAAGAAAGAAGCAAAGGAACAAATGAACTACTGCAAATTCTTCAGGTATTTCTTTATAGTAATTCAAAAAGAGAATAGAGAAAAGATTGCTTTAAAATACTGGCTGAACCATGGTAAATATGGGAATCTTCTATATCACCTTATCTAGTAGCTTGCCTTTAGGGTGCATATACAGATTTATATCAGCAGCTAGAGGAATCTAATCTTAGACATAAATTACAACGTGTATGTATCATCTTTGTTAATGTGAGATTTAGATAATGTTGCCCTATCATATTTGTGCTAATAATTAGTATAGCATATCTAACACATTGGCAGTTAAAGTGTTTGAAAGCTATTGTGATAAATACTTTGCATCTGTGTATAGACTTCTTTCCTGTAATTCTGCAAACAAGCTGCTGTTTTTGGTTTATCAGCATGTTTTGATCTGCACAAGGCTATTTAGCTTTGCTTCACTGATATCTCTCTGGTAACATCCCCTCTTGCTTTGCCTTTCAGAATCCAGCTTGACAGAGACAAGTGTTAGAAGCTATATATCAGTCTTGCATACATTTCTACTAACAACATGCCAGAATTACATGAAAAGTTTACCTGCGAGATTGTCTTTGCAAATGTTCTGTGTGTAATTACCATCAACTTGAAATTATTTTGCAAAACAGACTTCCATATATCAGCGTGAAAAAGACTGAAACATGCATCCTGTGATACGTGCAAAAGCTAACCATAAAATAGTGCTCTATGACCTAAGTCATTATTAGAGCTGGTGTAGTTCTCTTGAACTTTGAGGAAAGATTCAAAGGGTTTTTACAACATTCTTAGCAGCTGTACCCAACACAATGTCTTCTGGACTCTTCCAAGTTTCCTTATGCTGCTTAAAGCTAAACTTGTCTTCATATCTGTTACGTAGAAGCAGTATCTAAATTCAGTATGAGGAAGGAAATTAGATGTCCTCTTTCTTATATTTCAGGTGCTCCCTGTAATCCTTTTTGCCTATCATGCTTTTATAAGATCCTCCCTTCTCTGGATTTGTGCTGATCTTAAGAATTACAGAGGTTCTTTAAAGTCAGTTTGCTGTTCACTTCTTTATTATATCCTAAGCCTGATTTTTTTTGCAATGCTTTTTGTAGACAAGCCATTGCCAAACCCATTCCAAGTCCTTTCAGAGAAAATCTTTTTTTTTAATGTCAATCTTTCAAACCTTTTCTAGATACTAAGACAGACTCCTCAAGCAATCATCTAATGAAGTTCAGTTCTATCAGAGAACTCTATTCTTTACCTAAACGAGATATTCTATTCCAAGACTGAACTTCAAATATACTGCACAGGAATATAAGATTGGAGAGTTATCAAAAACCATTTCCCAGAGTTTACTGAACAAATGTCAGCTTTAGCCACTACAGAAACACAGTGCCCAAATGTGAATATGCTTTTTTGGATGACAATCTTTAGAGAAATAAATGAGGACTCATTTACAGGTGGGATACAATTACATTAGCAATCATTATTCTTCTTGTCTTACAGTCTGCTTGCTTCAAGTGAAAACTGCCTCATGACATTCTAAAAATAAGTATGAAATGTATCAGTATATAACGTCACGTATCTTTGGCCACCATTCTACAGAATTCCACCCTTCCTGCAATATTAAAGCTTATTCCTTTAAACAAGCAATATTTCAGATCATTTTCTTCTATTTAAGTTAGCATAACTTGCAATTCAGAATTAAACTTAGCTATAACATCCCAGATTGCCTTCAGCTATTAGCTTCTCCATTTGACAAGGTGACATTTGTGCTATCAATATTAAGATTCATGTTTGAGTTGAGTACACTCTAATATATGTGCTGTGATGATTCACATTTTAACCCCTGAAAAGTGTGGTGTTTTTTGTATTTCGATGCATTGTCACATTTTAGTAAGATTTTTGACAGATGAATCTACGGAGGTTCTTGCAATTCTTCACTGATTTGTCCCATTGGGGTAAAAATGTGGATATCAACTAGAGTATTGTGTTTGATTTAGAAAGCCATACTAATTCTTTGCTATTCATTAGAACAATCACTGCTACCATGCTGCACTGAAAACACATTCAAAAATAGTAGCATTTTACATTCATTCTAAGAATCCCCAAAATTTTCAGAACTTAAGAATGTCACACCTACACTCACATTTTCTGGTCTGTGGCCCAGCCTCAAGTCTGCATCAGAATCCCATCACAAATTAAATGTTTATAAGTATTTTCTAGTAAGAAGCTAATAAAAATTAGAGTAGTTAACTTTGCTGTGTGACAAATACTAGAGGCAGGCATTCCTTGAGTAGAAGTCTTTTCAGATGTGCCCACTGAAGTTAGAGACAAGATTTTATTTACTTTAATAAATACAGCATACAATCCATAGTTATTTGTTCAAGGAATTTGGGTCTATTTCAGTCAATTTGAATTTATCTTTATTCATTTAACTTAACTGAAGCTGCCAATGACTCATATTCTACAGTGGATCAAAAAAAAGATATAGCTAGGCTTGATTTTATTTGTTTGGAGACAAATTTTCAATTTAATGGAAATTCCTTCCAACAGTAGCTTCGCCACATGGAATTCCTGTCCCTGCCAATGTTTCTTTGTGGACACTTATGCCTCTCATTTAGCTGCTCTTGTCATGTCTCTCTGAAAAAAGTATTGGGAAAGGTTTTGAGATGGACATTTGGAATACCGTACTTTGCAGTTTATCCACAGCTTTTCAAGAAACTAACAATCCATCTTTTCAAGAAACTAACAATCCATGAACACACAAGATATAGGCTAACAAATGACAAAAGACAGTGTTCAATAATACAAGTCTCTCATTCCATTCAGAAATTCATGAGATCACAAATTCTGGTCTGTCCCTCAAACTGATTATATGTGTATTTATGATGTGTTTAGCAGTAGTTAACTTAAAGCTCCATTTCCTTTACAAACAAATGTAAAACTAGAAAAAGTGCCTTTACAATTTTACTATGCTCATCTCACACATTTCTTCCTGCCACTTTATTTATATTCTTCATGTTTTCTCCTCTGGAGTTCAGCAAAATCGGTGGTCTGCCCCCTTTAACCTTCTTCTAGTCAAATGAAATGGTACATAGAAGTTGGTGATTGAAACTTTGTTTTGACAATACTTTATTTACAATGAGAAGAATCTTGTCTCTACCTTTTCATTACTAAATTCTCCTAAATTCTTCTAATCTTTAGAATGGGTAAAATATGTAGCCTATGGCACCTTATAATTTTGATCTAGCTAGAGCCTTCTCGTTTTCTTGGAGACAACAACTCAGAACAGCAGATTTATGGAGAAAGGGCCATTTTTTCTGCCTCAGTTTAGCACTTGTTTCCCAAAAGGCTTATTCATTTCATGGTGTTTTTGTAATAGTGCAGTAAAGCTAGAATAGCCCTACTGACCAGCACTTTGGGAAGTGTTGTTGAAGGAATGGTGAAAAAGAGAATCAGTTGTTTTATTTCATTTTTTTCCCCTTTGTGTTAAAGATTTAAGAAATTTTATTTGCAATTATTCTTCTAAATGAAGAGAATGTTTTCTGCAAAATTAAAGAATATGTGAGAACCTCCAATATCACATACAAACTGACTCCTTTTACAATAGATGAGTTTCTAAGAACAATTGTATCTATCTGTTACACTTAAGAATATATGGGTTAGTACATATTTCCACTTTGTTCCTTTTTGTGTACAGAACTGGCAAATACTTGTGGGTCTTCCCTCAGGAAAGAATTGCTTAAATGTTTCCTTATTTTTAATCCAAAGTATATAATTTATTTCTGTAATATGATTCCTCTACAAGAAGTGGAAAGCTAGAAGTCAATTAGAGCTTTTCCCCAGCTCTTCTATTGACTGTTAATGCATCTGACAGGAAAAGGAAAAGAATTAGTCCAACAGCCATGGAGCATCGGACTTGTAGCTGGGGAGTAGTATATACTCCTGGCTGTCCCATAGCACTGCAGCATCGCTCCAGCACCCTGCATCTGTTATGCAGCATCAGGGAAAAGGAAGCTGAAAGTTTTTCCAGTAGCAGGTGAATCTCCAGCACCTCAAGGGGACGAGATGAAAGCTTATTTAAGCCCCCAATCTATTTTTAGAGTTTTACCCATTAAATCAGAGTTAAATGCCATTAACTGATATATGTAAGGAAAAAAATCTTTCAGTAGCTGCTTGAACCTAGAGCAAGGAACAAAAAAAGATTTAAAAATGTCTAGCACTTAATTGAGGTTAGACATTAACTCACCATGTCACCTTAATGTGTCATAAAGAGTTCTCTGTAACAGTGTGGGTAACCCTGTATATGCAGAAACAAATAGAGCTAGGAGCTTCGTAAAATCTGGCAGATTTGCCAGACTCAGTATTTAGGGCAATAAACTTTTGAAGAAAACTAAGGTTAAAGCTAGGGTGGAATTTTTCAATAAAACTTTTTCACAATCACCATTTTCCAATGAAAAGCAAGATGCTTTTGTAGAAATATCTTCCTCCTAAATAAAATTGACAATATTGAGATCCACAAGTGAGAGACGATCATTGTACCAAGTACAGCCAACAGCCTTAAGGACAGGATCCTTATAGATTCCTTACCTGGAATGTGAGAAAGATTCAAATTCCTGCTTTAGAGTAGAAATTTCAGCCTGCCTTTCCAAATGCAATCTGAGGCCTTAATTGCTATGCTGGTGTGTATATGTCTTGGCTAAGCAGCACTGAAAGCTTTTGGGTTCTGATTTAGGTTGGTGTAGAATGGAGATGAACATGAAAGCACAAATGGTTTGTGAGGACAGAAAACACAGAAATGAAATATGTTCCTGAAGTGGCAAAGAAGATAAAAAGAAAAAAAAGAATTACTACACAGAAGAATTACTCTGGTTTATCAGAGGTTTCAATTATTTACTGTTGGGAGTACCTTAGACAAGTAGCTACAGAGATTTAGAAAGAACCTAAGGAAATATAAAGTAGAGATAGTAGGAAATTCACAAAGATGTATTAAGTTATTGCTAGGTATTGTTAGGAATTTTTCATATCTTCAATGCAATGTTTATATAGTCTGATCTTCTTTTCCTTATCAAATTACTCCCAGGATTTGAAACATTTAACATCAAAATAGATGGAGCTAACTCTTCATAGTACAGGATGTGACTGAGAGTGAACTGCTGAGCTATGATAGATCGCAAGGGTTTTGCCTGACCCATTTCTGATATTAATTATTCTAAATGTGAAGTTTCAAGTGATTCTGAGCTTTGCAAGCTAAATCTAAGTTTTTTTCTTCCACATTTATGCTGCATATACACTTTCTGTGAATATTGGTACTGTAACCAATGAAGCGTGGCAGTGGGAGAAGCATAGTCAGAGTTACAATTGCTTTTCTTGATGACTTTGATTTACTATGAAATTATATTGGAACTAGACTGACACACAGTTTGACTGGAAAGTTTTAATTGTACAAGCAAAAAAGAAGCAATCTCTTGCTGATGCTACAAAAATAAATGGGCTCATCTAAATGTTTTTAAAGGCCTCAAGGATTAGGTTGCTGAATTACTTGTGAGCTCTTGAGATTTTGCAGAACAAAATCTATTAAGGGCTGGTTTAATAAAAAAAACCCCAACATCTCCTGTTCACGCTGTAGGAAGTCTAGTATAATGCCTTATTTATGATGAACCTCTTTAATTATAGGGTCGAAGATTTTTTTGTTGTATACATCAAACAGAATATTCAATTTACATCGAACACTATTATACCAAAAAGAAGGAAATAAAATGCATCTAAAAGAGCTGCTTTTCTGCCTGAATTAATATTAAAAGGAAAACTGCAAAATATAATCTCTAAAAATCAGCAAAACTAGAAACAGGAGTAAAGCTATCAGCTCATTTAGGAACAGTCCCAGAACTAAATGAGATAAAGTAGGAGGACTTTAAGGGGTTTCACTGGGTTTTGGATCAAAGTTCTTGGTTCATTCCCTTACAAGCACATTTTCAGCTTTTATGATTGTCTAGTCATCTTGTTTTAAGTTCTCTATACTTCACTTCTCTGCGCATAAAAAGTCCAAGTGATGTAACACCTAAACAATAGCATTTACTGAAGTGTTTACTGACAGATGTGGAAAGGGGCTCTTTTTCTTCAGCCAAAATTTATGATCCAGAAAAGCCATTTTATTTAACCTAACCTAACCCAACCTAACCTAATCTTTTAGATTTTGAGGCATTCCAGGTTGCCTGAAATTCTGCTCTAGCAACCCTGGAAGAGTCAAGCAACTCAGTGACTAGATCAGGCTGAAGTGTCAGTAGAACACAAGAACAGGGGATAAGTTTTCTCTTGCCTAATATAGATGTCTATAAGGTAAATGTCTACGTCTACATCTGACCTAGAAATGTGAAACTACCGGCATAGTTAATGGAGAGAAATAGGCATTTACAAGGGATATTTCATCTGACATATTTTGCATGTTTACTTCAAGATGAGGCAGTTCTTTGCCTCATGTGATTCATCTATTTTTCTCTAGGGATTACTAAAGGAGACTTAGGTGACTACCTCTGATCTATACTGTAACATATAAAAATACTGTAACATATAAAATTAAGTGAGATGAATTCTGTGCCAAAAGTCTTTTCGCTTTCCAAAATAAAGGATTAAATACGATAGGAAGCTCTGAAAATATCTGTCATCTGGATTCTATAAAATTTGCAGTGGTGGCCTTGAAGGGGAGTTGTAACAGGAAAACGAGTCTTTGTTCCTATAGTCGAATAGCCAGACTGCTTATTCAGCTAGTGGCACACATAAGTTTGCTTGTCCTCTTTCTCGATGGAGATTCAAACTCACATTTTCTGCCTCTCAGGATAACACTGTCAGCTGGATGTAAACATGCAACACCCATCTTTTAGAAAGTATTCCACCTTATGAAGTAGAATCCAAAACTCACTGAATAAAACAAAATGTTAATCGCTAACCTGTGAGGTTAGAGATGGATTTCCTTTATTCTGCTCTGTGGTTCGAAAGTCTTTCACTTACATACACAGACAACAAATCCAAAGTACATGTCAAAACCCTGCAGACTCTAGATTTTGGATGAGATTTAGGCTCTCTTCCTCTTTTCTACTTCTTTGATATTATCAGCTGCATTGCAGGGAAAAACAGAAAAGACTTGCTGAAATATCTACTTCTACCTGCTGGCATATGAAAAATGCTTTCATACACCCTTTCTGTGTTTTACCTCTCACCCTTTTGGCAAGAACATTTTAAAGACTAAAACATCTTCCTGCAGTGTAAAGCTTCCTTTACAGCATGTCATTATTTCTATTTTCAAAAAGAGCTCAAGATTGTCAGTCCCACTCAGAAGCCTTGATTTTAACACATGGTTAACCATTATGTACGTTATTATTTTCTCCTTTAATTTCTTAGTTATGAATCACATTCATCTCAGAAATTCCTTCCACCAAGCAATCATTCACTCAATAAAAAGCTGATTTTCTCTAAGTTCAATATTATAGACTACTCTACAATTTCAGAAGATTTTATGCCAGATGCTCTTCTCAAAGATGCAGGGCATGAATTGTATATATCCTGAGAAAGGCAGCATTTCAATGGCTTTCTTATGTCATGCAGTTTCTTTATTCTAAAACTAATAATGCAGAAATAACTTCTGAGTAGATCTGTTTAAGGATGGTATTGCAACCTGGGAGACAGAAATACAAGAGACACTCTGCTGATAAGGGGAAGTGAAGAAATAATAACCAAAATCAAACAGTCCTCTGGCTCAGATAAAAATGGTTTCAGAGATGTAGCCTCAAGGTGGGAACAGAAATACAACATCCCTTTACTACCAGCCTTGGAGGAATTTGAGACTAGTTCGTTCACAGATGTCTCTAATATCAGAAGTTCATAACAGTGTCAAGGCCACTCATAGCCAAGGAATAGATACATCCAGACGTGGCTTTGCATAGGATTTTAAATGGGATAGAATGGAGTGAGGATAGCCACAGTGCATGTATTTGAATATTTCATGTTTTCAACTATATCAGAGCAATAGAACATCACAGCTTAAGAGAATATTGTGATTAACTTCTCTTATGGAGGGAGGAAGTTAACATAGTTACTTATTTGCTATGACTGAAGAGGTTTTGAAGATATATTTTATGCCTTTGCATTTATTGTAGGCAACTGTGGAATGAAATGATGATGACCCATCCAAAATTAAAAATTAGTTTGTAAGTGAAATGTATTAAAAACAGCACCCAAATAAACCATATCAGACAGAAGGCCTGGGTACTTGTAATGGAAAGAGTTTGGTATCTTCTGTGGAATGAGGAAAAAGATGACCTGATATACAATTACAATACAATATGAAGACGTAGTTAGATTAGAAATAGATACCAAAAGCGCTATCAGGAGAGGTGATCAGTGATGTATTCTTAACTGTACAGATTACTAACAACATTAATTCAGGCAAAAATAGCCAACAAGAAAATAAGGTAGGCAAAAAGGTTGAGGTTGTGCATATCCTAGAAGAAAAGATCAAAAGAAGCTGCAACATTTTGTTGGGAAGGATGGTTAATTGTGGGAATTGGAAGGAAAATTAATGTTTATCTCCAAGAACTAGGAAAGATTTGCTTCAAAGGACAGCAGGAGTTCACTTTGAATAGCTACAATAAGAACATCATCATCAGGAGGGAGAAGCTATTTCTCTAGCAAGACTTCGTATCTGCCTCGACAGAATGGCTACTCCTTATTTCACAAGCAAGATACATGGGTTTGACCTTCCTATGTAACCTTGGCAATGAAATGATATAGGTGTAGGCTTCATGACTTATTGTTAGATTGTTCTTGGGCTTTTTCCAGTCAAATAGCTCGTGTGTATAATTTCTTTACAAAGGCAGTAACCAGTCAGTTACTGTTAGACTTTTACAATGGTAGCTTTTTACATAGTTTTACATGTGTACATATATGTAGTTTTTTATATTTGTACATACATGTGAATCCTTATAAACTGCGATGAGGACCTCTACTGCTCTTTTTCCTTCCTTTTTTCTTCTTTTCTTTTAAATACCTCCCTTTATGGCAGTTAAAATAACCTAGAATTCCTAATATGTCAACAGCACCAGTACTGTAAGCAGCATGTAGCATAATATTAGTCTAACACTTAATAGAGGTACAGTGTCAAGGAAAGACTAAACATTTGATGTATTCAATCACAGTCAAGCCATGAAGCTCTTGATTTTTCCATCAATTTTTAGACATACAACCAGTAAGATTAATGAAACTGTTAACAAATTCACATGCTTAGTATCTACTTGCAAAGGTCTGAATCCACTTTGGAATTTTCTTTACTTGTTGGGTAAGTAACCAACATGTACAACTGGAAGATCAATTTATTCTGACAGATTTTGAAAGTACCTTAAAGCTTTCTTACTATGCACATGAGTGCTTGCATCTGCAGGATATGGATGCATGAGCAAGTGCGTCTGGAGACTTTAAGAGTTTATGCTTCATCATCAGCATGTGTTATCTGAAATGATGCTTGCTGCCAGTTGTTCCATCTGTGCTCATTGCTTTATACGGCTGTGCTGTGGCCATTTCTGAATACAGATTCATATCTGTAAAACACCTGAATGTGTACTTTAACTTTGAAAACATGCTTATTTCCATTGAAAGGTATAAAACTGAAGTAAATGAAAACATAACAGGAAAATTAAAGACAGTTGTAACTTCAGTTCCTCATTGATGACAACCTTTAGTTTGACCTGTAAGTCAACAAAAGGCATCCTTTCATTACATTCAAGGTTATCTTCTGTTGCCTAGCAGAGTTCACAAAAATGTACTGCATGGAAATAATGCAGTTGTATACCACGATGTTTTTAATAGTGCATTGCAAAGTATGTAAGATAATGAATATGCAGTGCAATACTGTAATGGTGTGACAGTGCCACAAAAAATAGTTTGCCTTATTTTTAAAGAGCAGCCAATATAGCAAAAGGTAAGCATTACTGCACATGTATCATTTATGCATACTGAATAGCTTTTGAAGTTTAAAGATGCACAGGCTAATAACTGCAATCAAATCTTTCTTTGTAAGGCTTGCCACTACGACACAACCAGAATTACACTAAACAGCTTATTATCTTATGGTTTCTTTGTTGAAACAGTGCTATTAACAGAAGGGATGGTATTGAAGATTTGACTTCTCAAAGAAAATTGTAGGATGAGAATACTATTTAGCAGAATGTCAATAGCATTATGGCTAGATGACTTCATTGATCATGTACAGGAATTATATCATAGCGAAACAAACAATCTTTACCCTACACAAGCTGTTTTTATTTTTTATATAGCCTTATTGTGAAGAAGGCAGGGTTTTTATTCATATCAGAGAAAAATATACTCTAAACAGTAAATGCTCTGGAAATAAAGGGGAATACTTAACCTGCTGCTAATTAAAGACACTTTAGGATACACCAGACAATGAGTGACAAGCTGAATAAATACCACAGGTTAAAACATTCTACATATCACCTCAGGTTGTATTTTCAAGAGAGAAAGGATTATGTGTGTTAGAAAGTACTTCTTCTAAGTTACAGCCTTCATTTCTATTTCAAAAGATGTCCTTTTGGGCTAGATATACCTCTGCATGAATATTTTGGAAAAGACATGCATGGAACCATTTCAAAATTTTCAGTATGTCAGTTTTTTATATGGAAAGGACTATTTCATGTTTGTAGTGGATAACATCCAATAGAATGCAATAGGTTAGTCCTAAATTGGCATTCATAATGATTTGGTGTATTTTTATCCCATTAGTTATATTTCCTGTTAAAATCAAACCTTTTAATTGGAACACCCTGGTGGATACACAGTCATCCTATTTAAGTGCTTGCCCTCATTAAGAAGCCCATTTCAAAGGGCAGACAAAAGTATATTAACACAGTATTATTCACTACTTTTCATACACCTTTTCATGGCAGTTTTAGTATAAAGACTGCAAAAGGCTGAAACTTTAAATTCTATACCGTTCTAACAAATAGTTAAATATCACTTAATCCCCTTATTAGTACCCAAATGCAGTCCAACAGAATTTGTACTATGTTCTTCTCATTCTTCAACAATTATTTCAATTTACTGCTAGCAATGATCACATTGTTACTGTGAAATAATAATGGATAATTATGCCCCAGTAACTATGACCCAATGTGATCTTTTAAAGGCTTTAAGAGTATATGTGTGTAGGAGGAAAGGAAAAACAGATGCAATTGGGGTGTTCACTTGAAACAAAAGGGTGAGCAGGGGGTAAAAACAGCTAAGAAAACAGCAAAAAAAGGAATAAAACAAGAGTGCCTGAATTCTTCCTCTTTTACTAACAGAAGCCTAATTCTTGGTTTTCTATAGGATTTCAGTTTAGCAAGTAAGACAGCTCAAGGGAAAAGATAATCCCCCTTCTACCTGACACTCAAAAGACCTCATATAGAGGGCTGCACCCAGTTTTGGACCACCCAAATCAGGAAAGATATCAACAAACTGCAGCAAGTTCACCAGAGGTCACTAAAACAGCTGGGGGCTGGAGCACTTGCCCTGTGAGGAGAGGCTGTGAGAGCAGGGCTTGTTCAGCCTGAGGCAGAGATGGCTTCAGAGGCGTCTCACAGCTACCCCCTGCGAAGAGGACAGTGCTCTTCACAGCGGTGCATGGCAGGAGAGAGGATGAGAGATACCAGGAGAAAACTGAAACAAGAAAGGTTCAGAGAAGATATAAGAAGAAATATTTTCACCATGAGGACAGTCAAACAGAGGGACAAGTTGCCCAGGGAGGTTGTGCAGTCTCCTCCGTCTTTGAAGGTTTTCAAGACCAGACCCAACAAATCCCTGAGCAACCTGGCCTGATCTCACAGCTGACCCTGCTTTGAGCAGGAGGTTGGACTAGAAGTGTCCTGAGGTCCTTTCCGCCCTGAATTATTCTACGATCCTATGGTAAGGGTGGAACAGTTAACTTTAATGCTCTCCCTCTGGCATGGAGTGTCTTTCATAATTAGATTCATAATTCATAATCAGACTTCAAGCTTGTGACCTGAAATACTGGTATGGCCACAGCTATTGTGAAGAGTTCCCGTTTGGATAGCTTTATAGACGCACCAAGGAGGCATACTAATGTCCTGGAGTGATGAGAGAGCCATAAAGATCACTTCTGGGGGCTCTGGAGACGTTCTGTAACAACAGCAACTGTTAGCTGTGTGAAGGTCATACAGGATTCAGTTCTTTTAATTGTCCATAAGAAAAATAGAGGTGGATAGAGTGCGCCACACTACCACTAGATGACAGGGCAATCTTCATGTATGCCAGCTGAGGACAGATCCAAAAGAGAATTTGTTTACATTTAAGTACAGGGTTGGAACCCCAAAATCTCCTTCTGAGCAGCCACTCAAGGCTGGAACTGCTTAAACTTAGTCTTTGATTTTAAAGCTCTGTAGGTGAATATGCCTGTCACCGCCCTCAGGGCAGAACAGTGCCTCAATCCCACTCAAGTGCCATTTAGGTCCCCAGCTAGTAAGAATCAGCACTCAGCTATGGGTTCTCCAAAGATCTCCTTCTAATGGGGTCTTTTAAAAACATACTAACAAGATCAAGCCACTCACAATGGATATATAGGTTGTGGTTATTTTCCTATAAGAATAAAGCAACTATAACAGCACCTACCTTTTTCTATAGCAACCTGATAACCCTGGAAAGGCTGTGATAAACATTTCTCTTGGAAATTTTCCTTAAATATGAAGTAAGGCTATAGGCTTTAGGCTAGACTTTCCTTGGGAGGAAAGTGGGAGGAGAAGGGAGAGGAAAGTAGAAAGGGCTAAGAGTCTTCAATGTGAAATGAGGGGTTCAAGATTTATTAGGCAAGAGATCCCCAAAAAGAAGGGGATTGTGTAAACCACTGATTAAAGCACTCCCTAATGATATAGGAAGGAGTGAGTTGGCTCCCTCTCAGCTCTTGTGATTACTTCTAGAGTTTTTTGGTAACAACTGGTAAATGTAAAGGGAATAAACAACCCCGAGCAGTTCTAGGCCACTCTCAGCTCAACAGATAAGTGTTACTGGGAATTACCCAACTTTGAGTTTGGATTTCCCTGCAGGGCTAGAACTTACAAGGGTCTGTGTTGTGGCACACGCTCAGTCCCCTTCACAGAGTCTGGATTTTGCACCAGATTGCCAGAATTTTAAAGCTTTTGGGGTCAGCTCAGTATTGCAAGGCCCAAGAGACTGAGATGGCCTATTTTCATCTGTATAAATGAAAATATATCCCCAAAAGGCTACATTAAGAAAACTTCAAAGTTGCAAAGTCAAGGACTTAAAAAATTAGCATGTGCTAGACATTAACTTATACAACCTTAAACAGTCCTCTTGTGAATGTATTTTAGGTTACTGTCCTTAACTGCATCAGTCCCAAGTGTCTCCATCCCTATTCTCTGTGACTATTTTCTTTAGCTCCCTTAGGCCTTCCTGTACCAGTTCTTTGACTTCACTTGTCCAGAAAGGCCCGGCTCTGTTCTCAGATCAGCTATTCTGTCCCCCACTACCCTTCCTCACTCATGGTCTTTCAGTGAGTTGCTTATCCAGTTTCAGGCTCCTATTCTCTCCATGACTGGGAAGCAAAGCATCCCTCCCTCCTTGCTTCGGATGGTGGGAGTTTTCAAAAATGCTTCCCATCATGTTGATTTTTAACCCTCTTTCCTAAAGGAAAGAATGTGTGGACACACATGTATATCTGGCAGCTCTCAGCTCAGATACAGTCTCTTTATCTCTTTACTTACATTATCCAAATTTCACAAAGGGATAGAAGCCACAGGTGTATCAAGGTCCTACAAGTTTCATAAAAATACAGGTAGAGGAGAGACACCTTCTTAATGCAGATAAGATAAAAGACTGTGTTCATTCAACACTTACTAGTTGTCAGAGAATCCACACATGCATTCATCCTCAAAAAAAACTTAACAAACAGGATTTCAGTGGTTCTACTGCTCACAGAGCAACTTATTTAACTTGAAGAAAACAATGTATTTTCCTCTTTCCTCATTCTTGGAAGCAAAATTCACCCTGGAGGCTAGTCAGTATGGAAAATTTCAGCCTAAATGGTCAAGATTTGGCAATGTTATAAACAGCTCAGAACAGGTACTTAATAGTAGGCAGCGCTAGAGTCCACCTGTAATTATCTGTTATGCCCCAAGTGAGAAACCACAAAACTTTTCCTTGAGACACAGGGAAAGTTGTTACATCTGGACAGTTCAGGTTTTGAGTTGAGTCCAGTCTAAGGTAGTGTTTACCGATTAACACTGGTTGGAGAATGACTGGAAAATTTCCCATGATACAGGGGTGAAATGTTCTAGCAATGCAGCTGCCGGCAGAAGTCTTTCATCTCCAGTCTGGTAATGACACAAGCACTATTTCTACTTTAATTGCATATGTTCCAAGCTTGATTTAGTGCAATAATTATATAGTATTGCAGCAAACTGTGCTTTACAAAAATAGTGGAGGGACCAATTCTCTTCTTATGGAAAACTAAATGCCTAGTGTTTTTAGTGAAAATGAGATAATGTTGTGGATTCCAGAGAGTCTACTCTGACTGCCCACAACTTCAGCAAGATCATGGATAGATTTCAAAACCATGGTTTCTCACACAGGCCAAACTGTGTTACAACAGTACAATTTGCTCTGCTGCTTCAGGTTTCCAGGTATCATTAAGACAACAATACTTTAAAATTTTCTAGGTTGTCTTTTTTAATGTATTTTAATTGGAACACTCTGAATGTCCTTGATGTGAACTTTCTTTGTACCTTATCGTGCTCATTTTCTGCACAAGTACTTCTACCCTGTGCAATTACATTTTGGTCAGCATTATTTTTATGCTCTTGGCTCCTGTAACCCGGTCACTAAAAGATGTGTCCTGTTCCTTACGTGACAGGATGCAATGCTCTGAATGGAACTTATTAACCAGGATAAAAGCAACGTGTTCATGCCATATCAGCAAGGGGCAGGGAGATGGGGCAGAAGAGAGAAAAGTGGTAACAATGAAGAGTGAGAATGGTTGTGCCCTGCCAGTAGCTGCTGAAGGGAAGAGGGCCTATTCTTGAGTGATGGCACTAAAGCAAGCATGGAAAGGCAGAGAGTTCTTCAAATGAAGGGAAAAAAGCTGAAATGTTTGACTTTCAAAACATCAGGTTACAGGTGGGACTTGCTGCATAGAGCAAACAAAATACGATAGTTTTACCTCACTATCCTGGCCAAATTCTTTTTTATGTTTATCTATTCCTTCAAAGGAAGGGCAACCTGTTAAACAGGAGACAAAATTTTGTGACTACTAACATGGTGCAGTGCGAGAGATGCTGCTCCATTGCTAGATCCTCTTAGGCTCCAGTGGCAATGAGTTTGATGAATTGTATACCTTCGTTGACTGATATAACCTTGCTTTGCAGACTCTCCAGAACTACTCAGACATTAGTTTCCCTGTGTCACTATCCTTAAGATTAAAGCTTCTCCTGTGCCTAACCAAAACTCCTCTGTTGCCAGTTATGCCAAACTCCCATGTCCTTCCCTGCGAATAGAAGTGAACAACTGATTGTTTTGCAAAGCTACTTATCATCGTCAGTGATCTCCTCTAGGCTTCCCTTGGCACCTCTGCAGCTTCCTTATAGTGGAATAGCCAGAATCAGGCACAGTGCTTTACAAGGGGATGCAATCCTCTTTGGGTGCCACCATGGCCACACGATGGGGACACAGCACAGCACAGGCAAGAGACCAGATTTGGTAGGGGCAGCACTACCCAAGCTCTAGTCTGCAGTAGGGTTTCTCTGCCATCAGGTACTGGATTGATCCCAGCACTGAATCAGCCAGGACAATGCTGCTGTCCCCATGGCTGTAACAATCACCACAACCTTCATCCTCCATTGCATCCTACTCCTCCTCCTGCTTCCCTGACACAGTACTAGCACTACATGGGGTCTAGTGCAGGGCTGTGCATAGTGCCAGCACCCTGCCAAGAGGACATAAGGTGGGTGCTGTGGGGCCCTCTGGTAAATCCACACTGGCAATGTACTAGATGATACTTCAAAAGCAAAGAGGTCTGTTTGGTGAAGACGCGCTGGTTGCTTTATCCCCTTGCATTTTCTAGAATGCATGCTGGAGTCAATCTCTGTGGATTTTTCCCTCCAGCCCCCAGCATATATGATGCTGAGGTATAAGCTCTTATTCTCACTGGCTGAAAAGCATTTTGAAAAAAAAATTTTTTTTAATCTTTAAGGAAGAGCTGAGGGAAGGAAAAAAAATCTGTATCCTGTAGCTGTCAGAAAAGGCTATCTGTCAGGCAGTGTGAGGCTTATTAACTTTGCAAATCCCATTCTTGTGGAGGAGTACAAGTCACAGCAAGTAATGTTGGCAGGATGGAGCACCTTCTTTTGAATACATGGAGATGCTTAGTGCTAGAGTTGTTTCTCTTACATAACATTTGCAAATTCTAATAGCTGACTGTGAATTATGTTTGGGACATCAATGCTCTAATTTTTACATGGGTCTAACAAGTTAAAACTGGGACTTATTAAGCAGTTGAATCACTTTTAATGCTTTCCAATAGTTCCATGAAAGACCGGTACATCTTTCATGAAGGAATAGCATATCTTGTGCTAGCAATTGCTTCATTCTGGATGCTAAGAATATATGATTATAAAAGTGGAGCCCAGTCTAAATGGCTATATTACCTCATCTACCATTCTCACCCGGAGAGCTGAGCTATCCTATTTCTGTGGGCATGCTTGAATAAAACAGGAATTTCCACTTCTCTGGTACAGACAGATGAATTTTCTGCTTTTGTGTTAATCAACCTTTTCCAAAATGCTAATTAAACATGTATCTATCTTGCCTTTTGTAGACAGTTCAGAGTTTGTTCTGGCCACATGTAAAACATAAACGAAGAAGGCTTTCAAAAAGAAGCATCTGAGGAGGGTTTATTCATTTGAGTAAAGCATCACACATTAACACAGTTGCACAGGTATGGGTTTTGTTTAGAAGTGAATAAGATTCAGCCAGCCCAGGGCACTGCAGAGTTAAATGAGGTTTTTTTGAAAAAACAGAGCAGATTTCTGTCTATGTGTACATCTATATGTATTAAACCTCTTCCAGGTTGCTTTTTCATAAGAAATTTCACAGCTTTTTCTGTGCTTTTTCATAAGAAATGTGTAGTAGCTACCTTCTCAATAAAATGCTGCAATGGTTTTGAGTCATCCCTCTGTGATCTGTCTCTATAGATTTACTTAAAAAAGAAAGGTTCAATGATCTTCCATTTGCTATGGAAGGCCCAAATAAAATTGACATAGGCCCAGAAACTGTAAAAGATTTAAATCACTGCAATACTAATGAAGATTTAAGGCTGGGTTTGTCAGACTTGTTCTGTTCTATTTTCAAATGATTCTTCAATGTTCTTTCTCTTTTACAAGATAAGTTTATTTTTCTGTTTCATGTGCCTGATGTTCAAAATATGACCCACTTTCCTCACTGTAATTGGCTTTTAGTATTTGTGTATAAGCATTGTTATTTATCGGCACGGTTGTATCCTTGAAATAAATAGGATACTGCATAGGTGTTAATTATCCTTCACTGACTTCCTTTGTGCCACCTCAGATGCAAGAGCTGTGTAAAATCTCACAATTTCTTCTGATGACATCACAGACTCCCAATGGCAAAAACTGGAATGTCACCTAATTTGTTCTTGCTGCATAATTCTATCAGTTCTTCCATAAACTGCAAGGCTGTCTGGACTGAGCTGTACTGCAATCTTGTAACCCTTCCTAGCGAAGCTGAGGTATTTTTCAATCTAATATTGAAGAATCTGGAACAAAAAGTCCTATATTTTAAACAAAGTTCAAATTAACATTTATTTTATTTTAGCCTCAATCTCTACGGCCAAAGGAAAATTTTCTTTTTTTTTTCCAAGAAAAGCAATTTATTTGAAAAAAAAATCAAAACAAACACACACAAAACCCTTTCTTTAGAGCCTGTTCAGCTAGAAAGTTATGTGGCTATTTGTAATACACCAGACAGTGTCCTGTGCTTCCCTGTTCAGCATACACCACCTCAGCAATCCTGACATAACCTCCAAGAAACTAAGTGAGAAACAACCCAATCAGTTTTTTTGCAGCCACATCAGAAGACAAAGCATACATTTCCAATAGAAAGCTGTCTTTTTTGATGCTATTGCATCATCCATTTGCTTTTTGTGTGTGTGGATTTTCCAGGGAGTAAAAATCATGAAAAAGGAATATTTCTTCTGTTTTCTTTTTCTAAATACATAAACATGAGATTAATGTTATAAAATCTCTAAATACATAAAAAGTTGTACTTCAGCCCATCAATCACTCACAGCCAAAAATAATTTTCTTTGTTATGCTGCCTCCTACACTTCCCTTTCCAACTCAGGAGCCTAGGAATAAAGTAAGCCTTATAAATTGCGCCAGTTATGAAAACAGTGTGCTTTAACCACTTAAAAAAAAGTCATCAGGAAAGACTAAAACAGGAAAGTATTTTCTTCTCCCTTGTCAGGCCAACATCCCCCCCCCCCCCCGCCCCAATATAGGTAGACACACAGACAGAGACACAGATAGACAGATAGATATAAAAGATCAACAGTAAACTTCAATTTAAGGCCCTCACATACCATTCAGGTAGGTGCCCTGTAGATTTACTATACTGGCATTTTTTCCTTTTGAAGATTGTGGCATTTTATCAATAGCAAGAACATTTCAAAACTTTTTTTGCATTTTGAGGTTTCAGTTTGCTTTTTTCACAGAAAGCAAGTATTTGCATTTAGTCTAGAATAAATTGTTGCACACCAAGGATGGCTTTAATGTAAAGCTTACAACAAAGCCTACATAAAAGAAAATGAAACTGAGTAAGGGATATTTAGGTGCAAACATTTTGAATGCACATATTTCAAGCATTAAGAGAAAACCAAGAATTTAAAATCTCAAGTGTTCATTTTTTTTCAGTTAAAGGCATTACATTACGATAAGTGAATATTTATTTTAATAATATTATTTTATAATAATCTTTTGATAAAATGATTATATATACAAATTAATTGAAAGTAGGTGCAGAATACACCTGAAAATAGATACATTAAAGTATGAACTATATATATTTTTTCCCACAAACTCCTTTCGTTTTCGTCATAACTACTGCTGACATTATTGTGAGTACCTACCTTACATAGCCCCCTTTCTCGGGCTGCTCACTTTGGGATGCAGTAGAAGTACACCATCTTGTGGCAATAAAAGGTGAAAGATCTTTTAAAAGCTGGAGAAAGTCTTTGTCAGTTACTTGAGAAATCAAGAACACCTTCAGATATACCAGAAAAATTCTGACATTGCAAGATTTTTCATGAAAAAATTGTGAAGTATTTACTTTTCTTTTCCATAAAAAATTATATACAAGGAAGACAACCTGAGGTTTTCTAACAAAGCACATCATTGCTATTTAGCAGTATACTTTGAGCTGATAATACTATGAAAAGATTAAATTTTGCATTACTCTGGAATGATTGGAAGACAGAACAGATAGGTTGTAGGTTTGTGATGAAACTTCTAGTCTGAAAATTCATGTTATATTTTGATTGTTGTTGACTGTTTTTTCAATCACATTACAAAGAAGAGCAACATAAGCACTATCTTTTTTGCAAAACACTTTGCAAAATAATTATTGACTTCACTGAGCCCAGAAGAGAGAAAAATTATGCCACAGCTTTCAGTACTGCACATTATTTAAAGGATTGCAAAACTATAATTTAACCATGATAAACTGATGGCTTTCGCAGAGAATTTGGATCCAACCAGGGTAGACCCTACTGAGGTCGATCAGCAGAGATCACTGACAAATGCAGCTCCTTTCTTGAAGCTCATTACAGCCTCATGCTGCCACTTTCTTTTTTCTCAAACAGCAACAGTGTGAGACTTCAGTGACCCCATTAGCCTCTGGAATGAGAATGCCGACTAGCAGGAGATATTATTTAGCTAATCTGAGCTGCCTCCTAGACAATCAATATTTCTGATGTCTTAACTATCTTTCCAGTGTGTGGGTGCATTTCTGATGTCTTATCTATCTTTTCATTCCCAGAAGAAAATGCGCTTCAGGAGGGATAAACCAAACAAGATTATATACAGCTAGTCTGAATGGAAGCTATGTTTTTTGGTTAATGTGTTTTGCATTTTCAGCTTAACTTTTGCGTTGGAGAAAATGAATTAATTTTGAGTTCAGACTACTTCTGCATGTTCCAGTTCACTGTAACCACACAGTTCCTTGACCTACATTTCCAAGCTATCTCTAAGCTTTCCCTTGACTGAACTTTAAGTGTGTTGTGAGGACATGCAAGGCAGTTCTAATTCCTTACGTTCCACTTTTTCAAACCACTGAGTACTAATCAATATACCTGAAAACCTACTAGTGTATCTCACTGAGAAATTAAAAAAAATGATCTCCTCCTCACATTAAACATCTCACAGGAAATAATGTTTATATAATAAGGCCATTGTCTTATTATGGAACAGCTTTTTTTTCTTCCTTTTACACCACTCTACTAAGTAGATAAATCAGGTCCTGCCTCAGGATATTTTAATGCATTTGAAATCATTTGTCAGAACACACCCATTGATATACTCCTTTCTACTGTGGGTGAACTCTGTATATCCAGCATTTCCATTGCATACTGTGACAGACACAATATTTTGGCACCTCAGCTACTAAATAAGAATTCAGGGAGAAATCAGTTTCAAGAAGGTTTTCAGTATCCCTCATTCTTTCATGCTTGTTTGGCAACTGAACACTCTTTGGTCCCACTTACTGCAATAATTTTTTAATATCGCAATACCCTTTCTTGGATTGAAGGCTGCATTAGCAGGAAACGGGTGCTGATGCCGTAGTTGTTAAAAAGCCCAGCAATAACCAACAATGATCAACAGTTTATGTACAAAGACTGATCCTTCTTACTGAAAAGCAAAATGAACATGTCAGATATGACAAACTACACTCCTCCTAATGGCCAATGCAATCTGACTTTGCAAACATTCATATACATACAAATTCAATCTCCCAAATTTTTCCTCTGGAGATGGGTGGATTCAGGTCTAAGAGGAATAATAAAGGAAAGATATTTTTTGTAGGGGTGGAAAGATGAGATGACAAAATAACAAGCTAAAATGAAAATCTCAAAAAAGGCAGAAAGTCAGAGTCTGCCCCACTATAAAGTTGAGAAGGGTTTAGATGTTCAGTGCATCGTCACCAAAATTTTACCTAAAGTTTTCAGTTTCCAAGATGTCTGCAACAGCCAAAAACTGCTGATGACCAGCTATTGTCCTGCATTTTTCCTGCAATCTGTTTGTAAAGACCTCTATTCTCTGCTAATAGAGGTATTGCAAGGTCCAAAAAAATGGCTGTGTGGTGCAAGAGTAACAAGATTAGGTAGAGTAGTGAAAACTCACAAGACTGGCAGGTAACTAACTCAATTACTTCTCATTATAGAAAATGCCCCTCATTTTAACAGTCAAATCTTCCTTGTTTTCAGCACCCCAAAGAGATGAACCATGCCATAAATTGACAAAGAAGGTACAGTGCAAGCTGCATAATCTGAATCTCTGATCTAGACAATTAAATTTGACATGCATGTCTATCTTCCAAGGTCGTTGTGGAGCCTCAACAGGGGTTAACTGATTATGTGATGGATCTGCCAGTCAACTACTGTCATTTAAAAGAAATAATGCTTAATTGTGCTGCTTCAGAGAAGCATTTCCCCATTGTTTTATTGCCACAGGCTTGTCAGAGGAAACCTGGTGCAAAGCATTTTTTAATACTTGAGCAGGATGATAAATTCTGTAATGCCAGCTATAGAACTGATGAATGTGTAAAAGAAAAACACAGAAGGAAACAATAGAAAGCTTGAAATACAAAGAAGCTTTAGGATAGTGAGTTTTAGCCTACCTGATAACAATGCATTTACAAAAAGAATGGAAGAAAAGGGGAGTTTGCGGTGAGGTCATTAAAAAAAATCGACTTGCTACCATTTTCTCCTAACACAAATTAGACTGAAAGATACTAAACACTATAAAGATATATAGCTGTTTCATTTATTCAAACAAAGCATTAGTTACTGGAGACAGTAATTTGCAGAGGAGAATCTAAATGCTTATGTTTCATGAAAATGACTTTTTTCACCATTAAATTCCATGCTAATCAAAACAATGAAAATGTAGCTACAATGAAGAGGATTTCTGTAATCTAAACAAAACAAATTTGGCTGGAAATATTCTTCCTCTACTGATTTACTATCCAAAGACAGAGAGCACAGTTTTTAAAAGAAACAAAGCTAGTCGCAAGTGCAACTTGGGTAGAGAAATTATGGCTCCCAGTGATAAAGAAATCTGAGGTTGCTACCCACTGAAAAAAAGTTAATATGGAAAAGAGTTTTTTGTTTTTGTTTTTAGTTTCTAATTTAGACATCTTAGAAGGTTTCTTCTAAATAGTAAGCAAATGTCATAGCACTATGGTATTACCAACATATAAATGAAAACACCAAGATGTTATGGCCAAAATTTTCAAGTATTTCCAGCACAAAAAAAGATTTAGCTGTTTAAATTTATCTCTAGATATCCATTGACTTCAGCAGCAACTCAGCAACAGCTTCTGAAAAATCACACACTTATTGTAAGGAATCCTATATGATCAGGAATTCTGAGCTGTAAGACTGTGTGTCAGGACCCTTCAATATACGCGAGCACTGTCTGAAGTATTTAAAAAAAGTTTTAAAATAAAGCTTTTCACCTTTGTAGGTGTTAAATGAAGTCAAGTAATTCAGAGACAGCTAATTCTGACCCCACCTTTTGTCAAGGCTGGAATATAGGGTGATGAAGACAGTGTTTTGTTTTTTTTTCTTTTTAAATTACAAAATTGGTTAAGCATCTCTGAAAATCAGCATTGAGGTGTTTACACAAATGCCATATTATGGCAGTTTTGGGGAAAATAAGGTAGTCAGTGGGGATCAGAATAGATTTCTTTCCATGGTTTCTTACCTGAATCCAGTCTGTCTTTGAATCCTTCCATCACATCTACCTATCTGATGGTCTTTAAACCAAATGGGGTAGCCAAAGAGAGACAAATAATGTTCTTGCATGTGAGCAGACATCTGGAACTATGGAATGTTGGACCTTATCAAAATAAAACCCTGCTTATAAGTTTCTTTAAAGATCTCTTCCAAGATTTAAGTTATACATCAGTAAAGTCGATTTATTCAAGACCTTAAATATGGTTTAAAAATAAAATTTCAATGTGTCATGTGACATAGATGTAAGATGTTACAGTGCTTTTGCTCTAAGAATTTTTGTTCTGACAAAGTCATCTTTCCCAAGGTTCTCAGTGGACAGGAGTTATTTCAGCTTTTGGTAAAGAATCCAAATTGTTGTTCATTCCAAATTGTACTGCCTTGAAGACTACATGACACAAAAATATGTTACAATTTTAAGCTATTTTCAATTTTTATACTGAGAAACTTTTCTTTAGAAGGTCTTTCTATCACCAGATATGAGTTATATTTCTCATATAAAAACAATACATTCTCATATAAAGATAGTACGCTCTTTTCATTTGTTCTCATCAGTTTAGCTGTTAGTCAGCGGTGGTTTTATCAGTTCAAGCATTTGGCCATTGAAAGGTCTGAGAATTCCCTTGAAATAAACATCTCCCTGAATTTGACTTTGGTTGAATGAATATAGCTTAGAAAACATTTTGATTCTAGTATTGAAAGATAAAGCAAATCATGTGAAAGTAACTTAAGATCTTATCACCTAGAATGGAAAAAGGCCCAGAATCACCACAACAAAGCAAAAGACACACGTAGGCAGCTCAGAGTGGGGTTTACAGCAGTCAGCTCCTGGCAGATAAGCTTGCCCATAGGCAATACGATGAAACTGGGAACTGTCAACCTCAGCTTAGGCACTTCTCTAAATCACTGAATTAAATCTTCAAGTAGGACTGTGTTTCACAGTTTCAAATTCTATCCTCACTTCCACAGCTAAATCCTTCCTTCACTTGTGAGGGAATGTCTTGCTCTTTCCTTTCAGAGCACATGCGCTCAGCAAGGAGACCTGAGCTATATATTTGATTCCCCTCCCAGGTTAATGCAGGCACTGAACTCCAGGTGCCCTACTTCTTCAGCAAGTGCACTAACTGCTAAGCTATTGTATATAATAAGGTCAGGCCACCACTTCCTCCTCTTGTGGCCATGTTTTGGAATAAAAATATGTGTCATGCTTTGGGCTGTCATAAATAGGGGTGACTAGTTTATGAATGTCAAACAGATTTAAGCTTGAGATAAGTACTAAGACACTCCATTTAACTGCTTTGGGGCATGCATATCGGCAGAACACCAGACACTTGGGGAGCTTTACCCATGGGGAGCTAAAAGGCTACAGACTCTTGGTTGCCTAAATAGTTATGTAGAGCTAAGGTGAATTGTGTACTTGGACTTAAATTATTTGCATTTCATCTGAATTGTGCTTTAAGTAGTTTTCTATAATTTGGCCCTTGAGTTCAGTTTTTCATGATATGTTGTGGACCTCTACCCAGGAACACACAAAAAGTGGTTTTGGGGTAACACGGCCAGTTCAGAGGGCGTGCAGATGTAGCTCCTAACTGCCCGTGCAGAGGCACTGATCTGAGCCTGCTCTCAGGGAAGCTGGTGAATTTAGGTCTTAGACTGTGAGCTGAGAAAAGTACATGAGAGGTCAGAGTGGGATGGCATTGGAGTCTTAATTTAGCAGGTGAAAGGGTTTTGCAACAGGACAGAGGGAGAGGGTGCTGCCACACATGGCAGGTGCATGTAGATGGGCACAGAGCCAGAACTCATCACTGCTACTGCTGGTGATACCCTAACAAACTTCATTTGGGACCCATACCTTTCTTGCTAAGCAGAGGAGAAGGCCCTGTCCATCTGCATGGTCAAGGTAAAGGAATGCTGTAACTATTCATGCACATCTGATATGACTGAGATTTGTGACTGTGTCCAGAAAGAGAAAAAATAAGAGCAATGAAATAAAACCCAAAAATGAATAAAGAAAAAACAAGAGGAGAGAAAAATGGAGAAGCTAATTTACCTCCAGAGCTTGTCTAGTATTTAAGAATAATTGAGAGACTGAAATAAATCAATTCTCGTATGTAAACTACTGCATTTGTACGAGTCTTCAGAGTCCCATGCAGGTGTGAGGCTGCCGGCAGCAGTGGCCCCAGCATGGTGAGCCTATGCCTGGCCCCATGGGGTGCCGCGTGCCAGGACCCTCAGTGGGTGGGCATGTGGGCCACAGGGGCTTCCCACCAGCACAGGGGTCAGCAGAGTGTAGAGTGCAACACAGGGACAGCGAGAGGCTGGGGCACCCACTGCCCCAGGCGGGGTGAGCACCCAGAGGACCCCACTCCCAGGGGAGGGGGCCAGGCTGTGACCCCCAGGGCTGCAGGGGTGAGAGCTTCCTGGAATGAGTTTTAAAAGTGTGTTTAGAAATTCAAGGTATATATTAACAAATTTTAAGAGTCTTGTACTGTGGTTTGTCTGTTGTATTGTTGATACTAATCTTGAATGCATAGTTCATGGGTGGCTAGTTAATTATACATCGTTAATAAGTCATATGAATTGTGTAGTTTTTTGCTGTGACATTTGAGTATTTTTTTTGTTGGGAAAACAATGCCTACGGTAAGTGTGCAAAAGCAGCTCAGCTGTAGAGAAGAAACATTCTGCTTTCAGTGTAATTGATGTATATGCTTTAAATCCAAGAACTGTCTGTAGAATTGAATATTATAGTGTCACCTGCAATTTATTCTTCCTAGGATGTTCTGTTATATCATAATCAGTGACAGCAGATATTTCAGAACACCTTGGGATGAATAAACTGTAGAAATCACAGTACGATACAATGGGAGGATGTGGTGTCTGGCTTTAATAAATCATTAGCCTTCTAGAACTGTGCTTGGGTCAAAAATATATAAAGAAGTGTATTAATCAGTTACCTTCCTGTAGCTTGAACCTAAGTTACAGAGATGGAGGGTGGCTCTTAGCCTCTTGTCATATATGACGATTTAGAATAGAAAATAAAATTACATTTACCAAGGTGCAGCAGCAGCTATCTGATTTTTAAATATTGCTGGGCACATAATACAGACACAAAGGCACATCATCTATATTAAGCATCAGACTCAGGCAATTGAGTCAACCACTAGAAAAATCCACCTCTCCCCACTGATTTTACAAGCCAAGTCACTTCAAGCTCACTTGTCTGACAGAAGACTATCCCAATCAAAACAAAACAAAAGCAAATATATTTCTTTTGTGTTGGTCATGTGAAATGGTCACAGGAGCACCAGCCACAGCACCAGAGAAAGGTTAGACTGTACATCTGAGGATGGAGGTGAAGGACAGGGCACAGCAGGTTAAATTTTTCCACACTGCCAGGATCCAACCTTAGCATCTTTGGTTTCCTGACCTGCACTATGGTAGCCACTTAAAATAGCTTCATATATAAGGTGCAAATAACATGCAAAATGTTCATAAGTAGAGTAATTGCTCTGAGCCCACAAATGTGGCTCCACTCCATCCAAAGTATTCTGTAATGGCACTTCAACAATTATTGTCAGGTTTGTTCACTTAGATGTAAAATTTAAGTCAGACCTGAACACAGTTGTGTAACTTTACTCAAGCAAAAACAGCCACTGAAATCAAATCTTACTTGAATTAATCTTGTGTAGCTGTATTCACCTTCCCCTTAAACAGATCTCCTTTCAGCTCTTGATATTATCTGCATCTGCACCTGATTCTAGCCATTTTTCAATAATTTATCTTGCACTGCACAAGCACTACCTGTGCAATATTTCATAAACACTCTTAAAAAGCTTTGAAAAATGGTGTTAATGTGTTGGTACTTCAGATTTGATATAAAGTTCATATTTAAATAATTATACATATTTCATTATGCAAAACAGACAGTAAGAGTGCTTTTCACTGAGGCTACAGGTTAGGTGTAAGGCTCTGCCACATCCTTTCCCAGACAAATTGAGCACCTTCTTTGTGATGCGGTCCAGTAAATATAATATGCAAATGTCACTAACTCCTTTTCTCCACCCATTCTTTGCATTACTTAGACTGTAAAGCTTTGAGTGCAGAGACAGAGACAAGCACAAACAATCCCTACATATCAGTGAGGCCTCTAGATTAATGTGAGATTTATAATATATAATGTGATAACAGCAGGCTGTGTTCAAACTGAGAGCTCCAGTCACTCAAAAGATTGTGAGAAAGCATAATTATTAGCCTAGAAGAAAAGGTAGCTGACTTTGGCAAGACAAATATTTGGAAGCAAGATACAAAAACAGCAATCTGCACTTTCAGAGGTATTTTTCGGTTGATAAAATGCTGGAAAAGGGGTAAAGGAGCAAAAAAACAGGTCTTAAAATAATTTATGTAAAGGAAGGACTATGATCTTGAGTTAATGTAGGTTGTTTCATGTGACAGCACACAAATAGCATAAATTATGCAATGTCATAAGACCGTCATCTCTTCCTTGGGGAGAAGCAGAATGGGACACATCAGAGCAAGTGCTCCTGTTAGGTGAAGTCACAGGGAAAGACCTGAAAGATATACCCAATGGTCCTAGGGAGGAAGGATTTGAAACGCTGGTGCTTGAGCTGGCTTCTGAGACCAGAGACAAGAAAGGGTGGTATGGGAAGAGAGACAGTGCACTGCATAAAACTGTACTGCTCTTCCTGTGCAGGCCATAGGTTTCCACGTGCAATGGGGCCAAGACTCATGACCATGCTGAGAAGTATGTATAAGGTCTTTGCTATGTTTCAACACAGGGCCTACGTGCTTTCCCACTTCATTCTTTAAATATCAATATATGGATACATGCATGATTTCTGTACTTTTCTCTAGTTTTCTATGCACTAACAACAGGTGACATTAGAAGCAATCTATGAATTTGCTTAAATTCTTACCAGGATTATTGATATATTCCTATTCAAGACTGTGCACTCAGAATTTCCTTGGCTACTTTGTTTACAGAGTTTATTAGCAAATATTTCCCAGTAAACCTCTTCTGAAGCAGTCTTTAATAATGGGAAAAAAATCACCTTAAAATATTTGACTTACTTCCAAATGATGCCATAAAGACTGTCCTCTTTCACTTGTTTTTAAATGCGATCACCTCTCACCTTGCTGATGGTTGTTGCTTTTCTCTCCTGCAAAGCTTGTCCCAACATATTTAACCTCCAAGTCAATATTTTGATTTAACCAATTAATACAAATTAAATCACCCTTCTTCTTCAGTACTTGAACAAAATATAATAATTTTATTATCCATGGGCCTGGCACTGATGTATAATAAAACAATTTCTTTTTCCTTTCTTAACCTCCACCTTTCTTGCAGCAACATGTAAAGCATTTGGCAACAATCGTGTACCCTTCCAGTATGTGAAGCTCTGTAATAAAACGGCGTGTGTCCTTTTTCGCTCACTGGCTGCAGCAGTAATCAGGAGTGAGATTATAAACTAAACTTGTACAGTTACACTGTGCGAACTGGTAACTTGAGGCTTTTAACGGTCATGTAGGAAAAAAAGGTAATTTCCAGTATGATTCACCCAACCCATGAGTTGTTTGCTTTAGGAGGAGATGAACTGTAACACGGAAGTGCCAATTTCTCTCCATTGACTATAGAGGGATTCAAGATGGTTGTCTCAAAATGTGGAGACGTCCTCCTTGCAGTTGTCTTCATTAAGTCAGATGAATCCCATCCTGGGTGTTTAAACAGAGCTAATGTGATCTGCTACATTTGTAATCGGCAGTGGAAGGAAATGGAGCAATAAGGCAGCGGCAAGTCACAATTATGCATAATGTTGCCATTCTGCTGGGCTCTTCCTCATGGCCCAGCAGCTTGTGCATCCCAGGGGATCAGTTTTAATACAATTCCTTTGTGGAGAAAACTAATGAAGATACATAAGCAACCACCATCTCTGAAGAGGCAAATATTTGAAGAGACTAGAACAACACATCAGATCTGGCAGCTGTGAATTCGAGAGTGGTATTGAAGGGATGGGATTTGCACTGTTCTTATTTTACCAGTACCGCATAAAGAGATTTGCAGCTAATATAAAATCTGTATCAGAATGTGAAGATAGCTATAGAAATACAAATAATTCCCTTACAAATTTAAAATGTTAATAACAAAACAAATTCTGATTTTTCTTTTCACCACTGTGCTGCTAAATTGAGGTGAGGAGAATGGATTTATTGAAAATATCTCAAAGCACTGTTTTCTAAATGACTGAAAAAAATGCTCTTCTTTCCACCCTAATTTTTTCGACTTGGTCAACAAACAACACAAAACAAAGCAGTAAGTTGCCCAGCGTCTTCACAAGGATCAGTTCATGCTAGGAACGTATGCATATATAAGCATATGAATAAATGAATTTCTTATACCACAGGGAGTTTACTGTCTAGCATGCACAGTGAGAGTAGGCAGATTCAGATATGCAGACAGAAGAAAGTGAAAGTTAATGATAAGGCGAGCCTGATCAGTACTACAGCAGTGGCCATAATGTTTAAGATATTATAAACACATTTTTTTCTAGTGTTAGGACTTGGGTAAAAGACCCAGTTTTGTTCTGTTTAAGGAGATTTGTAGCTTAGTCTGGCCTTTGTATGACCGGTATGCTCATGTTCAAACTCTTTCTCTCAAATAAATACTGTATTTTGAGAAATAAAATGGAAACATTTCTCCTCCCTTAGATAAAACAAAGGAAGTTCAAGTAGGAAAAAAAAAATCTCAGAAGCAAATGCAATGCACAACCAATGGCTTTGGCTCACTGTTAATTCAAAAGTATAAAAGATAATTTTATTAGCATTGGTACTCCAGAAGCATCCCCTTTCTCTTTCATAAGTCATACACTCGGATGGATGGAACGGGAGAAGATTTTTGCTACCAGTTTGTTCTATGCTAAGATTAAAATGTAAAAGAAATGCTATTTGGTATGTGACACCGCTGCCCTCTGGCGGGTAAAGGGGCATATGTATAACCACCTAAGATACTCTGCTCATCACTATCTCCCTGCATTTGGCAGATTACTAAAAAGGTTATGACTGTCTGAGGTTACCTACCAAAAATTAACATGGGAGGCAAGCTAAAGTAGCTATTTTTCTGCTTCAAAAACCTTTGCTTATTCTAGTCTTCTAGTCTTTTTTTTTTTTCTTTTATGCTCTGAGTTTAGTGGTGATGAATATGAGTGAGCATATGGCCAAAGAAGGCTGGAAAAAAAAGGAATGTGAATAGAATAGGCAAAGGGTGAAAAAAGAGGCAAAAAAAGTGACGGAAAAGGTGTCAGGCCATTTGCTTCTCCTGTTTCTACTGCTCACTGCTTCTGCTGATGGTAGAGAAGATACGTTTCTGGCAGCCCAACAGGTAAGAAAGGGTACTCTCGCTATTTTACAGATGGAGAATGTCAACCTGATTTCTTTGCCTATACTTTGCCAGGACTTTTTAACATCAGTCCTGACTCACATTTCCAGTGTATCATCTTAGTATAGTATCATAAGTAATTTTCTACATGTTCAGTATTACAACTGGTAATTTTGGCTGGTAATTGCAACTGATAATTGAATAGAAACATGAGGTATTCATGAGTATGACCCATCATTAACTTACTCACTCTCAAAAAATTATCAGCTGTGATTAAATGCCAAAGTAGCACCATACTAAAAGGTTGCATGGAGCTACTGAGGCAGCTGGAGAGGACAGGCAGCTGCAGCACAGCATTCTTGTTGCTGTTGACTTGGCTTTCTACCTCCCTCCCACTCAACTACCTCTCCTACCCAGCACAGGATCGGACATGCCACTTCACCCCATCCGCTCGCTTCACTATCACTATCCCCTCCTTGGGGTGTGAGCAGGCTGCAAATCTCCTCTCTGAGAAAAAAAGTTAGTAAATTGATTATTATTTGTGAAACAGTTGCACAACCTTGCAAATCTCCATCACCCTTGTTACCTTCTCATTCAGAGGGCAAACAAAAATGGTTAAGAGGTCCTGAGCCAGCAGTCTGCCACTAGCTACTGCTTATCTCCGCTCCTCTGGGCAAAAGTTACCCTGTACTCCTCCTGCTTTAAAATTGCTAGGGTTGCTCTCTGGTGGTGTCAGCAACTAAGAAGTGGTTGCTTTATAGTTCCCTTAGCGGAGAGAGAAACACAGGCTGAGGACTGTCACCACCTCTTCAATAGCTACATACATCTTGTCTTTACATGGTTCATTGGGACTGGAACTTCTCTTTTAGTACAGGAAATAGGAGCAGGTCTCTGGAGGTCCTCTGTCTCTAACCTCCACCACATGCTCCAATGCAAAGTTAAATGCTCACAATGAAAATGGGGCAAAATTGTTTTCATAATCTCTCCCTGCACCTATAATAGAAATTACTTTATATCACCACACATTATCTTTCCTGTTAAGATACAGACCACACTGAATGCATGCAGTAGATGATGTTCACAGTCCAAGGATTGCTTTAATAATTTTTTCTCCTGCTTTTTTCCAAAACATAGCCCTTGGCTCACTGCACACTGTTAACTAATTCTGTCTCCAGATGAGGATTTATTTCCCCCAGGGCTTTTCCGGAATATTTGTTGCTGTAGTATCTCTAAGTAGAATTATACAGCCCTCCATATACTCAAAACACAGCTCCTGCTAAAGTCAGTTGCAGCTGCGAGTTTCAACACTTCTGCAAACCAGACCACGAGGACATCAGTCAGCCAGCCAGAAAATGAGGAACATTCAATCAGTGACCACCTGAGAAAAATCTGGTTTAAGGAACTTCTGCGGTAAAGACAATAGCAGCTTGGAAATTTTCTGATAAAGCAGCACTTCATCAAAAATACAGGTTTATCAAGCCCGAAATGTTCTGTTTAAAGTATTTCACAACCAAAGGAACTTTTATTGAATTCAAAGTGAGATCTGGAGGAAACCCAGCTTAGATTCCTGAAGGGTTACTGAATATTAGGCCAAGGAAACTGGAAGTAGCAGTCATCAGTCCCAAAGGAGCTCATCTAAAGACCCCCCCAGGACAAGAAAATCTGTAAGTTGCATGCCGTACCTGAGCTCAGTCTGGGAGGGAGCTCCCTGTGGAGATATTGCAGTTCCTGCAGCCATTGGAATGGCTAGTATTCATCAGGATTAGAAAGAGGATCTGAGGAACTAAAGTTTGCCAGAAAGTTTTGGGAGAAATGGTTTTAAGTCAGACTTGGAATAACCCCAGAATTAAAGAAAAAAAAACAAAACAATCTGTGAAAAATAAACATGGCTTTTCAGGTAGCTATCAGGGAAGATTTTAACTGCTTTGACTAGGAGACTGTAATTTCTCTTCCTGAAAGTTCTGCCTCATTTTCTACCTCCTAACAGTATTTCTGAAAAATAGTCAGTGACCCAGCTTAAAACACTTTCCATCAATATCCCAGTTTTGACAGGATGAAGCAAATGTCTTCTAACCATTGAGTGAAGCGGGGGGGTTGGGCGGCAGGAAGAAAAGTCAAAAGAAGCCTGCAAGTGAGTGAATGAAGATTATTACAGTTGGCCATATGTTTTGATTCAATTTGCACTCTTGAGTTTCAGATCATGCAGTACCTGATGACTGCTAGCAGCTTGCTGTGCTTACCTGGAACCAGCACCAGGCATTTCATAAATATCTGCTGACACTGTCGAAGCACACACTGAGGAATCTAAATTTCATTTACACTCGGGAAATGAATGCCTTTCTGCCACCAGCATGACCCTTTCTGACCTGTTCCCTCCAATTTGAGTCCTTTCTCTGTCCCCCACATCTCTTTGTTTCTTACCATAGAATCATTCAGGTGGGAAGGGACCTGGGGAGGTCTGTAGTCCAGCCTGCCCAAAACAGGATCAAAACTGAATTCAGACCATGTTGCTCAGGGCTTTATCCAGTCAAGTCTTGAAAATCCTCAGAAATGGTGATTTCACAGCCTCTCTGGGCAACTGCTTCAGCACTTTACTATCCCCTTGGCAAACGTTTTTTTCCTTATGTCATGTTGGAACTTCCCATTTAGATTTCTGAACATTGCCTCTTCTCACAGCACTGTGCACCTCTTCTTAATCCCCTACTACATATTGGAAAGTTGCTATTAGATTCCCTCTAGGACTCTTCTTCAGGTGGCACAAACACAGTTCCCCCAGCCGCTCCACGTAGGGCAGGCATGTGCTCCACCCCGACCACCTCTTTGCGCTCCGGTGGGCTCCCTCAAGTTTCTCACCATCTTTCTTGTATTTGGGTGAGGGGGTGGAAGCGGCCCAAACTAGATGCAGTATTCCAGATGCACTCTAACAGGTGCCAAGAAAAAGGGAATAACCACTTCCCTTGATCTACTGGTGATACTCCTGTTAATATAGCTCAGTATGCTGTTAGCCTTCATCTCTGACAGTGCTCATTGAGAACTTGTGTTTAGCTTGCTTTCCACCAGGAACCCTTAGTCCTTTTCCACAGAGCTGCTATCTTTGCGTAAACTCAGTTAGTTCCCAGGCTTTTCAGAACCAGTCCATTCCACACCCAGTTGTTCCCCCTTCTAAACAATCATATCCCGCTTAGCTTATTTCCATTCTCTCTACTTCTGGCTCCAAATTTGGCTTGTTTCCCTGCAATGGGTGATGTTCTATGTACCCTGCAAACTCCATGAGATTCTTTCCATAGCAAATGTTTAACTTCCCTTCTCTCTGTGGCTGCATCAACTTCCTTTTCATTGCTGCTCGGACTGAGCTTGAGGGACAACCTTAGATCTTTCTGCTGGTCCTAATCCATTAACTCAGCCAAGTGATGAAATTGGTGGGAAAGTTTTCCCCTCCATGGAGAAAGCATGGAGGAGACATAAGATGCTTAAAATGTAGTTATTAAAAGTCTAAGATGCCCATATTAAGCAAGGATAAAAATATTCTTCAAAAGCATATTCCTTGGCCAAATATGGGTGCACAATTAAAAAAGAAAGAAAACCCTGATTAAAACAAAACCAAACCCACATACACCCATTTCCTCTTTCAAATCATAGAGCTCTAGACCTCCCAAAGTAAAAGCAGCCAAATCATTTAACAAATAATCCAATGTATTTTCCATTGCCTTATCTTTAGAACAGCAGCTGAGCTCACTGGAGCTAAAGTTATTCAAGACAATTCAGCCTAAGGCATAAACCAGAGATACAGACATTCTCAGCTCTAGTGGTATAAGTTTGGTAAAATCATAGGAAAATTGAAATTAAGGTCTTACAGTGGTGGCTACTGAGCAACTTAAATAGTCAGGGGCATGGTAGCCATGTAAAGAATGTTTTAGTCTGTATGTAGCTAGGGTGTGTGACTGCACATGAAATAACATATATTTTTTCATTTTAAGGTACAATACAAACGACATGTTTCAAGACAGTTGATATCTGCCAACTGCCCGCTATTTAAAAGGAGACCTCACACTTTCCATGCAAGTGTTCTTCCAGCCCCTTATGTTTGCCATGATGCTGCTTAACACTGCATGAAAAAGAACCACAGAGTAATTGCTCAGATTACAGCATTTGCAGAAAGTTATCTTAAATATCAGATCTCCTAGATAAGATTCCAAAATATGGTATGAATCAACTAGATACCACTTATTACCTATCACACATGTTTAAATACTGGTTACCAAAAGTAGAAAGTTTTGCTAACTCCACTAATTGAGGCGTAAGCATGACTCTACTGTGAATGCACTTTGCTAACTCCTGCATTATCAGTTTGTTAGCAGAACCATCAGGAATGAGGTATTGTCATTTTCTTCTTGCTTTGGCCAGAAAATGCTGATCTATTGAAACACGACTTTGTGCAGAACTAGACTAATTATGAGAAGACAAATTTTCTCATGAAGCCAGCAGAAAGCTGAATTCCTCCCTCCTTCTCCCCTCCCCACCAAATATTGCCATCTTTGTCAGTAGAAATATCTGACAGTTTTTCCACCTGCACTCTGCACACATGTGGGAGTTCTCATAGGCCACATTTTTTGTGAGGAAACTTGAGGTTCAGTTTTCTCCATACTGTAGGAAGGGAACACTTCTGAAATCTTTGCTCTCAGAAAAGAAGAAAAGGGTTTTCCTCCAACGTATACTACACCCAAAACACTTGCCAGTATTCTGCACTGCTCGTATTCACCAGCAACAGAAGGAAGAAAAAGGGATAGTGTCGGCAGCGGATTTAGCTTCACAGAATTTATGCTATATACTGTATTTTTTAAATATTATGATATATTTCAAAGCTACATCTTCTAAGCTGCCAAGCACTCCAGTTTGGAATTTGCTTGAACTAGGCATGCACAAGCCCACTAAGATCACTAGGAAATCTTACATACCAAAAGACAAACTTGCAAGTTTAGCCATAAACTCTCAGGGAAAGCAACAATATTTTTTCTATAAACATACACAATGCCAAATCCAGCCAGCACCTGATTAGAGGGCATTTCTTTAACATAATTAAGTAATAACAGACAATTCTCTCCATGCTAATAATTGTTTGATCTAAATGCACCTTCCCACAACCTTTACCTAGACAGAGGATTCCAGCAGAGAATTTAAGACACTGTTTTGTCAGATGTAGCACATCAAAGTTACAAAATAATAATAATAATAATAATAATAATAAAATTCAGTTTTTATCTCTAGCACACATAGACATAGAAACAATAGTTATTTGTATAATGGTTCAGAGGACTTCTAGACATTTTGAAACCTTAATGCCTCAGAAAACCCCACTGTGGTAATCCAGTACACATGCTTATTGCTGAAATGTCCTCTTGAAGCACAGAAAAGCTGAATTGTTTCATCAGTTTCCCATAGTCTGTAATTCCAGGCTCCCAATACCTTTCATTTATTGTCAATCACCATAATTGAATCAAGTCAGTACTATTTACAAAAATGGACAAGGAGACTGCAATATACAAAGAACCTTTTCTTTACTAATGACACAATACGCAGCCCCTAGAACATTTTTTCAAATGAAGCATAGTTCATTACTGTGTTTTTTATTATTTTTATCTATTTCAGTAGCACTTCAATACTTCCATGAAAATCAGTGAAATGAGTATTTAATGTTTGTATTACAATAGCTCTTAGAAGCCTTGCTCACTCTATCAGGTGCAGTATACATGCATCCTTGGGGGGGAAAAAAAAGAAAAAAAATCTTGTCTACTGGACAAAGCAGACAGACAAAAGGGAGAAAAGAAGAAATCTGCTTAGACCTATTTACAATTTTGATGTTTGTGTATAGGCAGATTTCAGCAATATTCTCAAAAGCGCACAGTAAGTCTATAATTAGCCTAGGAACTGAACCCAGACTTCTGGGATACAAATGTAATTTCTTAACTGTATGGCTTATTTTTTTTTCTTTTTTCTTTTTACTATGTTGCTTAGAACGGATGATAGCAAAAAAACAAGACAAATAGGACAAATATGTATGCAATAATATTTCTATTGGATAAACTGTTCAAAAGAAAATAAAATCCTATGCACAAGTGTTAATGACTCATATGTGTGTGTGTATATATATACACATATATGTGTATACGCATACATATACACACACACACACATACACATACAGACGTATATTTATGACTGCAAAAATTTTGAAGACAGAAATCCAGTTCCATCTACTATATTATGATACTGTGAAGCATAGCTGGACTACATGATCCTTATTGAAATAAGGATTGGAGGAAACACCAACATTCTCCTTTTGAGGGAGAATATAAGTTTTCTGTCCTGTATATAAATGGGTATCATTTCACTGTGATTCTTTCTATCCCTGCCTTGCTCACATACAAGCATACACATATTCCTTAATGAGTAGTGACACTTTGAAGATTGAGCCATCAAAGCATCTTACATGTCCTTTTCCCAGTAAAACTAATTCTCATTAGTAAACACTAATAGATTTTAGTAATTTATACACCTTATGTCCACAGGTAAGGAGAAAGCCTTAATAATAATAATAATAATCATCATCAAAATGGTCCTGCTTCTGCTATATTTTGGGGTCAACTCTTTGATTTGCCTCATGGACAAGAAATTACTTCAAAGTCAAAACCCATGCATTTACAGATGTTAGTTAGAGTCTTCCATTGTCTAAAACAAATTTGCCTTCTGGTAATTGCATGACGGTTATATCTCACAAGTACGTCTGGTGGGTTTCCTGTTTTGGGTTCTCTTTTTAAACTGAAGAAAAGGTCTTGGAAGGTGTGTGTGTGTGTCAGGGGAGAGACTGAATTGGCAGCTTTATTGCAATCCAATATTTTTTCTCTCAGAAGCATAGGAAGAGAAGAAAATTGCACTAAGCATAATAATAGAGAAGAGGGGCTTCAGAGGAGTCTAACTGCACCAAAAAAAGTACCATCTCCATCCAAGGATATTTTGGCCCTTCTGCGTGGTATTGTAAGTTGAAGCTCATCCCCTTCTTCTAATTTTGCAATGCCTGGCAAAAGATTTGGAATATTTTTAAGTCAATATTTCACATACAGTATTTTCATAAATGGTATTCAATAAGTTATTACACATCATTTTACAAATCTAAGCATGTCTTGCTACTTGTGACAAGTGCTTTCTTATCTTCAGGCAAAATCTTACAAATTTAAGTCCACCCAAAACTGACATTTAACATCATCTGTGGAGTTGGGACTACCTTTCTTTCCCTAGCAAATCCATTCATGTGCTCAACATGTCATAGTGCACTTAAGCAAATGTTCTTTATGTTACGGTGATGCAATGGACAAGGTCAGAATTGGGTGCTGTAGGTCCTAGATCACTCCATTCTCACACTTCTGGAGGAGGTTTCATCAGCTTTACCACCAAATGAAGTTACCAGACACCAGCTGATTCACTGCAACTGCAGAGCACAAAAATCTGCTTCCTGCAAACCATATATCAGCTGACGTGACAACTGAAAGCACCTTGCCTTCAAATTATAGCCATTGAGCTGAAAGCATAATTAACATATGCTGCAACACATGCTCAGCATTGTGAGGTATTACAGTAGCTTTGTTTTTCCAGGTGAAAGTGGAGGGTGGGGGTTTGGGAAACAGGAACCATGAAGTGGCAGGATGGAGTAGAGATCCTAGTTAAGAAAGGGAGGTGTAAAACAAGGGTGAGAAAGAAGGGCACATGCAGCTGAAGCTGGTTATGATGCCAGAATATGTGGGAGGAGGGGCAGAAAGTTAAAGAAAAAGTTTGGACACTCGTTTGGCAGGAGGAAACAGCTAATTTATTTTTATTTGGAAAAAAAGTTAGCTTCCTTTCGTGTCTCATTTGTGTAATGCCAATACTTGCCAACAGTGAACTCCTGTCACCCACTTTATATACAAGGCATTAAAAAAGACAGCTTTTATTCACAGAGCTCTTGCTGGAAAATAACAGTACAGAAAAGCTCCAAATCTACCAAACATGAGGAAAGACAGATGAGTAAAAGGGATACTGAATGAGGTTGATTAGGCCTTGACAATAATTTCTTAAATACTGTTATAGGAATATACATATATGTTGAGTACTTGGCCTACTGAACTTGCACTAAATATTCTAAATGGTCTTTTTTGTGGTGTGCTTGGTTTGTGCAAGTCAGTCAAAAGAAGTTTTGTATAGAAACTAATTACTTTTCCATCTAACCAAATCATAAAACTGCAGTAGTCATTATTAGGTGCAAAAGAATTAAGCTGACAAGGAAGACCTTTGAAAATTCCATGAGAAAATACATAAAAATTGGGTGGCTGATATTCATGTGTGATGTATTAAAGCAGAACATAACTCCTAAAAGTTTTACTGGTATACCTGAATCTGGAATTCAACACCTAAGTTAAACTGAGTTCTTCCTTAAGGACAATATGTACTCCTTTTTGGCTGCTGCAGGTATCTAACTGTGAAAACACCAAAGTATCTAAGCTTCTTATATAGTTGATGGAGAGAGGGAAGCTATTCAGATCACATAAATTAGATGCTTACAGTCAGACTATGAATACTGTATATGAGACTGTACTTTTTTGGGAAAGTATTCTGTAATTTTACAATTAAGATGATCCATGAATGTAGCCCATTTTCTCTACAACTGCTACAATACTTAAGCACCCATCACTACAGATTCTACTTGATACAGTTTATTTGTAAGCAAAGAAGAGGAAAACTTAGATGTTTACCAGCAGTATAGCAAGAATTATTCGGATAAGACTGTGGCATATTTTGGATGCAACGAAATAACGTCACCAAACTGAGATCATCACCAAACACGTGGGCCTTCTTCCTCTGTATTAGATGTCCCATAGCAAATGTTGTATCTGTATATAAAACCTGGGGAAGGAAGAAGGACAGACTTCAAACATATTGTATGAAGACATTAAAAATCCTTAACAGGTCAGGTACTGAAGTGAATTGAGCATTCCTACCTGGCCATATATGAAAAAGTATCCTGTTTCTTTGATCACTATTTTATTTCCTTGTTCTTCCAGAGCTGTTCCACGTTTAAAGCTAAGGAGCCAAGGGACAATGCTTGAATCATCTAGAAGAAACAAGAATTTTGGGGTAATGAGAATATCAAATTTACTTCCTTAGTTTTCATCTGTTAAAAATTAACAATGCTGACTTCTAGTCAGGACTTCCAGTCTCAATAGTGGGATTTCCCCACTAAAAAGAGAATATTTGCAAGAGCTGTCCAGCTGCATACAAGACTTTTTGGGGTGTTTTTTGATTGTTTTTCAGAAAAAAATCAGGCCACATAACTCAGTAACTGCTTTGAAGTTAGCTAAAATTGGATGGAAAAGCTAATACATCAAATAACTAAAAATCATTGAATATATTCTTACCTTTCTGTTGGACATCACTTTTGCTGTCAGCAATCAGTTGCAAGCAGGCCTGCAGCACTGCAAAGTGAAATCATTTTAAAATCAAAGGAATATAAATCATTAATCAAATGGAGTAAACTTTTGGAAATACTTAAAAAAAAAGGAAAGATGGACATGACAAAAAACACTTCTCTCGGTCTCACCACCTATTTGAAAACAGAATTTATTTATTGATTTTAGGACAGATCTTACTCAAACACACCAGAACCAAATTTACACCTCAACACATACTAGATAACTTTCAGAGATCATGCAGCTAAGCAGGAGGCCTCAGATAGTAGCACAAATTACACTTGTTTGCTCTAATCCTTGGTCCTAATATAATAGAATAATGTAGCAGTAAGTCAAATGAGCTAGGAATCATTAAAATACATTAGCTTTATTAAATTTCTAAACAAAAGCTAAATAAAAATGTCAGCCATGACAGATATCAGATTTTCTATTGATATTCACTGTACTATTTAAAGAAATTAGTTTCCAAGTCACAGTTTCTGTAGAATATTAAGAATATATATGATGGTTAAATGGCACTTGCAAAAAGATTAAATTCAAATTCTCAAAATCAATATATATGTACTTTCAATATATTTTCAGATACCCACAATCAATGGACCTGTACTGAGAGTAAGAAGAAAGATGCAGAGATGCTTTTTGGCAAATTAATGCATACATAACAAGTACCCTAGTATTGGTCAAACATGATGCATTACTCAAAACTGTTGACAGTGGAGAGAAACTAATGAGAAACTAGAAGCTTGATCATGGAAAAATACAGTGATATGTTAAGATACAGGCTCATAGAGAAACAAAGATCTTTAAAATCTGCTAAGGATAGATGTCAGGGATCAGGACAAAGGAAAAATGGAGAGTTGCATTCGCTTATAGCAGATTTGCACCAAAACCTTTGGCTGTAGTAGTACTTTGAAGTTTGAAAAACATTAGAGTAATAACATTTACTATACTCTTCAGAAACCAGTGAATCTACTAAACTAGTAGTTTACTAGGAATCAAGAAAAAAAACAACAACCCTTCTTTGGATTGCTGAATTCCTGTTTACCTTTTTTCAGATAAAAATGCCATCAGCCAGATTTGGCCACTCTTGCTACCATGGGAAGAGCCTTACTCCATGAGATCCCTTCACTACGCCTGTCAGCAGTACCCAAGTGTGCAATCAAGTTGCAAGCAGGACACAGCTCTTGCCGCACTGCATGTAGCAACAGGGTTTGAGCAGAAAGCAGCCTCCTTCCTGCATCTAAGTCTCCTCTCCTAGGGAGCCTGTCAACAACAACTAGAAGGGGGCTAGATGCTCACCAGCACGTCAGCGGTTCAGACACTTAGCAGACAAAGAATCAAGGGCAAGTCTGGAAACACTCCAATGTGACAATAACTACACAATCTACAAACATTACTTTCATTAATGGGAGTGCTATTAGGCAACCTCCTGCCTCCTGCAGTGGAACATGTCCTTGAGTTCTACTGATGCTTACTATAACATGCCAAAATCTATGCATTTCCAAGCCAAGAATTTAAAGCTTTTAAATTCCCTGCTTCTGATAAGGAAAGAAAACCAAGCCAATGCAAAATCAAAAAAAGTTATTATACTTCAGTCATTTTTCTATCACACTGGTATGTGATAGAATTTTCTGAAGAAGCAGCTTCCAAATAAAATCAAAATGCAGTTTCCTGGACTTGGACAGCAAAGCAGATCAGGCAGTTTCTTTCACAAGGCATTCATTCACTCTCCTTTAGAGAAAAATGCCTTCCTAGTGAATGGAATTTGCTGATTCCCTAGTGGATCAGTAATCTAAATCAAAAATTTAATTCCTGCTTTTAAAAGAACTCACCAGTGTGACCAGTTGGATTTTTCACTAACTAAACAAGAAGAGAGGATTTGGTACGATCCATGCAAACTAGCTGTTCTCTGGCTGAGTACCACCAAGCTCACAAGCAATGTAAGTTATGGCTGCTTTAGCAACTCTTGTTAAACCTGCTCTGCAAACTTGATTGACATTCTTGAAAATATTCTGATTTATACTTTGTAAAAATCTGGATCTATGTTTTAATTGTTTGCACCATTAAAACACTCTTCATAATTCCTGAGAAATACTACAATTAATAAGTTCAGTATGGTCCAAGAATCTTTTCCATAACTAAAACACAGACCAACTCTGCTGGTATTCTACAGATATCAAATCAAGATATATTCACTAAACAATCTCACTGTCTCTTCTTTTAGTGTAGGCAGAAAGAAATGAGGCTCCACAGAATATAGTAAGTTTGCTTTTCAGGGAGAAATAAGGATACTGAAGTGTCATTCATTACAATAAAGAGAACAGAAACTAGTACAGCGACCGTTTTACTTAAAGCCACAAATGAAAAATAATATCCTAAAAACTATTCTGGGGCTTGAACAACAGCATGCTTAAAAAAAATAGTAATAATCAGAAGTCAGGAGCAACACATAACAATGTCCAGTATATCCAAATACTTTAGTCAGACTTCAGTGGAACTACATACAGGTTTAAAATGAAGTAATTCATTGAAGCGTGTTCAGAGCAAACAGCATTACTAAGTATTAAAGAAAAGGTGTGGTTATATGGAGAATATTTTCTGGGTAAGCTAACAGAGCCTTCCAGTAAAATGCTAACTGTGCTCAGAAATGTTAGTAATTCTACTCCAAGAAGGACCCAAGTCTTACTTGAAGTACAATATCAAGAATGTACGCATTACAAAATATGGATTGAACAGTTACTCTCAACACAGAGCAGAATGAGTCAAAGATTCTACCTGAATGCCTCTCAGCTCAGAGTAAATCAAATCTGAGCCTCAGCTTTGTAGTCTAAAGGATTTTTGAATAATTAATAATGTAACCAGAATACAGGATTAGTAAAATACTTCTTAAAAATGTGTAATAATATTGAAACTGAATACCACCATGATGTCTAGCTGTATAAAACAGGCTGTATCTAGAACAACAAAGTATGCCTGACCTCTTGTGATTTCTTTGCTTTGATGAGATTTTTTTTTTCTGATTTATACTGCTCTGTGGGGTGTGGGTGGGGAGGAAAATGTTTCAGAATCTATCTTCTTCCATGAACAGAACAGCCAATTCTGAAGAAATTAGTGACTCCAGATGCCTTTATAAACCACAGGCAGCACGTCAAGGGATGTGATCTGTACCAGTTGAGCAATGTAACCACAATTTCAAAAAAGCTAGCAAAGTCTTACTTTTGCAGCAGGATAGGAACCCAGCCTTCTGCACATCAGCATGATTTAAGACCTGATACCAGCATGGTCAAATTCCCCGCCCATGCAAGCTTTTGTGTCATTTAACTTGCCTAATCATTTTGGTATCTTGTGATCTAACTTTAGAATCCATCCAAAGAAAATTGTAGTTTTGTTAATTGTGAACCCATACATAGATTTTTAAGTTTAGATATCTGAGGCCTGACACATCTCTCTCAATTTCTGCTGAATCAAAAACAAACAAAAACCCTGAACTTTAAAAAACAGACCTGCTTATTTAGGTTCCTTCTTTGGTTTTGATCTGTTCTCTATGGACTTCCTGAAACAAGCTTAAACAGTGGATAATTCCATTTAAAGATGATGTGCATTTTCTTGAATGATTTTTCTTCCCTTAACTTCTTTATTTCTTCTCATAAGAAACGTTATTTTAATTTTTGCTTGTGTATTTTATATAGACAAGTTAATTTGGTGCTTTTTAACTGAGAAGTATTTGTGGGGCATTAATCTAGATTAAATCAGTCCCGGCATTAAAACAATTTTGGCTATAGTTACAGATATGACTCAGATATAACAAATATCTTCAAAGTATTTGTAGGTTTACCTTGATTTAACAGAATTAGCAGTCTCTTACAATAGATATAATAAGGAAATTTTTACTAAGTACGGTTTAGGTGGACTTCTATTACGCAATATAAAGTAGATTTTTTTTCCAAAATGAGAGCCTATTTTGTGTATTTTTGACTGCAGTGTTCAACATAATACGCAACACTGATTCATTCATTCATTCAGTAAGTGCAATTCTTCATGTAAAACTGCAAGCATTGGATGAAGTCACTTTTTGCCCTTTCACATAGGAGGGGCTACTTCCTTTTGAGTTAGCCAGTTGTCAGCAGAAACAAAAGAATAACATCTCTTTTCAAGCAGTAGGTCTTTATTTTTAAGTTTAGAGAACTCTCATATTTCCTCTCTTCAAACAATTATATAAGAAGTATTTTGAATAATTGGTGAGGGAATTTTATGTTTGGTATTTGTTTAGACAAGTGGCAAAGGTTAGGTTTCTTGATTCAAAGATCTTTCAAGTTGGATTCCAATTTTAAAAGTTTGTTCCATTCCTTTCTCACAGAGATCTAAATCAACAACATACAAGGTAAAACACTTCTACCCAGCAAATATATGAATTTCCAATAAGCCAGTTATACCAAGAACAATGGCAAAGGTGATATTACAACTTATACTCAGGTTTGTAGAACACTAGCTTTCTGTGGTCATAGCTGACATAAGAGGACAAACCTGAGAACTGCTGGTGAAAAATATCTGAGTCTCATGCCATGTTTGCCTGTTTCACTGCTTTATGAGCTTACTTAGAATTTCTCTTCAGTTCTTTCAATAAAGGCAATTAAACTGATATGGATAATCTCAATACACCAAACTAATATATTCTATCAGCTCACCAATCTGATCACACCAAAATTTTGCCAGAATTTGAGATTACAGAGGGCTTGATGCTTATCTCTCTAGCTTAAGACTGGAATTGGAATCACACAATAGAAATCAGAACTAGGCCCATACAAAGCATGCTAACGAAACAGGATATTCATAAATTGAATTGGCTTAGGTTGTGAAACCTATATCTTGTTTCCGGATATGAGTGGACGTATATCTTAGAGAGAAACATGCTGTCAATGCAATGAATAATTGTGACCCAGCCATATAATTTAGAAGTGGTTTCTGTTGTGCAGCAGTTTTCCTCTACTGACGAAGTTTATTAAAATAAAGACATACAAAAAAATTATCTCTGTTCTTAAGTATCCTGAAATTACATGTACCAGAAGTGGTTAGAGGATTTATCTGCCTGCATATTAACAATATGTGCCTTTTGAAATCACCCATTAACTCCTGCTCATTGTATCAAGACCTTTGTTTTCCCCTGCTAACTGTATAGCTTTATTTGGAATTGATGCTCAAAATGTCTTTCTTCAATCTACTTGAGCTGGAAACTTTTTCAAGATACAAAATGTACAAGTACTGATGACTCCTGTATTTATGCATAAATATGGACAAATGCATGCCCTACCAAAAATATGAAAATAACAGGTCAGTTCTCATACAGTTGTCATTTTAATTAAAGTCCTAATCTGTGGCCACTTTTACACACACAGTATCAAGCAAATAGAAAAAATAACTTTAAAATGGGAATTCCATATGGTTAAGAAGGGCTGTGCTGGGCCTAAAAAGAATCATAAGGGCATTCATTTCTGGAGTTTATTAATTAGAGTTTAAAAAGACAACAGAATCAAACCATGACTTTTTATTTATTACCAAAAACAGTTCTATCTTTTACCACTGTTCTCTGATTTAAGAAATCAGTACACATTAAAGTGCAATTATGGATTGACAATAAGTTATCAGACCAGACTCTATTTGGAGCCCTTGTTCTAGCAGAAATAGAATAAAAACAAAGAAATCTATTTATCAGTCATAGTACTGAAGCTGCAGGACAGTTTGGAGGCCGCCAGGATTCTGACACCCAGCAACAAATGCAGAAGGATAAAATGCAGGGATAACAATTCTATGTATCTATCTGACCAAGTAACGGACAGGATTCAGCACCATGAACAACACCATGTGCTTCTATTATTCCCATCTCTCTGCTAAAAAAATAATTTGACAAATTGACTGGTAAGGCGACAATTATCAGTGAAGAAAAGTCTGATTTAAGAAAATGTAACATCTTACTGAACTCCAACAAATTTAATTTGTTGTAGTTGGAACAAGCAGAAAAGTAATGATGCCTAAGAGATGGTCTTCCTTATTAAGTCCAAGATTTGTAATTTACTCATTTTTTTTAATACACAAAATAATGTGGTCTTCTTAGAAAACAGTTTTGTAGTAGCTTAGTCAATGTAGGTTTTCCCCTTTAATCAACGTTCATGTTCTGTGTTTTCTGTTATCCATCTAGACAATTTAAAAGCTGTCCTTAGCTTTTTTTAAAAAAAGCTTGTAGAAATAAAATTCTAAATAAGAGGGTTCTTATGTGAGGAAAGGTAAGTAGGGATAATCAAAGGTGGATACCTGATGAGAAGAATCTTAACTCTGTCAGAAGCACAGCTGAGAAGCCCCAAACCCTCCTATCCCTCATACAACCTCAAATAGCATTAAGAATAAAGATAAAAGTTACTGTGAAGGGTACTGAATAACTTGCAGAGTACTGGTGCAAGTAACTGGAATGTTAACTCAACTAAAAAAGAAACATCTCCTTATTTTGATGGCACTTGGGCTTTAGGTGTAAAAGATCTCAAGATTTTATTTAGAAGGTGTTGGGGTAGGGAAAGAAGGGAAGCTCCGTGACTCCTGTGATATCCCACAGGAAGCAGGCTACCAGAAATGACAATTAAGCAATCTTGTCTTCAATTCTGTCTGTGAAATCACTTTTAGTAAAGACCCTGAACTAAATATTATTAATAAAAGAGAAAAAAAAAAATTAAACCTGCAGCTTTTGGGTCCCCCATGTGAATATTTTCTTTTGAGAGACTTGGAGGTGAGTAAAATGATTATACTATAAAACTTAAATTTCATTTAGCTAGCTGAAGCTTAAGTGAAATACAGTTCAGATTAACTGATCAATCAAAAGCACACTTTACACAAAGTCTGATTTAGGCTTTAGCTACACAGATTAATCCATTTTATCTTAATCAAGTAATGATTCAGGGTATCAGCATTCATCAGTCAAAACAATCTGAAAGTATCCATAGGAGGATTGAACTGATTTCGCAATTCAGAAACATTTTTAGTAATGCACTGTAATTAGAGTATGCACATTAAAATTCTGAATTTTATACTACCAAGAGTCAAGATAAAACAAAAAAAAAAGTTTAGGGACTTCATCCTCAAAGGAAACAAATTTCTCCCATTAATATTCCAACATTATAATACACACAAAAGGTGCTTAACAGAGCACACTCTTCAAGTGTTCTCTGTAATACCTTTTAAAAAGGTCATGAGAAAAAATTCTTACATGATATGCATGCCTTTTTAAATTTTTCTAATTATACTTATAAATGTTTTGAGCACAAATGACCCTAACCTTCCAAATTCCTTACAGTCTGCCTCTTGTGACAGGTACAGACAAGCCTTTCTCTTTGAATGCTCCTACTTCCCTAAACATAAGGAGCTTTGTTGTCACTTCTCTCTTTCAGGATGAGCATGTTTTCCCAGAAAAATGACTTGGCATTTTTATTTTTTAGTCATAGTTTTTCCTCCCTAATGTTGACTGGAGAGAAAGAAATTAGACATTAGCCTGAGTTGTGAGTGATGGATTTAAATTTGAAAAATTCAACATTTGCACAATTTAAAGCTATCTTAATCTACTCCTCTGCTCATATTTGAGAAATCGTGGGGCTGTGAAAACCAGATTTGGGATCTAATTTTTAAAGTTTAACATGCAGATAGCATCTACAGTTAATATCATGTATTCTGTTGTAAAAAAAAATAAATAAAAATGACAGGCTCTGGGAGCACTAATTAGCTTATAGCAGAAGATTCGAGTCAAGCACTGCCACTCTTCTCAGAACAGTATCCCACCACAGTACCCCCAGCTACTCCACTGGGTGTTACTTACCTGTTTCTTCGGTGTGGATTATAGACCTCCTCCCCCTGTTTCTGCTCCCATTCCAGATTTCCTGCTGGAAACGCTCAGCTGTGTCAGGACCAGGTACCCTGTTTCCCTAGGAGAGACAAATGCCAGTGAGTGAAAGCAGCCCCAGATTTGTTGCTGTGCTCCCTCGTCCCCTGCAAGCAGAAGACCACCTCGCCAGCTTACCTGCCTCGCAGCAGCTGCTGGCACTTGCAGGAAGGAAGAAGCAGGGGCACCTGCTCGATTTTCATTAGGGGACACCAGTGGCTGGTCTAGCCGGGAGCTTGCCTGGACCCTGTAGATCAGCTCGCTACGGAGAGCTTCTACTTCTGTTTTCAGAGTGATAACATGGTAAAGAGACACTGCTGCAAGACAAGAGGACAGGAGCATTGCAAGCCACAGGAATGTGATAGAAAAAAGTCCCCTGGTGCCCAGACCAGCACCAGGGGGGGCAGAGGGAGAGGAGGCGGTATCCTTCTGCTGGATGACGTGCACACAGTCCACGGATTTCATCGCTGCTCTTTCCTCACTAAAGCCAGAGGGAGAGTTCAGCTGTCTCCTTCTGAGGTGCAATCCATGTTACCCGTTGCTCTGTGAAACTAAGGGCATCCAGAATAAGTGAACAAAACGCCCAGATCATTTCCTGTCATATGAAGCCGTTGATATAACCATTAAACTTAATGTACAGAGTGAGCGTCTAAGATTCTGCCTCCCTTTAGTTTTCTTCTTTCTGTGCTGCATTTTGGCAACAAATACTTTCTCATAAGCTGCTTGCTCAATCTGCCTTCCTCCTTTCACTTTCAACTATTCATTTTTGTGGCAACTTGCTATTACCATTTCCCACTATCTTTAAATTTAGGCATAACTGGTACCACTCATATTTAGAGCCTTATCTAGAAATGCAGAAGAAATATAAGGTTTCCTGGCACTGTATCATCCAGTGTTGCTTAACAGACATATGCCTATGATGATGTGTGCATATAAATATATATATATGCATTTGTATATATATGTTTTATATATGCATATATAAATATATATATATGCATTTATATTTTCATATCTAAAGTGCATATATGCCTGCAATAACTCAAATAACAATTTGTGTGGTTTCCTAAAACAGTGACAAATATTCCCAGGCATGAGTAACAAATTACTGCTCTCTCAGCCGTATGAAGCAGCAGGTTCTGTGGGTTCAATTTATCACACTAACTTGAAAAGGGACAACCTTTTATTAAACTGATCTAATAAACATACTAACTTTGCTGTAGATTTCAAGGATCTGGATTGATGCAAGGTGGGAAATAACAGAAAAAGGGAGAAATAATAGAAGGGGGATGAAAAAACTTTCAACATGAACATGCCTGCTTAATTTTTTAGGTGAATCCTACACGCCTGGCTCTAAACTCATCTATTTTTAAGATCCTACTAATCCTTTCATCTTAAAACCCTGCATTAGTAATTCCTTCCTTAACGTACTTGCCTCCTTAACAGCAAGGGTACCTGAAACATCCAAAACATGTTTACAGTGTCTTCCCACACAAAACTACAGTTTTACTCTTTTGTTAAGGTTTTCAGCAGTTTGGGACAGAAAATCAAAAAGCATCATGATGAAGACTAAAATCAACAACTTAACTCCTGCAGAATACTGAAATTTTTTACCACAAAAGTAAACTTTATCGTTGCAGGAGATAGAGCTTTTACAGGTCTGGCTGAAAAGTGTGCAACGAGTCCTCCCAGCAACACCTGCCAGAAGAACAGCTTCAGATCAAGCTGATCCTGTTAGGAAGGAGGGGGAGAAGAAGGAGAAATGGAGAAAAAACTTTTCTCTGCTTTTTCTTAAAAGCAGAGAAAAAAAAAGTATCATCTGTCTTAACATGCTCCTAGAAGACACATACTGTGAAAAACGATAGTGAAACTAGTATACAGTGGAATAATAAGAGCAGAATACCATACCCTTTCCACACCTATTTTCAAGGCTAAGTTAAGGTGTAGCTGTTGATGAGGCTGCATTTTAAAGCAAACTTAAGAGGTGTTAAGGTAGATTTTGTGGAACATAATAAGCAATTATTTGAAATAAACAGATGTGCCTAGAAGTATCTGTAGACATTAGAATGTCATCGTTCTGGAACACAGAATGACTGTGTTCCAAAAATATAATAATATGCCTGCTAGGAAAGAAGTGCTACTTAATAAAATGAAACAAAAAGAGAGAATGGAAATTATAACCAGTTATTCAGGAGTATGAAGAAACAATTGGCCAGTGAGATCTCTGTGGTCATTAACATATAAGAAAATAGCTGATGGTTATAATAATTAGCATCACTCAAGTTATTCTTACATAAAATACATAAAACAGGCTGTTTCTAACCATCCACGCCTTCTTTAAATGGGGTCACTACTTGGGCTGACAAAAGTAATCGTGGTGGCACAGAGGACTTCTGTAAGACATTTGGCTTTGGCTTGCTCATCATTTTGATAAATTAGAATTACAAAGCGGAGAGAAGAAAAATCAGAGCAGCCCACACACAACAAATTGTTAAATTTCAAAGTATTTCTAGCCAAGTTGCAAAGGGATCACTGTTTTCAACCTTGTGCTGTTCTATAGCTTCATAAGCAATAAAGGGATCAGAAAGAAAACAGAATTTTTGACAAATTTTGCAGATGACAAAAACATAATGGAACAATGGCAGCGAGAGTCAATCATGAAAAATAATATGAATTTCCTGGAAACATACTTAGTCAAACAATTTACAATTTAACACAATCAACTGACACTTCAGCAAATTAAGGACTACTAATTAATTGTATGTAAATAACAGCTCAGAAGGCTGGCTGACTTCTTTCTTTCTTTCTTGACAACCATGTTAGGTAGGGAGCCTGGTGCCTAGTTGGAGTTAGTGCCTAGATGCTTTTTGCTATGCCTTGTCAGAGCACACTTCCCTTATGATTCCACCTGTTGGTAGAGCTGCAAAGTACTCCTTAACTGGCTTAATGCAAAGTTGATAAGGTTAACTCATCGTCGCAGAGCCATGATCTCATTGCAGTTACAGAGACATGGTGGGATAGCTCGCATGACTGGAGTGCTGTCATGGATGGCTACGTGCTTTTTAGGAAAGACAGGCCAGGAAAGCGAGGTGGTGGAGTTGCTCTTTATGTGAGAGAGCAGCTGGAATGTATTGAGCTGTGCCTAGGGGTGGGTGAAGAGCAAGTTGAGAGCTTATGGGTAAGGATTAAAGGGCAGGCTAGCATGGGTGACACTGTTGTGGGTGTTTACTACAGGCCACCTGATCAGGAAGTCGATGAGGCCTTCTACAGACAGCTGGAAGTAGCCTCACGATCCCAGGCCCTGGATCTCATGGGGGACTTAAATCACCCTGATATCTGCTGGAAAGACAACACAGCTAGGCACAAACACTCCTGGAGGTTCCTGCAGAGCATTGGTGACAACTTCTTGACACAGGTGGTGGAGGAGCCAACAAGGAGAGGTGTGCTGCTGGACCTCGTACTAACAAACAAAGAAGGACTGGTGGAAGATGTGAAGGTCGGGGGCAGCCTTGGCTGCAGTGACCATGAGATGGTGGAGTTCAGGATCCTGCGAGGAGGCAGCAGGGCACTAAGCAGGATCGCAGCCCTGGACTTCAGGAGAGCAAACTTTGGCCTCTTCAGGGACCTACTTGGAGGAATCCCGTGGGTTAGGGCCCTAGAAAAGATCTGGTTAATATTCAAACATCGCTTCCTCCAGGCTCAAGAGCAGTGCATCCCAATGAGCAGGAAGTCAAGAAAAGGGGACAGGAGACCTACACGGATGAACAAGGAGCTCCTGGCAAAACTCAACCAGAAGAAGGAAGTATACAGATTGTGGAAGTAGGGACAGGCCACTTGGGAGGAATATAGGCACGCTGTCAGAGTATGCAGGGATGTGACGAGGAAGGCTAAGGCCCATTTGGAACTGAATCTGGCAAGGGATGCCAAGGACAACAAGAAGGGCTTCTTCAAATACATCAGTAGCAAAAGGAAAATGTGGGCCCACTGCTGAATGGGATGGGTGCCCTGGTGACAAAGGATACAGAGAAGGCAGAGTTACTGAATGCCTTCTTTGCTTCAGTCTTTACTGCTCAGGCCAGCCCTCAGGAATCCCAGACCCTGGAGGCAAGAGAGAAAGTCTGCAGAAAGGAAGACTTTTCCTTGGTCAAGGAGGATCAGGTTAGAGATCATTTAAGCAAACTTGACACCCACAAATCCATGGGCCCTGATGGGATGCACCCACGAGTGCTGAGAGAGCTGGTGGATGTCATTGCTAAGCCACTCTCCATCATCTTTGAAAGGTCATGGAGAAGAGGAGAGGTGCCTGAAGACTGGAAGAAAGCCAATGTCACCCCAGCCTTCAAAAAGGGCAAGAGGGAGGACCTGGGAAACTATAGGCCAGTCAGCCTCACCCCCATCCCTGGAAAGGTGATGGAACAGCTCATCCTGGAGGCCATCTCCAAGCATGTGGAGGACAAGAAAGTGATCAGGAGCAGTCAGCATGGCTTCCCCAAGGGGAAATCATGCTTAACCAATCTGATAGCCTTCTGTGATGGAATGACTGGCTGGGTAGATGAGGGGAGAGCAGTGGATGTTGTCTACCTTGACGTCAGCAAGGCTTTTGACACTGTCTCCCATAACATCCTCATAGACAAGCTCAGGAAGGGTGGGTTAGATGAGTGGACAGTGAGGTGGATTGAGAACTGGCTGAATGGCAGAGCTCAGAGGGTTGTGATCAGCAGTGCAGTCTAGTTGGAGGCCTGTAGCTAGTGGTGACCCCCAGGGGTCAGTCCTGGGTCCAGTCTTGTTCAACTTCTTCATCAATGACCTGGATGAAGGGACAGAGCGACCCTCAGCAAGTTTGCCGATGATACAAGACTGGGAGGAGTGGCTGATACACCAGAGGGCTGTGCTGCCATTCAGAGAGACCTGGACAGGCTGGAGAGCTGGGCAGAGAGGAACCTCATGAAGTTCAACGAAGGCAAGTGCAGGGTCCTGCACCTGGGGAGGAATAACCCCATGCACCAGGACAGGTTGGGGACTGACCTACTGGAAGGCAGCTCTGCGGAGAAGGACCTGGGAGTGCTGGTGGGCACCAAGTTAAGCATGAGGCAGCAATGTGCCCTTGTGGCCAAGAAGGCCAATGGTATCCTGGGGTGCATCAGGAAGAGTGTTGCCAGCAGGTCGAGGGAGGTGATCCTCCCCCTCTGTTCAGCCCTGGTGAGGCCCCATCTGGAGTACTGTGTCCAGTTCTGGGCTCCCCAGTACAAGAGGGATGTGGCACTACTGGAGCAAGTCCAGCAGAGAGCTACGAAGATGAATAGGGCATTGCAGCATCTCTCTTATGAGGCAAGACTGAGAGAGCTGGGCCTGTTTAGCCTGGAGAAGAGAAGGCTGAGAGGAGATCTTATTAATGTGTACAAGTATCTGAAGGGAGGGTGTCAAGAGGATGGGACCAGACTCTTTTCAGTGGTGCCCAGCGACAGGACGTGAGGCAACGGGCACAAACTGAACCATAGACAGTTCCATCTGAACATGAGGAAGAACTTTTTCACTGTGAGGGTGACAGAGCACTGGAACAGGTTGCCCAGAGAGCTTGTGGAGTCTCCTTCTCTGGAGATATTTAAAACCCGCCTGGACGCGATCCTGTGCAATGTGCTCTAGGTGACCCTGTTTGAGCAGGGGTGTTGGACTAGATGATCTCCAGAGGTCCCTTCCAACCTCAACCATTCTGTGATTCCGTGATGACCAGTTTATTCTGCGTTTTAAGCTAAGCTACGTTGAAAGAAGACTAAGGAGTGTTCATTTGAGGCCTTCCATTTGCAAACTTGAGTGGGTGGTGACTCCAGATGAACATAAGCTCTCAGTGGAACTCTGTTGTTGAAATATAAATGTAATATTTGTATATAAATAAATAAATAAGTAAATATATATATATATGCTGGAGAATATTAAGCAAAAATAAGAGCTAATAACAATTGTGCTTTAACATTAACAAGACCATTACTGAATAGTGCATACAGTTATGACGGCCAAAACCTAAGACTGAAAAGGGTTCAGAAAAAGAAATCACAATGAATGTAAGAGGCCTAAAGAATCACCGCATGGTAATTGGTTTGTGGTTAGCAGCCTGCTTCTACTAGTCGCCTTTCTCGAAAACTCTTTAGCAAAAGGTTATGCCATATTATTGCTTTGACGCAAGGCACATATATCTATGCTACACGTGTACAGTAAAATCTTAAGGTGACAAGTGGTCACCTCAAGACCAGTTCAAGCAGCTTTTTCCAAACTATTCCTAGAAAAGAAATGCCACTGCATTAAACAGAAATCCAGTCCTAGGCATCCGTATCTGGAAGCAAACAAGGATATACCCCTATTACAAAGTTATTCTGAAAATATGGTCCTATTTTGCATGCAAAGTACAGCTGATCCATGCACATACAGTAAATCCAGTCATGCAGTGTTTCCTTAGCCCAGAGGATGAGCTGTGTTAATCACTCAGGTGGATAGACTGAGCACTACTGCCTTAGTGCAAGAAACTAAGGAATCTCTTTAATTTAGCCGAGGAAAACTATTAAGAAATGGCTTGATCAGTCTAAGAATTTTACTTAGTTGAGTCTTTAACTTTAGGGGAAAAAAAAAAAAGTACAAGCTAGGTAAAACTCAAATTAAGAAAGAAAAAATATTTTACCAGTGAAGACTGTTACCTATGAGAATAATTTACTAAGGGAAATGGTGGATTCGTGAAGAAAATCAAGACTGACTGGCTAACCTTGAAGATGTTACAGCTGAAGCAAACAATTAATTTCTGCAAGTAAATAAATTTCTCTCATTTCTGTTATGCAGAATATACAATTAAATGATCCAGATGGGCCCTGCTAACCTGCAAATTTATGAAGCATCATCACTTCATCTGCAGGGAACCGAAGCAGAGATAGTAAGTGATCACACAGGAAGTTTGTGGTTGAACCAGAAACTGAACCCTTGATTTCCTGAAATCCAGTCCAGTGCTTTAACCACAAAAGCATCTTCTTTGAGGGGGAGGAAAATCCCATAATGAAGTTTAACACACAAAAGAGAAGCAGAAGACTTAAATAAGCAGACTTGAATAAAAACCCAGCTCACTGAAGAAATGTAGAAGTTTATTTAAAAAAACAAACGCTCTGTTTTCAAAAGGGAGGTCATGCAGATGATGCAACACAGATACCCCGGCCACTGTCAACAGCCATGCTAGAGGTGCAGCTCCAATGGCAAAGGTCCAAATTAGCAACAGAATTGTTCACACACTTCTGAAGTTGCCACAAAATGGAACTGGTTCCTGTTACTATTTCAAAAAGAAAGAAGCCATGATAACTTGCCCTACTACACAAGACAGGAAAGAACAGATAGAAGAGCAAAGAATAAGCAAAGCTTCCAGTTTAAACACATTTAATTTCAAGCCATCTCTGAAGACGGAAAGAAGTAACAGACTATCGTGGAGGAGGAGATGAGGATAAATCCCATATGACAGTTTTCTGCTAATACAGTCATCTATTAAAATCATTCATAGATAGTCCTCTGAAACAAAATACACATTCCCTTCAAGGACACTTAATTAATTCCTTCAGCCATCAGTCCTGATTTCCATAATAATAAAATCAGGGAAGTCACTGCCTCACATATATCAATCTATTTGTGGCTTCAGTGCTACTGTGGCTGTGTATCATATTTTATTATCTTAAATTTTAGAAAACTATTGAGTACATTATAAGTAGAGAATATGAAACTGTTATACAAACAGTTTAAGCCTTATTTGATATATTATCTTGTTAAAAGAAAAAATCCTAAAAGATTTTTCTGAAACAAAAGTGGTATTCTTGTCATTTTGCCTCTTAATTCAGAATTATATAGGACAACATGAGTGTCTCTGCACATTTTAGATATGCCATGCTTGATTTATTCTTTGCCTAATACTTTATTTTTCTAGATATATATATAAGAAAAAAAAAGTTTATTTTCTTATAACCCTGTTAAATTTATTATATATTTTAGTTCTTAAACATAATCAATATGAAAGGCTCAACAGATTTTGCCATTAAAAAATATATATATATATATATTTTGAACCAAATTTAACTTTCTTCCAGCAATCCAAATTAGGACTTTGGACTCCATTTTCTTCATTAACATTTAACATATAGCACAATTACTAGACTTATTTTTCCTAATAAGTTTAACATTACTTAAAAATACATTTTAACATAACCAAATAATGCTACTTACCTAAAATGTCTAGCACCTATGATTCTATTACAGCTGTTTTCAGCAACAGCTCTCTGAGAACAGCAAACTTAGGTCCAAAGCTGGCATGTGTACAAGTACCTAAAGTAAACCTACAGCAGACTTGTACCTATCATTAAATACTTTTTACAGCACGGTTATTACAGTGCTTTCAAAGAGAATAGGAAATGGCACAGGAAGGAAAAGAGATTATCACAGGTCTGTCTCAAACTATGCAGCAGAACCAACAAGAAATATAAAATAGAAAGGAGAAAACACAGAGGATTTATATATTACAGAAGCTTAATGACAAAACCATCCATGATGTTACAGTAATTCCTTCTTACTGCATTGAACAGTGAAAAAAACAGCTCTGTCATATAGCTGGAGCTAACTTCATTTATATTCTCACTGGTCTGGTTACCCAGCAACATGAAATACTGCACTTCTCCAGCTCTCCAACACTATGCAACTAGACAGACTTTGCACAGATGGGCTGAAAATGCATTCGTATGGTGGCAAAATAACAGTAAGCCATCGCTGTCCATGTGGGAGTGGCCACTCTTCTGCTACTACACATTGAGGACTTTCAACATAGGGCACAGGCCAGGGATCCAAGGTTTTTCAATTCATAGCATTATTTATTTGTAGTCACGTCTAATTGCTACATTGCTCCTGAGTCTTCATGAGCAGAAAAGGAAGGGTACTCTGTATGACCTTTCGCTTCGAGGTTTTGTAAATAATTAGGCCACACCAGAAGCAAGTTTGAGGTAAAACAGCTGTAGAACTTCCTTTCTATCAAGGAACAAAATCTGCCCCTTAGTTGCTCTTTGCAATTAGGGGCATGCCTCTCCAGAACCTAACATATAAATGCAGTTACATTTTATGCAAGCAACTATATCCTTGTACTTTTGCATTATTGAACTCACTACTTAAGATTATTAAAGATACACCCACAATTCTTATGAATGAAATCAAGCACTGTTATGCATTAAAAACAGGTCTGCTCTTAAAATGCATCATCTTTCACAGAAAGGAAGATTGCTGTTATTCAAGAGAGAGGAGATGATTCTGCTCCAACCTAAGCTGAAGCCTAACATGTTAAAGTAATCACATTAAAGTTTTCAGCATATTTTCAGAAAATATTCAGTGTTTATTCTTAAAACAGGTATCTTCTATCTATGTAGATAGATAAGGAATCTCTATAACAGGTCTAAAATTAAGCCACCCAAAAGAATACAAAGCTTTGAACTAGCTAAGTCTAGGTGAGAAATTAGCACATGACCAATAACATCCAAGCATGACTAACAATTCAAACATGACACTCCCAGCAGCATGATTTACTTTCAAATTGTTCCTATTTTTTTCTGTTGTTGTTGAGAGAAGGAAGAACCTGACTACTAATAAATATAGCAAGATTTAGAAGCAAAGCCTCCTTTGGCACTGAGATTGAAACCATGCAGTCATTCAAGATCTTTGCAGCAAATAATTTTTATTTAGCCAACGCTTCAGTTATTTCCCCAGAACTTTACCTGCCCATACTTGATCTTGTTCATATACAGGAAGTCCCCTGCCTTTGGTTTAGGTTTCCTTTACAGCATTTTGGTTTTGATGTCCCAATGCCTTTATATTTACATTTTTTTTGCTTTTATATATATTTTAAGCAGTACTTGCAAATTCTGAGAAAAAATCAAATATTATACTGTACATTTATCTAGTTGTTAAAAAGGTCTATACATATTTACATGCAACACATGATAGAAAGCAGCAGAGGCTACTGATTATCAGTTTTACTCTTCATGCTTCCTGAAAGCAAGGATATGTAACAAAGCTTAGAAATGAATATTTGTAATTTTTTTTTTCCCCTACTGTAATAGCATTTCAACTCTACATCTAACAATGCAGATGTCTCTTCTATGTGCACTGGTTTGTTCTGTAACTGCAAAATTATACCTTAAGATTAATCAGTTAACATACATACAAAAATACCCCTAAACTCATACTGAAGAGAGGTCACAAACTGGAATAAGACATTAATATCACTTTTATTGTATCAATTTATTGCATATGTCGGTACATAAAAATAGAAAAGTTTTTTTGTAAAATTAATTTTATTGTAAAAACCAGACTAGAATGAGAATGTAAAACTCTACCACGGTTAGCACACATCTAGTAACATTTATGCTTTGTCTACAAAACTGAGGAGTTAAGAATACTTTGTATGATATTTTTGCTTAAAACATATATTAAAGAAAAAAATCAAGTAAAATCCTTGCATCATTTACTCAGTGGCTGTTTCTGAATTCAAAACATCAGTGTTATTTAGAACTTGAATACACTTTCTCTATTTTCACTACTGCATGGTTCTAAATTATACAAGGTTTTATTAGCCTTAATGGCATACACGAGGTTGATCCCACAGCATGCAGGAGACACTGATTTTATATTTGGCAGAAGTGCTCCTGGGAAAGTCACCTCTCACTTACAAAAATAAAAATGCACTTTTCAATAATCGAATTGTGAAATACAAATGGAGGTATGTCTGTATCTTTTTGCTAATAGAAGAGACCATACCTTAGAATCTCACTTCAGCCTTGCACTCGCCACTGTGAACATCCAAAGTGACACAAATGATTAGCTAAGAGATGCTGATATGCATATTTTATATAAATAGTTAATCCATCTGCCTTTCAACTGAGAGATTGTCCTTAGCCTACCAAATGGATTTGTGCTATATTTCTAATTTTACCTGAGAAATGGACATGCGGGCAGCTATATCAGTTAATTTTTCATCTGAAAGTATAGCTTATCTCTGCATTTCACAGTTCAGAAGCAGATATTGGGAATGTAAACTTGGGTTAATAGGAAGTCTCAAGGATTTCCACTAATTAAAACCACACATATGGTCTTATACTGGATGATTCCTCATAAGGACTCTATTGCTACAACTGTTCTAGTTCAACTCCTGACTTTTTTTAAACTTAAAGTTCCTCTTATAAAAGAGACAGTTCCTACATAGAGCATATTTAAGCCAAAAGGCGATTTTCTTACAAACCTGTGAAATAAACTCAATTCTCCTTCCCAAACCAGACTAGAAATTTGTATATACAAGACAAACATTTGGGAAACTTCTATACATGAATGGAGAATCAGTATGGGAAATCATATAAAGGTATTAAGCAGAATAAATGCAATAGTAGTCATAATACAACTTTTGGCAATTTAAAGTTACTACTACTATGGTTCCTACAATGCACTGTCTGGTAACAGCTAATTGCAGTAGATAACTGTGGGTTGCCATTATGCAGACTGTAAAATAAGAATGTGTCTTGACTTGTCAGCTATAAAGGATCAGCAACAAGTTTCTTGCTCCCTCTCCCTCCCTCCTGCCTTAAAAGAAAATGGAAAGATCACATTTACAGCAATGGAATATTTACATAAGATACTAATTAGTATTTCCTTCCCCTTTTCTTTCAGTGGATTTCACAACCAATGCAATGAAAAATAGAATGATAGGTATTCATCCACAAATGTGTGTTCAACCTATTAAAAAAAAAAAAAAGCTCCATATACAGAAGGCAGAGGAAACCACATTAAGTTTAAAGTATGATGCTTGTCTTCTCATATCTGCTATTTACAAAGTTTCATCTTCATGTCCTGCAGACACTACAGTGAAAAGATAGAGCTTGATAATCCAAAGCACTGTTTAAAACTGCTCATAAAGTACACTGTAATTAGGCTGCCATAATCTAATACCACAGATTAGACATTACCTTGGCAACTGTGGACCCCCAATGAGAATATTTCTTGTTTATATGCAAGTGCCAAGAATGCTTTGTGGTTGACACATAATACAGGAGGTTGGAAGGACAGCGAGGTGTTCTGGGTTGGGTTTTTTGTTTCTTCATCTGTTTTGATTGGCGTGAAGTGAGGGGGGGGGGGAAAAAGAGTCCTTTGTTGCTTTGGAAATTCACACTTTATGAAGAACACTATGGTATTTAACGGCAAGTTTTGACAACTTCCAAAATAGCTGTTTACTTTATCTGCACTCAGTCTCCAACAAGTAATCTATGCCATTGGCTTTATCAAATTATTTTTAGAAAAGCAGTACTTGCCCACTTATTTTCCTTCTCTCTCCCTTCATCCCTCCACCTTAACTCTAAAGCACTGCAAAGTAGCTGGGAAAAAAAAAAAAAAAAAAAAAAAGAGTATCATGAGTGAAGTAAGAACCTCACATTATGGTTTTAGGAATACACCACAGAAAAGAATGCTACAGTCTACTAAACCCTTTTTGCTATATAAACAAATGCCCCCAAAGAAACCACACAGAAAACACTCCCCCAAAACCATACCATGCACCACTGGAATGCTGAGGAGATACCTTTAGTCTAACATAAATTCAAAGCCATGCTATGTCTGAGAAGATTTTAGCTATCCATGCAGGTCTATAGCTTTTTCAAGTCAATTCTAAACAAACTTTAATAGTAGTATGACACAGGATACTTACCAGAGAGAGCAGCAACATCTAGCACGTATTTTTGTTTCTGTTGTTTCTTTTTAAATAGAAAGGATGGCCACATTTAAGTTTTTTTCTAATAAAGATGCATCTCCCTATCTACTGTTTGCTGACAACTACTATCCAATGTGTACATAATACCTGTAATTCCATATAGTAACTGGAGGCATAATCATTAAGGTACCAGTTCAGAAAAGCAGTTTTAGTCAGTGACAGAAATTAAGCACAAGCTTAAAATACCATCGTCCATCAAGAAACACATTAAGTATGTGCTGAGATGCTTTTCTGAATCAGGGAATTGCGTCAGAAAGGTTTGTTTATTTAAAAAATTCAATCTAAGAAGAAATTGTACAGATTTGGGGCAAAATTTTCTACAGTTATCTTTCTTCCCATAAAAGTCTATTTTGAATAGGTAAATTATCAACTGCAGGAAATGAGCAATTAAGTCTGCTGGAGATTTACATAGCCACACAGACAGACTGAGCTAATACCACACAACTTTGTTACAATTACTTAGGATAAGGATCCTTAAAATCTGAAAAAACAACATTCGGTCAGAATCAAGCTCTCATAAATTAAGTATTGCTGGTTATAAAATGGTGCAATGTTAGCTTCAAATTCTCAGTACAGCTAAAGAAAACTAACACTTCCACTGATGCTTAAGCTATTTTCACACTGTGCTTTTACAGTACTGTAAGACTTTTTAAAAGCAAATGGATAAAAGTGTTAAAATAAGTGTTGTCTGGTTTAGGCTAACTAAACTTAGGTCTACTAATTTATGCACTGCTCATTTTTATTGGCCTTACCATAGCAACTGTACACATTTATCTCTAATCATGTGATTATTTATAATTGTTTGGATTTGTTTCTTCCGGAGGTATATATAAAGGGCACAAATACTTAAATACACCAACTTAAAAATCAAATTCAAATATACACACCTTTACCTTCTATGACACTCCCTTCTACCACATTGCCTACTCTGCCTTGGAAATTCTACCTCAAATGTATGAGCAGACTAATACCAACAAAAAGCTTGCCAGTAAGTCAGTGAGGAGAGCTCGGAGCAGAAAACAGCTCTGAAAGTTAGACTGCACATCTCTCTTTGAAGGGTACTTTTCTATGAAAAAATTGCCTAGGAACATCCAGCAGCCACTATGTATAGGTACATTCAACTTCATGGGCACTATTATAATACAAATAAAATGAAAACAGGGAAAATGGCTTTTCCTCTCCACTTGCAATTTGTTTTCTATATATATGTATATAGGTGTGTATTTATACACATGTGTACATATATATACACACACATATATAAACACATATATAAGTAGATAATCATAAAAACAGTAACAATCCAGGATGGTATACCTGTAAGTATACTCTACCATTAATGCTATTTTATACCACTTAGCACACTAAAGCCTCCCCATCTTTGCATAATATAAAATTTCAAGGAATAAAACAGTTATCTCATTCATGGCACACTTTAAATAAAGTCTAAGAGAAACAACAAAACATTGTGCTAACCATGATTGTCTGAAAAGCTCACACATAGTAGCAGTGAATACTGAAGAGCCTGCCATTGTACTAACTAATGCATTCTGTACTACTGTTGTAACAAGTTTTTTTTTTTCTTTAATAGCATCCATTGTACATATCAAACAAATGGAAGATATGGACAAAGATATCAAAAAAGTATGGGAAAGACATGTAGAATGGTTCATTTACAATGCTGCAAATGTAGAAGTTATCTGGAACATCTTAATAAAGCATTAGACCTTTCCAAGTTTAATTTCACTCTTTAGGCAAGTACAGACATGATATACATTTAAAAATGGACATTCTTTTATCACTTTTCACAAATCAAGGTACAGTGCAGGTATTCCCCCCCCCCAAAAAAAAAAAAAAGAATATCAGTTATATTATTGTTACATTAGATGATGTTTTCACCATTTCTTCAGGGGAGTGACTCTTTATTACTTCTTTGATGAACTGTTCAAGTGCAGTGAAATACCCTTGGCACTGCCAAGTGTCATTATGAGTTCCATCAGGAAAAATCGCCAATCTCTTAGTCCGAGCTGGAGACAATTCGTAAAGTTGCTTCATCATAACTGGTGGAATTAACTGGTCAGACAACCCAGAGATGAAGAGAGAAGGCATTCTGCACTGAGAGATTTTTCTGTAGGACAGAAATTTATTTTTGTAGCACCATAAAGGAAGATATCTCATTGGAAAGAAAGAAAACAAAGTGCTGGCCATATGTGGGATGCTAAGAAAGGTGTTCTCCACCATGATGGCAGAAATTCTATGGGAATTTTCAGAAGCTAAATGAATAGCTACTGCTCCCCCCAAGGAACGGCCAAAAAGAAAAATTTTTGTTTTATCAAGATCAGACCTAGTCATCACATAGTCTAACACAGCCTCAGAATCTAAGTACAAACCTTCTTCATTTGCTTCTCCTTCACTTTTTCCATACCCTCTATAATCAACAAGGAGTAAGTTTACTTTCAGGTTTACCAGCATTAACAAAGCATTTGGTAACCTGTGGCCAATGTTGCCTGCATTCCCATGAAAATAAATGATGGTTGGAGAATATGCTGCATTGTCCCCTGTGTATCTCAGCAGAATAAGATTGAGAAGAACTCCATCTTTGGTTTTGATGAAGATGTTTTCATGTGGTATACCAGTAGGCATAGGAACATAAAGGCGAGATGAAGAGGGCTGTTCAGGAAAGTAAAGCAGCACGTCCTGGAATTTATATAATATACCTGCTATTGATACAAATATTAATATAAGTAGTATAATGCCTCCGTACAAGTGAAAAGTTACTATCAAAGGTAAAAGAGAAATACGGCAGAGACCCCAAGACCAGGAAGCCAAAGCTAGTAGCCATCTTTCAACAAAGGTCCAAAGCATCCATGACTTTTCCATTGTAGTGGTCAGTGATCTTTTACTCCAAGTAAATCCTGCAGAAAAACCCAAACATATATGTATGAATACAGAGGGAAATAAAAATGAAATGATTTAGGCATTCAGACTTCTGGAAAATCAGTAGTTAAGTCATTATACAATAGAACAAATATCAAATTTGGGGGTAGACTCCCTCTGAATTTTTTGAAACCATTCAGTTCTGTAAAACAAATGAAAAGCAATAATAAGAAAGAGACTTTAGAATTCTTCAAAATCTCATTTACATTGTTTCAACATTTAATATATGTCAGTAACACTAGATAATTGGTTGACTGACATCATAACATGTGCTTTCCCTCCGACATCCTTACCGACCAGCGTAGCAACCATACAGACCACAATATTATCAATTTGTCACAACTCTTCTCTTATAGTTAATACAAACAATAAAAGCCCTTATTTCTAAGCTAGTACAAATTAAGGCCAACAGGAACGGTTCAATAAACCTATGCACTTCCTTCTGCAATCAGGCTAGGCTAACAATGCACACAGGGTCAGCTATCATGTACCAGCTGTTTTTTCAGTATCTTGATCAACTACAATTATAAAGCCAAACAAAACAATGAAAGAGACTCAAGCATAAGATGATAAATTTAAGTACAGTGTGACATAACAGTTATGTTTTGCTATATTTGGATTGATTCTGATTTGTTTTGACAATTTTCTATCAGCTTTATCAAACCATATTACATTTTTGCTGTATAAGATGATTATGTTATTATACAAGACCACTGAAAACAGTTGGCTGACTACATTATCCTCTGATCAGTAAAAAGCACAACTACTGAAAAGTCCAAATATGAAAACAGACTCATGACAAAAAAAATATATGTACACAGCATAAGATGAGGAGAGTGATAGTCAGCAATAATGGATTAAATCTTCTCTGCAGTCATAACAGATAGATATGTCTCACAGCATACACAATCTCTCACATTATTCACCGCTGGAAATAAAGTGTAGTAAGGAGACCAGCAAAAAACTGCCAAACCTACTTGAGAATTACAGTAACTGTTCAGTTGGCATTAAGTTGAATAAACAGAGGCGACAACACAAGTTGGCTAGTTTAAAAATACTCTAGTTGTCTCCAAGATCATATTGCAGACAAAAATCACAGTTTAGACACAGTCTAAGATGTAACCTCCTTGGAAAGATGTAGTGCAATGAAATGTTAAATTAACTCCAAAGCAGTCTGACATGTAGAGACATGTTCAAGCACTGTGCAGCTGAGGTTCGGTTTGCATGGCTGATATTGAGTCACATGACTCAAACCAAAGTAAACTATATGGGCTAATACTACTAGAGAGGGCTGCAACTACACCAGCCATTTTGGTAGGACTGAGTGATCAAAAGTCACCTCTGCACTCACAGCCTCTTCCCTCACCAAATACAAGTGCTCAGTATGACCAAGAAACACTGCCAGCTCTATGAAAGATTTTATTTTAGACAGATTATTATATAGATCAGCAATAAAAGATGTCAGCCACACCTTGAGATTCACATACTAACCAAATGCAATGCGAAATTAAGCTTTTGTACAGTATATCTGCTCCTAATATAAAGCACTGGTAAGATATGAAGTAGTCTAGACTGCAGTTATCCCCAATTTGTTTTCTTGTATTATTTATTTAAACGTTCACATTCAGAATCCACATCCACATTTGCACAGGTATTGTCTATGTGGAAATTTAAGTATTGTGATCCATTTCTCTAGTGAGTCACAAAGACCAGGAGAGGCATGAGGTAGGTACTTTGATTTGTAAAAGAACTTCTTAATGAAGTTGACAATTCCTGCATTGAATCTAAAGACTAGAAGAGGAATGGTAACATTGATAATGACACAGTAAAAACACTCTCCTTACCCATGCCATGCAATTTTACTGAATTCCTTACAAAATGAAAGAGGCTCCAAAAATACTTTTGTGACAAGACATTCACTACAGAGGAATAGACCCATAACTAAGAACCACTGCTAAAAAACAAAAAGGTGATAAAAATCTTAAGATGATTAAAAACTTTTATGAATGCCTACCTCATATACATCAAGGACTGCTATTTGTAGCACTGATACCCACAACTGATTTTATAAGCCATGTTAGTTTCAGCTGTCCACAGCTTCCTATTTTAATTTCAGTAAGATATGCAAAACTACCAAAGTGCTATACCAGTCTGTGATACTGCTGCTGTAAGTTTGATTACTTGTTTTATAAAGAAAAAAAAAAAAATCCTTTGCTACCAGAGCTGCAAATCCAACGCATCTTGATCCTAAAACTAAGTGAAGTTACAAAGACAAAGCCTCTTGATCCTAAAACTAGAACTCAATACAGTCTGTGTTACCATGCTGCAATGTTTCATTCAGCATGCAAGTAGTGAAACAATGGAAAGGAAAATTAGGGATTCTGTAAAGCAAATTCAATTTCTTGCTATCAAAAAGCAACTCCTCCCAATAACATTAAGGGCAGCTTTTAGGAAGGAAAAAAAGGGGGAAAAAAGTAGTTTAATATGTTAATTAGCAGGAAGGATAAACTATACAAACACAGTCTTTTCATTTAAGTAAGGCTGACTACCTTGCACTAATGAGCAACTACATGACTACTGAGGTGTTTTTCCCAACTGCATGAAACTCTGCTAACTTCATCCATTTCCAGGCTTGAATCAGATCATGTCTGTTACTTCACACCTTCCTGAAAGTTTTGTTAGCTGGAGAACTAAGATACAAGTTTCTCCTAGATTTCTGCCTGCCTCCTTCCAACACTATTTGAAAGATCACAAGCATAGAAAATGATGGCTTATCATACAAGCACAGAGGCCTGAAAGACTTTAAACTAAGTGAAAATAAGCTCACTTTCAAAAATGCTACAAACTGTGATTTCTGTGGAGTCCAAAACAAGCAGGCCTTCCAAACATACCTTATTTGACCTGAACAGTAGAAGATGATACAAGCAGAACCAGATTTCCATTTAAAGTACATAAGAAAGAAAACTAACATAGTAATTCAGTGAGTGATAACTCACTCAGTGAGTGATAAGGTATTCCTTAAATCCTCAACACTTTTTGAAGTTCATGAGTGCTCAGCATACTGTGAGACTAAAAGAAATCTCTTTTTGGGTTTTTGGTTGTATTCTTCCTTATTGTTGGGCTGGTTAGGAAGCTATATATATATCGTACTAAATGTACCACTAAATACTACTAACCTAATAGTTTATATAAGATAATCTTTCACACAGTTTACAGTACAGTGTCTTAAGACAGAAAGACTTTGTGTTGAATTGGAGAGCACCTGCTACAGTTCTCCTTTATCCGTTTATTTTTTGTGACTAACTGGATGCCACAGAAATCACAGAGAGGTGGGAAACAGGAAGAGAAAGGGAAAAGAATCTATGTAGACTTTTCATGTTCCCTAATTGCTAAGTCAATCCTTCAGTCAGAATGTAAGATATAACTAGCAGGCATACTCCAAGGCTGAAGTCCTTAAACTGATGTTAGTAAGCAAGATAAGCAATATTAGCAAATTTTCTAACAATACTGTAAAACTTGGTTAATTAACTCAGCTAAAAGAGTTAAAGCTACTTTTCAAAAGTTGAACAAATCCATTTCAACAGAAGAGCCTAACAGAAAGTCTCCACAAGACTAACACTTGTAGGAGAGGCGAAAAAGAAAGGCTGATTTTTGCCTAGTGCTTCCGTTTTAGCAGTAATTGAAACTGAGGTGGAACAGCTGTCTGGTTACCTTGATATATCCTAGTTTCACGCTTAATATAAAAATCCAATCCCAATTTAAAGATTCAATCTCAAATATATGCAGACTCACAAAGGGAAGCTTGAGAGGACCTGGATGCTGACAGAAAGGGTGAACCCAAGCGTACAGAAAATCACAGGTTCTATCATGCTATTTTAATGCTGCAGCTGCCTACAGCAGGGAAGCTTGCAAAAAAGAACAGTCTTTTGCATACACTGTAGACATTGGAGAAATACAGCACTTAACTTGAAAGTAATCCTCCTAACGCACAGCCATTGGGCTTTTCCAGGATATATACCATATACCTTCTTTGCATTCAGTTACAATTGCTAGTCTACTATAATCATTCTCTTCACCTCTAGCAGCAGGCAGTTTGGTTTGAGCTCATCTACCTAAGAAACAGAAGAGTTAACTTGCAGCCTGGATAAGCCTGTTTCTCTTTCTAGACTACAAGAGCCACTCATGGACTTGCTCCATTACTGTTAGATGTCCCAATTAGAACAAGAAGGGCATATCACTTTACGTATTCTAAAAAAGAATTTTTCTTTTCAAACAATTTCGCAATCACCTGCAAATATGACTAGTTAATACTGTGCTTTAAACAGTCGACTGTTTAAAAGGATTACCTCAATTATATTGCCTCCTACTGCTAGATTTTATCAGAGCTCTGCAGAAAGATGGCATGAAACATCATCCACATGTTACAGATGAAGACACTGGAATCAAAAAATGAAGTGACTCTGGAAAGTCAGTCAGTTGGCCAATGGAAGGCTGGTGGAAGGTCTGATAGGTTTTCAGTTCTGGCCACGAAATTGGATTAGGTTTATCTACAGACCTCCTCTTCAGATCTCCCAGATAATACATTATTGACTTGGAAGCATTCTTACTTAAAGCAAGTTGCTTGTCGTCTGTCACTAAGAAACCCTAGATTTAAGGAACAAAGTACTGCTGCACTATATTTCAAATAATTGCCATAATTTCTGCTGTGACAAGGTTTTCCTTGTGAAAAAGTAATTCCCTATTTTACAACATATACAGTAACAGTATTTGATAAATGTAGACTATTTAAACATGTATTTGATTTAAACTGATTAAATTAGAGGCTATGATAACAAGCATAATGGAGGTTATTTTTCTGTTTAAGCTTGCTGTCATGGAAGTCAATAGTTATGACAAGTATGCAGTCATCAACAGCAGAATCACAGTCTTATCTGCCAGATGTTTTCCTACACAATTGATAGAAATTCCAAGATATGTTCAACCATGCTGTTCCTATGCTTAGCTGCCCTTATTGCTAGAAAGTATTTCCTAAAACTTAATAGCAAGGAAGACTGAGTAACTTAATTTTAGTACTTCCAATTCAACATTTTCCAGCCTTCAAACTTATAATCTATCTTCAGTTTTTCCAGACTATACAAAACCAGCTCCTCTGCTCTTTCCTCACAGATCATGTTTTCTTAAGTGCAAAAATCATCAGATACCTTTCCTCTAGATTTTGTTTCACATTTCCTCCTCTCCCTCCTGCTGAGTACTATCAAGTTCGGAGCAGTTAGTCTTGCTGGTGCAGAAGAAAGTAGAAAAACATCTTTAAAAACTTTTCAAAACTGCATCAAAAAGGCTAGCTTTTGTGAATGCCAGGGGTTCTCACAAGGTAAGTTTTTGAAGATGCTTATAAACTTAAGAGACAAGCAAAAAAGTGTATTGAAAGACCAAGTTCTAAAATCAGGATATCCATTAGCACAGAAAAACACCAATGTGACACAAGTCAACACTATGCCACCCATACTCTACTAAGACTTAATTGAAAGGAAGACTTAACCAGAGCGCTTCTCTGCCTAAAACAATCCATTTGCTTTAAAGCCCATTAGAGACCCCTTCAGTTTATATAGCTACAGAGCAGCCTCTCAGGACAGGGGAAAAAACAACAAAAAAAAATTGGCAGTGATATGTTTCAGTCAAAACTTACAGCCACCTTTTTATTCCATGGGGATACATACATCTATTTATTTATATGTATCTATCTTGTTCTCAATCCACAGGCCACGAATTACTGACACAGACAAATGCCATATTCAGTCGGATGAGCTACACATCCCATTTTTAAATAATTACTGATCATGTAAGTCACTCATAACAATACAAATTCTGAGAATTAGTATTAAAATGTCTTGATTGTAAAGATTTTAATTATCTGCTGTGCCCTAACGCTATTCTTAAATAGCTAAGATCATTATCAACTGAACATCTTAAATACCTAACTGAAGACAATATTCAAAGGTACCTGTGAACAGTTTTTCACTTATTTTGAATGGCAATCAGAATTACTCTTATATTTGCCACTACTTCTGTATGCATTTTCAGTTTCTGTCTACATTTTTAGTATAAAAAATTTCTATTTTCACACACTAATCACATTATAAGACATTTACCTTTGGAGGTGATGATTTCCTGTGCTTCATCTCTGCCTGAAAGAAAATTGCATTTGGGAACTTTGAGTAAAATTGCTTTTTGAGTTACACACATAATTACTGTTTGCCTTCAGTTATCTGAAAGAAAATTAAGAGCTAACAGCCAGTGAAATGAGAAGTTATGCATCTGCTTTACTTATGAAACTGCGCATATCATCCTGCTCTGATGCTCTTCCTGTCAAGCTCAGCTCTTGCGTGAAAAGTCTGATAAACTTGAAAACATCATCTTACAATGAAGTTGAGAACGATGCTGAAATGTAGTATATAACTGTACATATAACACATAGTGTATAATAGTCAAGTTATGGGAGATTTACACTGACTACTTAAAGCTAACTTTTAGAGAGAATATTAGCAGTCTTAATGTTAGTGTTAAGAAGAGGATTCAGATTTTTAATGGCTGCTCTCTGTACAATGAGCTTTACAAAAAGTTAGTCTTAATATTCACTGCAATACCTATCATTTCATTAGGGTTTCAAAATGAACAAAACATACCCAATTTTGTTCAAAAACACACAAATATCTGAAGACATCTGTTTTGTCCTACTGCACTTCCTTTCCCTATGCTCCAGCTCCTCCAGAGGTACACAATACTTAATACAAGTTTTATATTTACTCATATTTATTTAAAAGATTTCTATAAAAAGAAATATTAAGTTCTCAACAGCCACAAATTAGATTCAAGGTGTGTGTGTGGGGGGAGGTTAGATCTGAGGGTGAAATTAATCTGTTAGAAAGCCTACAAGTTTAAAGAGGACAAGAAAATTACACTTTCTCAATACTAAAATCTTCCAAGGAAACTCTCATAAGAAATAAAACAGCAGAGTAGCTACTCCTAAGGAAAAAGGAGAACTAGAACAACAAAATCCCAGACATAAAGGTTCTGGTTTTTGAAACCAGAAAAACACCTCTCCTACTTAAACAACTTCAAACTTCCATAGATCTGCATCAACAGTACAGATTTGTAATCAAAAATGTTTTTCTCTAACTTCTACTGTACTTTCCACAACTGACAAACCCTACTGATTCTTACAGTCATCTCATAAATTATGAGGGTATTATAAAAAATCAAAGACAATTACCATATTAGAGGCTTCATTTTCTAGCGAGTATGGGCTCCTAAAACCTACTACTTCTCAAACATTTGGAGTTATTTCCATCTTTATTTAAAAGAAACACTCCTCTAGGTGTTTTCAACATATTTACTTGAAACAGTTAAGCACATAAAAAGTCATGATCCATTTTCTGTAAGCCCTGTTCCATGCAGCAATGGAGGCAAATGAAAGAAGAGTATGAATTTGCTATGAGGAAGCAAAAAATCACCCCGAGGATTCACAGGAAGGCACCCGAACTAATAAAGCTTTGAATGGTGCTTTCAAGGAAGCAGCTCCCTATGAAAAACAGCTCGAAACAGAGGAATAGCAACCACGTATGCCCACAGAGCAGGGCCTTGGCACCCAACCATTCACACCGCGGTTAAGAGCTGCGCTTTAACCACAGCGATCCTGCCCGCCCCCCCCAGCACGCTTCCCAAGCCGAATTTTCCAGCCGCCGCCGACCCGCTCCCTGCCCTACTTCCTCACGCCACTTTTGCCGCCCCCGCCGCCCTGCGGCGCGCGACCAGGCCGGTGACCCCTCCCCCCCCCCACGGAGCACCCACCCGCCTCATCGTCCCGCGCGGTCGGTGCCGCTGGCGGCGCCTCAGGCGGACCCGGTCCCCGACCCGCAACTTCAACCACGGCTCCTTCCCCGGCCGGACGTCACCGCCGCGGAGGCTTCCGCTTCCGAGGTCAGGGATCGGCAGCTCGCCCCGCCCCCCCACCCCCGGACCGAACCAACCCAGGGTGGGGGTGAGGAGGCAGGAGCAAGGCGGCCACGGCGGGCTTTGCCCCCGCCCCCCGCCCCCCCCACAGACCGGCCGCGCGCAGACGAGCAGCCACCCGCGTCCCCCAGGAGCACCGACTGCGCAGGCGCGCGAGCCGCCGCGGCCGCCGGTAGCCGCGGTCCCCCCCCGCGCGGCCGGAACCATTACGCTGTGGGGGAGGAGCGCGGGGCTCCGCCGTCACCGAGTCACTCCTCCCGCCCCAGAGAGGAGAGGGAGGGGGGGCGAGGGAGCCCTCCCAGGGCGGCCGCCGTGACCGCTGGCTCTGCCGGTACCGCAGCAGCGGGTGAGTCTTGCCTGAGGGTTACGGTTCCTTCCCCCCCCCCCCCATGCTGTTGGCCTGTCGTGGGGAGGGGGCGGCCGTTGCGGTGTGCGTTGAGGTGCCCCGGGAGGGAGCGCCCGTAAGCGTGTGCCCCCTCTCTTCCCCGCCGCGTGTCCATGGCAACGCCGTAACGGCTGCGCGGGAGCCGGGGGGCTCGTGCGCTCGCGAGCTTCCCCCTCCGGGATGAGCGGGCCCGGGAGGCGGCGGCGGCACTGGGAGCGCCCCCCGGCCGCTCCTCTGGGGCGCCCCGCCCGTCGCGCCGAGCATCCGCTGCTCCCTCCCGAGCGGCGGCCGGGGCGTTGGAGGGATGCGCCGCCGCCGCGGCCGCCGCCACCTGGCGCGGCCTCGGGCCCGGCGCCGCGGGGAGGCCGGGCCGGGCCGGCTGGCGCCAGGGACGGGCTTTGCTTGGCGAGCCCCGCGGTGCTGGTGGCGCCCCGGCGGCAGCGGGCTGTGAGCTGCGAGCTTTGGAAGCTCGCTCCAGCCTGCCGAGGCTTTGCTTCAGCCGCGTTTCTCAGTAGCGGGAGGGGGTTACGGTCCCTTCTGCTGTCTCAGGCGTTTTGTCGCGCTAGTGGTTTCTGTTGCTGTTCCACAGTTTGGCTGCCGAGTGCCACCGTCACTGGTAACAAAGTACAAAAGTGTCTGCTCGTGATCTTTTAAGTAATGAATAACTTCAGTAAACCCTAGAGATTTTCTCGAGATAGGATAACGTGCTAGCATTTTGTTTCTCTTCAAATATATATATGTATCTTCTTGTTCGTAGTGAAAAGTGAACCCTGATGGCTTCTACACCTGCTTCACAGCCTTCTCCTAAAAAAACAGTAGCCTCTCAGGTGCCTTTTGCAGATCTATGCTGTACTCTGGAGCGAATGCAGACATGTAAATCTCGGCCAGAAAAAAACAAATATTTCAAGGATTTTCTGGATTCCTGGAGGAGGTTCCATGATGCTCTCCATCAAAAGGAGAAAGATGTTACAGATTCTTTTTACCCTGCAATGCGACTTATTCTTCCACAGTTGGAAAGAGAAAGGATGGCATATGGAATTAAAGAAATTATGCTTGCAAAGCTGTATATTGAACTGCTTAATTTACCAAAAGATGGAAAAGATGCTGCAAAGCTTTTAAATTACAGAACACCTGCTGGCTCACGTGGAGATGCTGGAGACTTTGCAATGATTGCATACTTTGTATTAAAACCTAGGTGCCCAAAACAAGGCAGACTGACAATAGAACAAGTCAACGAACTCTTAGATGCAATAGCTAATAATAATGCTGCCAAAAACAAGGGTCTATTAAAGAAAAGTCTCCTTCAGTTAATTTCTCAGAGCTCAGCACTTGAACAAAAATGGCTTATCCGGATGATTATAAAGGATCTAAAACTTGGTGTTAGTCAACAAACTATATTTTCCATTTTTCATCCTGATGCTGCTGAATTACACAATGTCACAACTGATTTGGAAAAAGTCTGTAGACAACTACATGATCCCACTGTCTCACTTAGTGATGTTTCTATCATGTTATTTTCTGCCTTTAAACCAATGCTTGCTGCTATTGCTGACGTCCAGCAAATTGAGAAACAAATGAATCATCAGATATTCTACATAGAAACTAAACTGGATGGTGAGCGTATGCAGATGCACAAAGATGGAGATGTATATAAGTATTTTTCCCGAAATGGGTATGACTATACTCAGCAGTTTGGTGCTTCACCCCGTGAAGGTTCATTAACTCCGTTTATTCATAAAGTATTTAAAAGCAATGTGCAAAATTGCATTCTTGATGGTGAAATGATGGCTTACAATCCTGAGACACAAACATTCATGCAAAAAGGAAACAAATTTGACATAAAAAGAATGGTGGAGGAATCTGATCTGCAGACTTGCTACTGTGTGTTTGATGTATTAATGGTTAACGATCAAAAGTTGGGCCATGAAACACTAACCAAAAGATACGAGATCTTAAGTGGCATATTTACCCCAGTAACAGGTAGAATACATGCTGTACATAAAACAAGTGCCAGAACTAGAAAAGAAGTAATTGATGCTTTAAATGAAGCAATAGATAATAGAGAGGAAGGAATTATGGTGAAAGATCCCATGTCCACTTACAAGCCTGACAAACGTGGGGAAGGCTGGTTAAAAATCAAGCCGGAATATGTCAGTGGGTTGATGGATGAACTAGACCTTTTGATTGTTGGCGGTTACTGGGGAAAGGGCTCCCGTGGTGGAATGATGTCTCATTTTTTGTGTGCTATTGCGGAAACTCCACCTCCAAATGAAAAACCTAGTATTTTCCACTCTATTTGTCGTGTTGGCTCTGGTTATACTATGAAGGAATTGTATGATCTGGGTTTGAAACTGGCTAAACACTGGAAGCCCTACCATAGGAAGGACCCTCCATGCAACATTTTGTGTGGAACTGAAAAACCTGAAGTGTACATTGAACCTTTTAACTCTGTAATAGTTCAGATTAAGGCAGCTGAGATTGTTAACAGTGATATGTATAAAACTGACTGTACTTTGAGATTCCCCCGAATCGAGAGAATAAGAGAGGACAAGGAATGGTATGAATGCATGACTTCAGACATGTTAGAACATCTCAGAAGCAAAGCAGAAGGGAAGCTGGCCTCTAAACACCTTCATATAGATGATGATGATGAGCCACAAGAGAAAAAAAAGAAAACTGTACCAAAGGTGAAGAAGGTAATTGGAATAGCAGAGCAGTTTAAAGCCCCTGATCTTTCTAATATAAACAAGATTTCAAATGTATTCGAAGATGTTGAATTTTGTGTTATGACAGGAACAGGAAGATATTTGAAGTCTGAATTAGAAAGCAGAATAGCTGAGTGTGGTGGAAGTGTGGTACAGAACCCTGGACCAGACACTTACTGTGTCATTGTAGGAACTGAGAATGTCAGAGTGAAAAACATCATTGCTTCCAACAAGTATGATGTGGTGAAGGCAGAGTGGCTCCTCCAGTGTTTTCAAACCAAAATGCTTGTACCTTGGCAGCCTGCCTTTATGATTCATATGTGTCCTGACACAAAAGAACATTTTGCTCGTGAATATGATTGTTACGGAGACAGCTATACAGCAGATGCAGATGTTGCACAACTAAAGGAAGTGTTCTCAAGAATGAAAGATAATAATAAGATGTTGTCTTTGGACGTGATTGCTGAATTAGAAGAACGTTATTCATGGAACAGCTGCCAACTCAGTATATTCAGAGGAAACACTATTTATGTGGACTGTTATGCTGTTGTTAATGAACCCAGAACAAAAATCCATGGAACAAGACTATCAATTAGAGCGTTGGAGCTCCGATTTTATGGTGCAAAAGTAGTCCCTCACCTAGAAGAGGGTGTGTCGCATGTCGTTATAGGAGAAGATCACTCCCGGGTAAAAGAGATGAAAGCACTGAGGAGAACATTTGGTAAAAAATTTAAAATTGTATCTGAGCTGTGGGTAACTGAGTCGGTAGAGGAAGGAGTCCCAAAGAATGAAAATCAATATTTAATTTAAAGTAGCTTTTAAGCTGGAAGCAAAAAGCATTCTTGTTAACATGATTAGACTTGGAAATTATGGAGTTGCATTGAGTTTTCTGAATCTTTTGATGTCCGTTTAAACTTGAAAGAATAACACTGCATTGTTGAAAATAGAGGAAGGCTGTTATTTGCACTGTTGTGGAAGCAAGAGGATGCTATGCTATGTTGGGGAGCGGGGAGGGGGCAATAAGATAACCTAATTCTTTTAATTCACAAACAGGTCTAAGAAGAGATGTATTCTTTTAGGTAAGAGAATTCCTAGCCATTAATAATGCCTGCTTCCATTGTTCAAAATGGAGTCAATTAATTACCATTTTAAGGAAATTCTATTTAACATATTGCTTATTTATAACTTTATAATCACATTCATGTTGTTATAGAGGTAAAGTAGTTGTTCTGTGTATACTCTATATGCTACAGAATTTGCTAATTTATAAACCTCTGTACTGTTTTAATTTATTTACATTGTTTTTAGCATTGAGCCTCCATACAGTTCGATTAGCACTTTGGTTTCAGGATACTGCCTTAATCCTATGTTTCTTTGTATAAAAACCATTGTAAAATAGAACCTAAACTTCTGGTTGAAGTGTTAATGAATTAATAATTACCTATATAGTTGTAAAATACAAATTAATTACTTTAAAACTGTAATGACTTCCTCTCTCCATTACAGTTAAAGTCAAACCATCAGGGTGACAAAGCTAAATTTTTTACACTTAATTTTCAGTTTATCTTTCTAAAAATGTTTCATAAACTATTTCAGTAATGTGTGAGATTAATTTCCAAACACTGTTCAATTTTTAAAAAATAATAAAATGTATTTTTGAAGTCTTCCCGGTATGTTGTTTTAGTGCGAGGTAACTCTTTGAAAAACATGAAACACAGTTTCTGATTTTACTCCATTAAATAATTTATGCATTAACTTTGAGGGGAGAAACGTTCAGGCCTGAGTTCTTGTTAAAGAAGTCAACACAGGTGTTGAACAGAACTGCTTTTGGGCTCATCAGATAGAACCAGGTTTGGCTGACCTGTTTGTTCAGTGTTTTTTGTGGTAGTGTTCATATAAAAAATTACTTTAAAAAGGATCAGGAAATATTGTATGAAAGGCTGAATAGAAAAACATTTATTACAGTTATTGTAAGTATTAGGAGCTCCCATACTTCTCAAAATATTAAAAAAGGTAAAACATAACCACTTTTCTGAAGTTACCATATAACTTGTTAAAAAGCAGAATGCACATTTCTTGTTTTTCTGTACTTAAAATAGTAAATACTGAAAGACAGTACATGATTTTTTCCTCTAATAATTTGAGTAGAAAGCTGCTGTGTGTGGAATATACTTGTAACACTTTTGCATGACAGGGAATATTAAGACTATCTAAGTTGCTAGGCTTCCTCCATGTAATGTTCTATTTTCTGATTTATAAATAGAAATTGAGAAGAGTTTGTCTTTATACCCACACAGATTTCTTTTAAACAGATTTTAGTAAAATATGTATTTTAAGTCATCCTGGTTAGGAAGGTTAAGAGACAGCAAAGCAAATAGGCTTTACAGCTGACTCTTGAGACTATGCAAACTATCTCACGTTCAGATCTCAAATGTAATTTACAGAAATGTATATAATAAGTCTTAATTTCTTTGTTGTATTTTTTTGTTCTCACAGAATTACGCAGGGGAATCTAGAGCTAGTATTTATCAGCAAAATTGTTATTCTTCAGTGATCCCTTAATCCACAGTATATTAATAGAATGTCTTTTTTATATATATATAAATTTTAAAAAGTTGAGGTTAGGCTATGGATATTTGCATGAAACTGGTCCCTGCTATTGTTAAAATATGTATCTAAAATATAAGCCAGGGACAGGAGAACCGTTAATGTTCTAGGCTAAGCATAGAATATTAAGCATAGCAAATTTGCGAAGCCTAGCAAAACAGTAGTTAGTTACAGGAAAAGATCCAGAAGTTTGGGAATCTGCTTATTTTCAAGGAAACTCTGGTACATACTGAGAGAACAAATGAAGGCTGGAAATGATTCAAAACCCACAAATATGTTGCCCAGATGCAGAATTGTGTCTTTTCTGTTCTGTTTTGGGTTGTTTTTTGTTTTTGTTTTTTTGGAAAGTCAAATTAGTTAAGGAGGAAGTTGCAGGCGTGATGTATCAGGATGGATATGCGCCGAGGTTTGTAGATAGACACATGAGCTGACAATCACAGAGGGCTATAGACAGAGGCAAATAGAGGGCTTGTGTGCCAAAAAACTGTCTTCCATCTATTCTAATTGTCTAATAAAAAATACAGCTTTGACATATAAAATTAACTTTATTATTATATAATCTTTGTCCATTAAAACAAGAATAGTATTCAAGGAAGAGGGAAAGTTGGAGTCAAAATGCTGAAAGATTAACCTGATGTTCGAGGTTCCAAAGGACCTCCTCTGATTATGAAACATCAGCCTATTGTAATTCTTACTGCACTAAATACTTTCGTTTTCTTAAATGCATTTAGATGTTAGAAAATAGGGATTTTGCAGGTGAAGACTTAGCTTATCAACATTTTGTGTAAAGCTGGTATTTTTTCTATTTTTAAATAGGCACTTTACTTGAAATTAAGCCTTTCAATTTGCACTGTAATGTATACTTTTATTTTAAGATGATGTTGATACTCCTGAAGAAGTGGAGAAAGAATTAAAAAAAAAAAAAGCTCTCAGAAGATTAAGCTTTGCAGTTTGGGGGAAGTAGAGAAAAGTTTCTTGATGTTCCTTTTCACTGGCTTATAACTGGCACTTTCTGCAAACGCTGTCAGTGGAGAAGGAGAAAGGAGAAGACAGCAGTTTTCAGGACCTGCTGTAGCAGAATATCTAATATGTCTTATCCCATCTGCAACTGTGTATAGGTCAATGACGGTACAATTTCTTTGTCAATTATAAATGTACAGGTTGCTGCACAGGCAATAAACTTCACAAGCCTCAAGTTCACTGTTTACTTTGTTATAAAACAAGAAAAATCCAAATAGGCTCAGATCTAACATTTTTCTTCTCTCAAAGGCATATATTCAAACTGGTGCAGTGCATTTCTCTGGTAAAAGGTGTATACATAGCCTGTGGGCAGCTTGTATGCAATGGCACAAATCTTGCCAGGGCCTTTGGGAGCTATATATATATTTATTCCTTAATGTGATTTCTCTGACTTTTCATTGGAAACACAGCATGTATTGATCACCCAGAGCTGGTGAAATCTGAATTGTGCTCATATGTTAAAATATATGCATCAATTTCACATCTAGTGATGTAAATTAAAAGAATAGGGCTTGCTAATATTGTAGTTACATTATACATGGCATAAACAAGTGCCAAATGCTGTTATGGCTATTTTACATCTCTTTCACGTGCAAATGTAAGTAAATATATCTGTTGCAAGGCAGTGGAGAATGAGTTCCACCTCACGTACTTGTTGCCTCTACTATCATATGAGGATGTAAGAAGCTGAAGAGCTAAGTGATTGACATTCAAAAGGCATTGCAATATGGTATTGACAACTAACCTAAACTTGGCAATGATGTGTATTCCTAGGATATGTATTGAATTCTTTTAATTCCATGAATACAGGCATACCTCCGAGATATTGGGGGTTTGGTTCCAGACCACCACAATAAAGTGAATATTGCAATAAAGCAAGTCACACAATTTTTTTGTTTTCCCGGTGCATATAAAAGTTATGTTTACACTATACTGTAATCTATTAAGTGTGCAATAGCATTATGTCTAAAAAAACAATGTACATACCTTAATTAAAAAAAATACTTTATTGCTAAAAAATGATAACCATCATCTGAGCCTTCAGCAAGTCATGGTCTTTTTGCTGATGGAGGGTCTTGCCTCAATGTTGATCGCTGCTGACTGAAGAGGGTGGTGGTTGCTGAAGGCTGGGGTGGCTGGGGCAGTTTCTTAAAATAAGGCAGCAATGAATTTTGCCGCATCGTTTGACTCTTCCTTTCACGAAGGATTTCTCTGTAGCATGCAATACTGTTTAATAGCATTTTACCCACAATAGAACTTCTTTCAAAATTGGAGTCAGCCCTCTCAAACCCTGCTGCTGCTTTTTCAACTCAGTTTATGTAATGTTCTAATGTCCTTTGTTGTCATTTCAACAATGTTCACAGCATCTTTACCAGGAGGAGATTCCATCTCAAGAAACCACTTTCTTTGCTCCTCCGTAAGAAGCAACTCCTCATCCGTTAAAGTTTTATCATGAGATTGCAGCAATTCAGTCACATCCTCAGGCTCCACTTCTAATTCTAATTCTCTTGCTATTTCCACCACATCTGCAGTTGCTTCCTCTGCTGAAGTCTTGAACCCATCAAAGTCATCCACGAGGGCTGGAATCAACTTCTTCCAAACTCTTGTTAATGTTGATATTTTGACATCCTCCCATGAATCATGAATGTTCTTAATGGCATCTCAAATGGTGAATCCTTTCCAGAAGGTTTTCTATTTACTTTGCCCAGATCCATCAGAGGAATCACTATTTATGGCAGCTATAGCCTTACGAAATGCATTTCTTAAATAATAAGATTTAAAGTTGAAATTACTCCTTGATCCATGGGCTGCAGAAAGGATGTTGTGTTAGTAGGCATGAAAACAACATTAATCTCGTTGTATGTCTCCATCAGAGCTCTTGGGTCACCAGGTTCATTGTCAATGAGCAGTAACATTTTGAAAGGAATCTTTTTTTCTGAGCAGTAGGTCTCAACAGCGGACTTAAAATATTCAGTAAACCATGTTGTATACAGATGTGCTGTCATCCAGGCTGTGTTGTTCCATTTATAGAGCACAGGCAGAGTAGATTTCATGTAATTCTTAAGGGCCCTAGGATTTTCGGAATGGCAAATGAGCATTGGCTTCAACTTAAAGTCACCAGCTGCATTAGCCCCTAATGAGAGTCAGCCTGTCCTTTGAAGCCTTGAAGCCAGGCATTGACTTCTCCCCTCTAGCTGTGAAAGTCCTAGATGGCGGCATCTTCCATATGAGGCTGTTTTGTCTACATTGAAAATCTGTTGTTTAGTGTAGCCACCTTCATCAATTCTCTTAGCCAGATCTTCTGGATAATTTGCTGCAGCTTCTACATCAGCGCTTGCTGCTTCACCTTGCACTTTGATGTTATGGAGATGGCTTCTTTCCTTAAACCTCACGAACCAACCTCTGCTAGCTTCAAACTTTTCTTCTGCAGCTTCCTCACTTCTCTCAGCCTTCATAGAATTGAAGAGAGTTAGGGCCTTGCTCTGGATGAGGCTTTGGCTTAAGGGAATGTTGTGGCTGGTTTGATCTTCTATCCAGACCACTCAAACTTTCTCCATATCAGCAATAGGGCTGTTTTGCTTTCTTATCATTCGTGTGTTTGCTGGAGTAGCACTTTGAATTTCCTTCCAGAACTTTTCCTTTGCCTTCACAACTTGTCTAACTGCTTGGTGCAAGAGGCCAAGCTTTTGGCCTGTCTGAGCTTTTGACATGCCTTCCTCACTAAGCTTCATCATTTCTAGCTTTTGATTTCAAGGGAGAGACATGCGACTCTTCCTTTCACTTGAACACTTAGAGGCCATTGTAGGGTTATTAATTGCCCTAATTTCGATATTGTTGTGTCTCAGGGAATAGGGAGGCCTGAGGAGAGGGAGCGAGATGGGGAAATGGCTGGTCGGTGGAGCAGGCAGAACACACCCAACATTTGTCGATTAAGTTTGCCGTTTTATATGAGCGCAGTTTGTGGCGCCCCAAAGCAATTATAATAGTAACATCAAAGATCACAGATCACTATAACAGATATAATAATAATGAAAAAGTTTGAAATATTGCGAGAATTACCAAACTGTGACACAGAGACACGAAGTGAGCACTGCTGTTGGAAAATGGCACTGATAGACTTGCTCGACACAGGGTTGCCACAAACTTTCAATTTGTAAAAAATGCGATATCTGCGAAACGCAATAAAGCGAAGCACAATAAAATGAATTATGCCTGTACTTACAATGAGTCTGTTAAGCAAACCACAAGTGTATGCATAAGCTGAACCAAAAAAGGTGAAGAAAAATGATTCACTTTTTTTTTTTTGGGGGGGGGGGAAGAGGATCAATTTCTACAAAGTGAGTAGTCTGTGAACCACTCAGAAAGCAAGAAAGCCTTGATTAGACTTTTAAGTATCAGCACAACTTTATTCAGTTTTCTTGCTTTATCTCACATTTCCTCTGCTTGTGCATTTAGTCTGAAAATAGTTAATTGACATTTTTGCTGTTTTAAGGGGCTTAAAAATCTTTCTTGCATCTGCAGATAAGATTTTTAAATAGTCTTGCAAAATATCATACTGTTAACTATTTAATTATCCTTCTAAGGCCTGAAAGCTAGTAACACTGAAGGTAATAGCGTGTATACAGATTGTAACCTGCTGACTGTGTTGAATATGTGTTATCCTAGCAATTTCACGTTTAGAACATTGTTAAGTAGTAACACTGGGGAAACTCAATTCCATGGCTGAAGAAAAGCTTCCCTCTCTTTTTACTGCAATTTATCTGTAGCATTGTAGTAGCTCTGGGTCTTTTTACGCATCTCTACTGTACTGAAAATGTAGTGAATATCAGAACCAACTTCCTGAATTTGCCTCCTGGTTTTAGAGAGATAAATTGCTGGAGAAAGAAGAGGCAGGAAGCAGCAGTGAGTCAACACAGGACTCCATCTGTTTTCATATATGCTGCTCTTTATACATATTGCATGAAATGATCACTAGCTAGTTAAATGAATACTTTAATTAGGCAGATGGATATAAATAGCCTTTTGCAGAAGATATGATGAAAAGTCATTATTCAAACAATTAATGAAAATCATCCCATTCTAGTTAATGAATTAATATTTTTTTGTTTTGAAAAACAAGGATGATATGCATATTTAAAATGTGTAGCAAAATGATTATAGTCAGTTTATTTTGCTACTTGACCCACAACAACCATGATAACTTTTAAGGGAAATTATCACTTAAAAGCCACACATGAGAGTAGGATTTCTCCTGCACCGTAACTTTACAGATGGGAAGCAGCTGTCAGTGCCCTGAGCACGCACACCCCTTCCTAGGGGTATGACTGCCTGTGCTCTAGGCCAGCTCTGACATGGTGTAGCTGTGTAGCCTTTGTCAGATTTGTAAAAAGAGCTGTGTCAGAAAGAGTTGTGAGAAGCCTTGCTGTGGACCTCCCTCCATTTACTTGGAAGCTGTGTTTGAGCTCAAGCCCCTGGCCTTGGTCCTTGCCTAAGCTATGCTGCAGCAGTGCTGGGACATTCACCTGATAGATCTCCATCTTGCCCCTCTGGCTTGAGTTCCTGGCTTGACCTTGAACCTGATCATCACTATGGACTTATCTGGTTATCACTGGCTGACCATGGTTACTCTCACCAGACCTGCTCTGCTCTTCTTGGGTGGGACTTGTATGGTGGGACTGTGCCCCTTGTTGGTGAGGACGCTGCCTCATGCCTGCCTTGCTCTTGGCTCCCAGCTCGCTGTACCTTGTGGAGCAGCCCACACTTGCTGCTCCCTTGACAGTAGTGAAGCTAAAGAGATTTTAACAGCCCTGCCTTAATGTGCATGAAGAGAGTGGCATGAACTCTTGTCACATAATATATACTCAGTCCTCCCATTCACACAGTGGATTATGTCCACCTTCAGTGCTAATGTCCACAAATCCTAGAGAATTGTGTCAATTTGTTGTGAATGTCTCTGTATTTTTTTAAGGACTCAGTGAAGTTTGTTTTGTGGGAGAAGCTGGATATGTCCTTTTTTTAGGTCTGATTTTATAATGAAAAAGGTTATGTGATTTCTCATTAAATTCGTATTTTCATCTCTTTGAGTGCTTCCTTTCTCATCCTTTCCAATACGTTTTAACCAGTTGGCCAATTTTAGCTGAATATGAAAGAGTGAGTGGGCATCTAACAAATATTTTGTTTTTTCAGATTTCATGAAAATAGGCAGCTGGATAGAGATGAACAGACTCTATTAGTATTCTCTCTAAAGAAGAGGATGCATTGTGAGCAAACCTTTCATCAGAAACAAAAATAGGCCCTAAGAAAGAACACAAATGGAAGGGAGTAAATGCTCAGCTGTGGAAATAGCTTCAACTGGAACTTGCATCTTTTGATATTAAAGTCAACTGAACAAAGGAAGCCAGGCTTTCTTGGTACTCTTATTTATGGAATATCTCATCCCCCACAGAATCCAGTTCCTTGTCCCCTTTATTCATCTGATATTTACTTTGGATGTAGACTGATTTCCAGGACTGAATTCCAAAACTGCACATATCTTATAAATTTTTGCCATATCATGTTTGTTAGGTCAAACGTTTAAAAACTGTATTCCCTGTTACTGAATTTCTTTCCTGAAATAATACGTATAAATATATTGAAAGTCCGCATGGATAGCTTTGAAAAGAAGGTCCATTTAGATTAAAGGAAGGAAAGCAGCCAAAATCTGTTAGTTCTCCCTGCTTTCATAAGTGACATATAAGGTGTATTACTACTATTATGGCATCCCAAATTAGTGATCAGATGACAGATTTTTAAAAAGCTCTTTAGTCTGCTGGTGAGGTTGATATACTGTCTCTTATAATATTAAACCTTTCTGTAAAAAAACTCAGTTATTTAATCTTTCAAATCCATAAATAATTTCAGTTTGAATTATTTCAAAAGATGGACTTGAAGTTTTAAGTTTTAAAATTTCCTGTGAAATAAAAAAACCTATTCATTTAAAGGAGTATGGGGAAATGTCTTTTAAGATAGTCAGTTACAGCAAGCATAAAACATTTGCAGCTGGTAACAGTTGTTGTACCACAAAACAGTAGTTGGCCTATACAATTTTACTGTACTGCTGTTTGCAGTGAATAGGAATGGGAGAACAGTCTATAGCTTTGCATTATTATACAAACCTAACAGTAAAGGTGGAGCTTGTATGTATAATTAAAATGTTTCTCAATGCTATTTTCTAGTAGAATGGAAGTTAAAAGACGTACATCTTCAAATTAATTTTTTAGATAAAACATATTCAGCATTTAAATGAGATACTTTCAATAGCGGTAACTTTTCCTTTCTTTGTAATTTTTTAGGAAGTTTATTTTGAAAGAATATATGAGGGGTGATTTATTTTTAAATTCAAACTGCAAGCTTTTTTAAAGCATTCATGTTCATATATTAGCATAATTTTTTCTTTCAAAGAATGGTGAAAAGATGTAGAGTGACTAAGCCTGTGATTTTATTTGAAAAGCAATACAGCAAATATATATCAATATGTACATTGGCCTATGTTAGTGACAAAATATATTTAAATTCATTCTTCTGTTAATACTGCCTATAGAGGAACTATATAAAACTAGTGATCAATTTTCTCCTGAGCCACAAATTATTATGCACAGAGTAGAATACAGTCTTTTGGATTTTCAAATCTCAGGATGAAGGAAAAGAAGTTACTGAAAGTAACTTCCAGAAAGAAGTTACTGTGGAAAAAAAGGATTGCTACATGTAAAATGAGTGAATATGGTGGGAAGGCTTGTGTATTCTACACTCTCATTCTTAATCTTTTCCAGAATAGAATCAATTTAATTAGGTTCTGTACGGAATTGTATTAGTGAATTGCACATGATTAACTTTGTATATAACTATCGCTATTTATAAAGCTCAGAATCTGCTTTTGGGATAGATTCAGCTACAAGTCTTTTGATAGAAAACAATTGTGGTTAAGCCTTTCTGACCTCATTTTTCTAGTTTCTGTAGCCTTATGTGGTTTCCTGAAGTATAAGACTGGCTTGGTGGATGAGCAGAGAGCAGTGGATGTTGTTTATCTCAACTTTAGCAAGGCTTTCAACACTGTCTCCCATAATACCTTCATAGACAAGCCAATGAAGTATAGGGTAGGTAAATGGACAGTGAGGTAGATTGAAAACTAGCTGAACTGCTGGGCTCCGAGGGTTCTGACTGGCAGGACAAAGTCCAGCTGGAGGCCAGTCACTACTGGTATCCCCCAGCGGCTGATACTGGCGTCAATAGTGTTTAACATCTTCATTAATGACCTGGATGCTGAGACAGAGTGCACCCTCAGAAAGTTTTCAGACAATACAAAACTGGGAGGAGTGGCTGATATATCAAAGGTTGGGCTGCCATTCAGAGGGACCTCAAGAGGCTGGTGAGGTGGGCAGAGGGGAACCTTGTGAAGTTCAACAAAGGGAAGTTCAACTTCTGAAACCCAGAAATTGAGTTACTTTGAATGTAAAGACTCACCTAGGTTGTTCAGGTATTGTTAAAAATATGATCAGTGGAAAGAACTGCCTAACCAGTTTAGTATAAATGTTTCAATAATAGTCATATAAGTTATATGAGAGAGTAAAAGAGCTTTCTTTCACTTTGAGATGACATACAGGTGTATTGATTTTGAAAGTGAAGATGGGTTCAGTAACTTAAGCGCTTCTGACTGATTACCCAGCCTTGGTCTGGGAGTGCTTAAATAAAAACTTCTTTCTTGTGCTGGTATGCCTTAAAAATATACATACCAACTCCAGATCAAAGTTCCACTCTCTGCAGGCAAGCAGGGACTGAATAAAGAGGAGGCTTCCTTCAAGCTCTTTCATATGGCAACTCCTATATTTCCTTGTGAAGCCAATATGCTAAAGGGCTCCTTTCTTCAGCTGGCTTTACAACAGCAGCAGCAAGAAGCAACATATTCTCCAAATCCATGCATTCAGCGTCCTGCAGTTAACAAACTTCTGGTTTAGAGTTAACTTCTGAGAAATCAAAATGTGTGACAGTGTGGTCAAACACAGGTGGATAAATGTCTCACGTGTCTGTGTGTACATAATAGCTGTATTCATGTACAAAGTGAAAAGACAGTAAATATGTAGGTGTAACGTAACTGTTCTCGCTGTACTTTTTGTGGTTACTTTTTTCCTCCCTGTTCTCCCCCTGACTTACCCCCAGCCTTAGCCTTTTTTGGCTATAGATTTTAAATCTATAGATTTTAAATATCAGGCCTATATGCTGCCAAGGCAAAATGCCATATTCATCCAGCTTAAAGCTAGCTTGGGTATTTCTGTGTTACATTTCAGTTTGTCATGTAAATATGCTCATATATCATTATATGAGGTATAATTACATGCATCTTTTTTTTTTTTAATTAAAATCTCTAAGCACTATTCATGTAATAATAAAGATTTAAACAGTGACTACCACTAAGAAATTAAAGATTATCCAAGGCAAAAATAAATATGAATATGACAAGTCTGACAGTAAAATCTCTGAACAGGGTCTCCTGAACCTTAGAAATAAACAGAATAGCTAATTGTGTTGATTCCATCTAGCTGTAACTGAAACACAGCAGGTGCTGTGTTCAAACTGCATGATACAGTGGTGTTACAGCAACCAGGGCAGAACAGTGGGATCGCGTGCATTAACAAAATTAATAAGTAAAAGACAGATAAGAGAAAGAAAAAATATTTTCAGATCTTGCTATTAGAACAATCCTAAGTTTTACTCTTTTTTTTTCCCTAAGGGGGGAATTATGTGGTAACTCTAGAAACATTTTTTTCTATATTGATATGTGTAAATTCTTATGCTTGATGAAGTGCTTTATAAACACACTAGCTGCTATACACAGATCTCATATGTATTCCTGGCACACATTCAATAAATGGCATTTGAAGTGTAGTACTGGTAAAATTCTGTTCTTTACTACTAAAAATTTAAGACTGAAATATTTATAATTTTTTTTTTTTTTAGTGATGGAGGAACGTAAGGGGATATGTTACCACTGGAAAGAGACCTGGCTCTTAATAAATAGTGGGATATGAGAAATATTCTGTTGTACGTGTTTTGGATAACCTGCCTTCCTTACCTGGATTTTTGGCAGACATGGGCATTGGGCATGGGATTTCCAAAATCATACTTATGTAGCTTCTCTCATACTGTATTATCATTTAGTTTAAAATGCATTTAAGATTACACAATATTCATCTCTACTTACATGTGTGCACACACTTTGCTGTGGGTCTTATGGGTACAGTCTATGAATGTGTCTGACTGGCATAACTCTGTGGTTACGTCGGGGTGCTGAACCTTTGGCTCACAGGTTGGCTGCTGCCCAGGACTGGACTGTGCCTTGACCATTGCCCCTGCTCTCGCTTTCCTCTGCTGCTTGCTTACCTGTCCAGTGTGTGTGCCCTCCCCCTAAGGATCACATGGGAAGGGGTTTGCTAAAGGTCTACTTTGTTTCCTAAAATAAAGTATTCAAAACCAGCAAGACAATGTGTGTTTATATATATGCATGCATATATATAGGTTTATATTATGTGTATATATATATATATGTGTATGTGTGTTTGTATATACACCTACTTATGTAGTGCTTATGATGATATCCTTTTTGCTCTCACCTTTTTTCCTTCCTTCTTCTCTACCAATGCTGAGAAGATTTTTAGCGTTCCCAAAGGAAGATGGAAAGGGAAGATGACAAGCATAGGTATCTTAACATTGGTACTTGCAGACTGCCCCCTACTTGCTTTGCTTTTACCCTGAGCTCATCAGACATGCTGCTACCATGTGGATGTGCCATCCAGAAAAGTTTGAAAGTTTTACTTGGCCATCAGAAAAAAACAAATTCCCAGGACTCTGTGACTGTTTCTTGCATCCTTCTGTCTACGCTAAACAGAAATGGTTCCCACTTACGGCTCCTTGACCTGTAATGTCAGCCACCAGCTAAGTGCACCATGCCCTTAGAGAACCTCAAAGTAACCAGAACATGGGTAATCTGGTTTTCAGATCTGAAAGCCAGACGGAAAGCCAGTAAGCAGCAAGCCACCTGGTAAGGGATGAAGATCAGATGACAAAGGAGTTTGGGTGTTATTTATACAACCAGAACTGTTCAGGGTTGTTCTCTCTTTCAGATTACACCTGTTCTAGTAATTAAAGTGTGCCAGGAACTGTTCTGTGGTCCTGATGACTCCTGTATGCCGTATCTCTTATTCATACAGTAAATTCTCTCATTTCTTCAAACTGGTTGGCCATGTAAAAGCTGTACCCTTAGCCCTAGCCAGGCCCTTCTGGTCTGTGCCTGGTCATTGTTTTGGAAAATGCTAGTTGGTCTAGGCCAAAACTGCCAGGAACTATGCTAACAGTTAGCATTATGGACATCTGCATGCTAATGCCAGGCCAATGCCCTCACTCCTTCTAGTGCAGATTCAGCCATCAGAACAAAGAGGTAAGCCTAGATTAAATAAATAAAGTCTAACTGGAGAGGAGACCTGGAACCATGAAAAATCCTTACTAAATCCCAGATTATGCTCAGGAGCAGAGCGGAACCTTGGGGAGGGAATTGTGTTTCCCGGTCCCTGAGGCTTGGGCAGAATTCTACAGATGGTGTATTTAAGCTTGTGGGAAATCTTGTAAGTAAGTATTCACTGTTGATCTTATAGGGAACATCAAGATAGAATGAATACTCAGAAGCCGAGAGAAGAGACCCTAGCTGCCACGTATGCAGATTGAGGAGAGATGAAGAGCACAATGTTGAGGCAACCAAAGCAGTCTGGTATGAATGTCCTGCAGAAAGAGAGCAATGAGGGCAGTGCCAGGGGTTTGCTTGTCTGCTCAATAAGCCATCACCCACATTTGTCTGCCCATTGACTAAATGCCAAAATTTCTGTAGAGGCTTTTAATATGCAATTTATTATCTCATATAGGTTTTAACAATCAGACAACACAAATAACATATTATCTTTTACAACTATATTAAAATCTAAAAATAATTGAATAAAGATTAAAATCATTTAACAGGAATTATACAATAACATTCCCCCAAAGATCAGCATAAGCAATGAAACACTGGCAGGAATCAAATAGTTAGGTGGTGGCCAGCATAGATAACTTGGCTCATTAGTACTCCAGTACAAATGGTCCTGGCATTGTTAGACAGCTTAAGCTTCTTTTTATTTCCTTTTATCCTCTATTTTATTTCCTTTTATCCTCTCGTTATGCCATTTTGGTGGGGTTAAACCCTGCAGAGTCCTGTGTTAGATTTGGTTTTAAACACTGTTGGAAGAGAGATAAAGGCTGCTTCAGTTAACACGTATTTGGCAGGATGGCTTGGAAGTTAGTTAATTCCCCAAAAGGACTTCAGTCAATAGCATTAAGCAGTGTGAGCTGAAAACGGTGCAAAATAATTTCCCTGTGTAAGGACAACAAGACATATTTTCTGCGTTACATCCGTGAATGTACTGTGAGCATTTTCAAGAGCATCTCAAGGAGGAAATCATGTCTGCCAATACAGGCTCCCAACCTAAATATTGGCCCATCAACATTATTTGTATTTGACCCCAAATGGTGATCAGTCTGGTTAACTGAACTGCTTAAATTCCCTAAGCAGGCTCTGAAGAAGAGAACTTTCACCCAGTATATTCTTCCCGTTTATATATTTCACACACTATATTTACAGTCTGGTATTTGAGTGTTGTCCAGGAATGGAGAGGTCACACTAATGTTATATTGTAGAGAAAGCATCCTGCTGCCTGGGTAAGTACTCTAATTAACAGGTTATTATGCAAAAAGTGGCACTCTTTCTAGAAACCCCACAAACTGAGTGGATGAGTGGAACACTTTCATGAGCAAAGAAAAATGTCATTAAGCAGAAGAAATCTTCCTTCTTCAAATGTACGCATCTAAGACAGGGCTGGCACAGACCTTGGGGTCTTGCCTAAAATTGGGTGCATATAAACTATTCTTTGAAAAGGACTTGGACAAGGTCCAGCTATTGCTTTTAGAATGACTTTATAAAATAGATTCATGGCTGAAGTACTTGCCATGGAAAGTTACAGTCCCTGCTCTCAAAACTGTTAATTCATTTTACATTGGAGAGTCTTTATATAAAAAGAGAAATCATGATAGGAATGGAGGCTGGAATCCAGCTAAATGTCCTCGCCACTGGACTACAGAATCTAGTGAGAAGTCTGGTGCTTATGCAGGGAATTTCCTGCGCAGAGCTGTGTTTTCCAGCCAAAGATCTCAAGTAGAGTTCACATATCACAGCTCTACTGCTTGTTAAAGACATATATAGGTTTCCTACCTGTCAGCTCAGAATCTCAATTTAGGACAATAGTTTAACTGTCAGTTACTGTATTGCCTCTGACTGAATAGGGAATGTTAGAAGATATAGTGGTCCATGGCATTTTGAAAGGGGAATATATACAGCCAGATTTCAAAGGCTGGATCATGCAGTGGATAGTACAGATCATTTAACAAACACACTTTCCTCTAGGACAACCATGAAGTATCCCTCAAGAATCTCTCCCCATTCAAGCTCTGCAGCCAATTGCTTTTGGCCTATTTTATGTTTGGTGGCAACCACAGAATCTCAACATGGTCATATTACCTGACTAATGTAAACCTCCCTCTCCAGATCACTTTCAGCACCTTTAGCCATTTTCAAAGAGACTATGCCAGCATAATATACATCGCTTTAAAGTATACAGCAATTATTTATTGGCTAGCACATGCAAAAGATAGCTAGGGTTTAGTACTAGGCTAAACATTATTATGCTCAGTCTTACTGCCTTCCCATATGACACTCAAAGAGTCTTTGCTAGCCGGGCAGGAGTCAGTCAAGAGGTCAGATCAGGCAGATCTGGACTCAGATCAGGACAGAAAGGTTGACTTCTACTACTCCCTGGATCTTTGATGTAGCTGAATTGTCAACTTCCATCTCCTTGTTTTTCCTTTAGGATATTTTCTTTTCCATGTTGGTGTTTTTCCCCTTGAATCCTTGAGCTACTAACAGCCCCAGTACTACAATCCTACCTCCATCTGCAATTTTACCTTTCTTATCTTGCATGGTTTGCAGACTTTCTCACAGCTCTTTCTTATAGCTTAGCAATTTCCTCAGAAGTCTGAGCCAAGTTTCTGTATTGGAGCTAGGCTTTGGCTTCTTGAAACACTGGCAGCAGAAACTCTACAAGGAGGGAGGTTAAGCTGAAAGACAGAGGTTAAAAGTTTATGTTTTATAAAACATATATATTTTTAATGAAACTTGTAAGGCAACCACTTCTCTTGGAACTAAGTCAGAGAAAAGCTACATCCATCAAGTGCTGTGTATAGTAAAATCAACTTGCCAGGGTCTTGTTTCTTTCCTTTCTTCCCTCACAAGGAAAATTTGATGTTAGCCATAAAGTGACAAATCAGAAGCAAATGGAAGGGGGCTGTAACTTATTAAGATTCAGACCTGCTCATACAGCAAGAAGATTACTTGCTTGTTTCTTCTGCCTCCCCTCACATTTTAAAGCAAGTTGCCTGAATTCAGTATTAATAACTTCTGAATCAATTGACTGATTTTAACCAAACTTTTCAAAGGAATACCCCTCTCTCTCTCCACTCCTCCACCCAAGCTCCAATATTGTAGGTGACTTGGTAGAAGAGAGAAAACCCATGAATGGCCTCTATGAGACAAAGGCTCTATGAACCCGTGTTGGAAAGAACATCGAAAAGAAATGATAAAAACATTCTTGATACCAGAAGAACTTCCCCCTGGTGTTCTCACTTTCTCACAAAGTCAGTCAACTCAAAGCACAGCAATACAGAAACAAGTTTCTTCGGCTATGACACTTACTTCCTCCCTTCCCTGCCCTAATCTGTTTTTTACTGTTCACATGAAGAGTGACATTATGAATGCCCAACCACAGGAAAATCTTGTATTTCATTAGGCATCAAAGAATCTAATCAATAAGCCGAAAACTCATTGAAACCACTCTTGTTTAGTTCTGTTGCTTACAGAACTACATATGTTTGGCACTGCTGCAGTGTAGTGCTCTATTTGCATCATACATCCTGATGTGTGTCTCTCCTGCAAATTCAGTCATTTTTATTTGCTATGTTTATGCAGACTCTCAGCACCTAGGAGACTGCAGCTAGGTTATGGTCTGCTGTAACCCGAGGCCTTTTGTTATTTTTATTTAGTAAGAAAGATACTGAAAAGGCAATGCTATCACTTTCTCTTTCTGAATCCAAATGCTGTGGAATTAAAAGGAGACTACTCATGTCAGAAAGTATTTTCTACCTGTAAATCAGCAAAAGAACAGAGGAAGCCAAGACTGAGGAGAACAGGTTGATAAGCCAAATGCTATTCCATGAATTTCCCTTTTTATTTTCTTTAGCTTCATGTCAATTGCCCATAACCTACCATTTTATACAGTAAGTAAGTGAGTTTAAATAAAATAATTGCCATGCCTACAGCATACCAAGGGTGATTTAATCTATACTAGACATTCTCCTCAAAATCATGATTCAATTACGTTTTGGTTTATGTGTTGTTTCAAAGCTCCATAGGAGTTCCGGGGTATCGCACAGAGTGAAGGAATATTGCACCACCCATCCCGAGAGGTGAAACATTTCATTTCATATTTTTGTTGGTACTGAAGTTTTAAAACATTAATTTTCCTCAGGAAACTTCAAGGACTGGGTCCTGCCCAAGTCTTTGGCACTGCTGTGCTGTTTGAAAACTGGTCACAAGAGCAGGTCACTGAAAAGCATTTAAAAAAGAAATCATTCTTCAGTATCCAAAATTAAGATAAGAATAGGCACAATAGCACTGTTTCTTTACCATGTTCCTACATGGTTTGGTAGTGTCATGGTGTCATACTGAGAATGTTGGTTTTAATAGTTCTGAGCTGAAGAGGTATATCTGTTTTCTCCATGGGTCACAGCACAATACTGATTAATAATGGCAGTTGTTCTTTTTTTTTTAAGACTATGTAATGCTGAGGGAATAGCTAAAAGAGCGATAGTTCATACATTTAGGAAATAAAAAATAGAAATAAAAAATGTGTATTTCTAGGGATGAGGGATGGTGGTCTAAAAACACTTTAACTGATTAAAAATGTCACCTTACCATGCAAAACTTAGTGTTGTGATCCAAAAGATAAACTAAAATTCATGGCTGGTATTGGAAACACATGTAGCACCTAATGGAAAAAAATTTAATTGTCCCAAAGAAAGCAAACTCAAGAAAGAAAGAAACATCCTTGTGCTGTAAATGATTTAGACATTAATGAGTCCATGTTCATCAACAATGATGATTGTTAACACTTAAGACAGCATAAAACACCAATGTGTCCTTTTAAAGACACTCATAAAGCAGACAAATTCTAAAGCAATCAGAGTTGAATGGAAGTACTTAAAAATGAATAACAATCAAATCAAGCAATGACTTTGGATTTTTTTGGCTGGCTGTTCTTGTGCTCTGTAACCCAATATCACTGACAGCAGCCATCTCTTAATGCAGACAAAAGATTCCTTATGAATACTGAGTTGACATTTAAAGTCTTCTGATAAATCAGCTTAGGGAATACATTTGTATGTGAAAACTCAGCTGACATATAAGAGCACAAAATCCCCTGGAGAAACATAAATTCAACTTCCTGAGAACAAAAACAAAGCAAAACTAATACTCCTTAAGTTTTGGAAATGATAATGATCACCTAGTACCGTTAAATGTTAAATGAATGATGTATTGAATCTACAGTTCTTGCGTCATCAGTCAGAATTCCCCAAAACAGCAGTGAACAAGACCAAGGTATGAACTAAAGCACTACAGGAATGAAATATTCAATCAGAAAATCCATATTTGGAAAATATCCATCAGCTTTACATGCTGGCCTTTGACTTGCAAATTCGTAATAGCTCTACTGATATGGGAATTTGCTCCTTAAATCATCCATGCTCTCTAAGTTAGTTCTTCAGCATATGAGCACATTGTTATCCTCATTTTGTTAAAGATGCAAAATGGGGTTTAGCTATATAAATCTTAGCTTAGGTAGAGTTTAGGGACTTCTGATTAACACCGTAATCCTGGAAATCCTGTTAAATTGCTACCAAAAGCCGCTAAAGTTTTGTAGGTTTCCTGGTATCTTATCTTAAAAAACATTTTATATTCTGCTACTGAGTATGTTGAGAAGCATCTCAGTTTTCACCATGATTGAGTGGCTTTCTGTCTTGTTCATGATCAAGGCTGACTATAATCCACAACCAATCCATCCATCTTTCCACAATCCAGCTAGCACTTCCAAAGCATGCCTACTGGGATGGGTTCAGCCTGAAATGCAATGAAACACTATTTCTTTAAATGATGCTGATAGTTGCTATAACGTTCATCCAGGATGTGGGAGACCTATGTTGAATATCCTGTGGTTGAGAAAATACAGGCTCACTTGTGCCAGCTTTCCAGAGGATGTCCAGGCGAGCAAGATCAAGACTGTAGATTATCGTGGGCATTCTGCACCTTTCCTGTTGAAACTATACTGGGGTGCTGTGTTGCAGACTCTTCTTCAAGAGACGTTTATATATGTTATCCTACAGCAGGCATAAACCATCCTTCACGAATGGATTAGAGTTTAGAACTTCTATATCCTAAAGCATCACAAAGCTAAAGTAGTAAATTGTCACTGAAAGGATGTATGCATGTGTGTATGTGTGTGTGTGTGTGTGTGTGTGTGTATACACACACACATACACATACATACATACATACATACATATATATTCTAGAAACAGTTGTCTTCCTACAGGAAAGGTCCCAGGTGTAGATTTTAACTAGATGGAACTGTCTCTGAGTAGCACAGAGCCCTGTGTCTAAGCCCTAGAGATAGGTGAGCTTTCAGGCTCAGCTACCTCCTTACTTACTGGGTCATGCCTCCTAGTGCCCAAAGCTCTGACAGAAATAGTAATCCTTTTTCTATACATGTCTGTGTATAATTTTGTTCCCTTAGGCCTGTATAAATACTTAGAACAGAATTAAGTAGAGATATTCAGAGTTTCTATTTATATATATATATTTTTAGAAAAGGAGACAAGCAAGCCACATCTAACTATTACTAAAGTGCAAAAAGAATTGCAGAATATTAGGAGTATAAATCAAGAGTTAAAAATTGAATTGACCTTACTGTCATGCAGAAAACCAAATGATGGTGTTTATAGAAATGACATTTTAATAGAAGGAAGACCAAACAGGTAAGAGAAACATGTCCAAATACTCTTCCTTATGGTTGTGTACATCTGTGTAAATATTTCTTTTAAATTAGAAGGACAGTGGCTTGTATCAAAATGGTGGCTTTTGAGAAGAACATCTCCTTTATTCTGATAGCATCATCAGTGAAAAAGCATTGCATCTACAGTATTAATTGACCTTTTCTGTTTTCCACATTTCAAAGAGCCTGAAGATGTATTGCTCTTTCTTTGCTCAAAATACATTTGTTGTTTATGCTAAGTCAAATCAACAAAGAAAAATAGAACCATGTCTGTTAGTGCACCAAGAGCAAATAATTTCATTTATGTGTCATCCTTATAGTAGATAAAAGATCAAAAAAGGCAAAAGAATGCAGTGCTTTGATTTATAGTGTATTTATTGCCTTCATCCTGCCAACTGCTTAAGCATGTAGTTAATTTTAAGCATGGAAGCAATTCTGTTGCTTCCTGTATTTTTAAATACATTTTTTAAAATTATGTATTTGAGCATTTACTGGATTGGATTTAAATTTAAAATTTAATTTTCACATCTGATATGCATGGATTATTCTGGACGTCTTTCCACACAAGACACATTTTGAGCCAAGCCTTTAACTTACAAAAGTCAACCTTAATACAGCCATTGACTTTGGTTGAACTCTCCAGTTTTCCACTAGCTAGGATCAAGCTATTTTGTTTATTCTAGAGCACAGTCAATTTTTTGGTGGATTTGGTTGACAGATTCTTGCAGGTCCAAGCACAAAACAGTGTGGAAACAATTTCCTTGTCAGTATTTTTGGAGACATCCTGCAGAGTTCAGCAGAACAGAAAAAAACAGCAATAAAAGTGAAAGCTAGGTAATCTATTCTCCACTCTATTTTGACTAACCCACAGCAAAATAAAGGGAAAAATAAAAAGATTGGAAGAGCAAGAATGTTACTAAGAGATATTCTCCTGACTAATTTTGTATATGGATTTGTCTGACAATGAAAGAAGGTGTAGTTGCCTTAAAAGATGTAGTGCCGTTGAGGTGGAAACAAGCACATGTACCCATAAATATGTCATGTCATTCTGATTGTCAAGGTATTTAATTTATGAGGCTACCTACAGGTTAAAAAAAAAACTAGAAAGGGAAGAAAAATGCTTCAAGACAAGATACATCTCAGCAAACATTATAACTGTTAAGGGACAACAGGAAGACAGGAAATGACCTAGATATTTAAAGAGGGATCGCATGTCTCTAGAGATGAAGGGACTTTTTAGAGTAAGACATAGCCAATCACTGAAGCAGAATTGAGGCTTGCTTAGCTTCTGTCACCCAAACATGTTGATTTTTTCGGGCCATTGTTTCTTGGTCATTCATATATATATATATGTATATATTTTTTAATGAAAAGGAAGGATCTTACTTCAAAATAGTTAGACCTTTCTTTTTTTATGTTTTAAAAAAGTGAATAATTAATGGCTTAATTTGTTTCTAGTGCTGTGTAATAGGAGTTATGCAAGCCTGGAGCAACACATGATGTATTCCCAATTTAAGGCAGTCAAAATACAGGACAGGTATTAAGGGAAAAGAAAATGCTAGGATTCATGTTAAAGATAAGAAGGATCATTTGAAAATGTGTGTTTTAAAGATAGATATGGAGGAGAGAGTGGATAAAAGAAAGGAAACTAATTTAGGGACAAATATTGTATAGCCACTGAAGTGGGAAAAGACAAAGTAATAAGGGAATGGGGAAACAGTACACAAAAAGGAGATCAGAAAGTTGAGAGAAGAACTGTTGTAATTAATGACTAGGGAAGGGAGGCATGGTCCATAGCTCTGTTACATCTTATCCTATAAAGAAATTTCCCTACCTTAATTTGGTACCCCAAGGTTTCAGCCATAATTTGTTGTCTCACAGGAAAGTCTTACTGACCAAAGTTTCTCAGAGGATGAAAGGAGCACAAATCACCTAGACACCCAAGCACTCTCTTGCCAATAGTCTTTCTTTCTTGAATCTTTTTTTACGTCAGTTCATTAAGCTAATTCTGACCGAGTGTGCAGTTATGGTGACTCCCAGCATGGCACTGAAGGAATCCTGAATAACTAAGATATGCAGATAAAGCCCTCTTAATTAGCCTTTCTTTTCCCCATTCACCAACAGATGGAAGGAAAGAGCTCCAGGTTTGAAGTGGATCCCGGGCAGCACATATATGTTTCTACAATATTCATGATGGACAAGCCACAAGTCATAAGTGAGATGTGCTCCACCATCTTTTCAGGGAAGACACCTGCTGTCAGTATTGCTGCTAATGGTGGCACTCAGAAAGAAAGTCTTGGGAAGCTCTGCTTTAAGAAGTAGGGCTTATAAGGGAAACACATGAACATATAACAAAATGTTTTGACACTGTGATAGTTAGAAAAGGAGAGCTTTGAGAGTTATTAAAATGTGAGGAAATCAGTCAAGTCTATCAAGATAATGGTTATGAGTGAAAGATTTGGAGTCTATAAACATAGTAGGAAAAAAAAAGAAGAAAAACAGAGGAGAGATGATAAGAAAAAAGAGAAGGCATTCAGTTTTGGAGAGGCTTTGTTCAAAACGATACCTGAAAGTGCCAAGAAAAAAATGTCCCAAGACTCCTTTAAAGCCTGAAGGCCTGGAGGAAGGAAGAAAAGGGTACAAGGAGGAAGTTTTGAACTCATCAGTGTAGGGTTAGTGGGTGAAACAACAGAAGCAAATGGAGCTGGTAAGGAAAAGAGTATATAAAGGGACCGACAAGTGATTGTAAAAATAAATAAATAGCAAGGAGAAGGGAATAATTTGATACTTTTATTGTTTCTATTATTAATAATAACACTTAGAAATGAAACAAATAATTCCTGTCTTTAGCATGACTAGACAGTGGAAAAGCACATAGTGGCCTGAGTGGTAGGCTGACCTAGGGTGCTCCAGCCTTTGGATGTTTTAGGCCAAGTGCTAGGTGTGCCCGAGTTATGACCTGCATAGTCCTGTGAGGGAAATAATATCCCAGTCCTACAGTGTGGGGCTGCCTAGGTGATGGGATTAGGAGGTAGCAAAGTACCCATCCCTAGCACTATTGTAAAATAGCAAAATTCCCCTCCAGGTGAGCTCATTCCACTTTGCTCCTGGGAGCAGGAGAACTGTTTCCCAGCTGCCTGGCCCAAATCAAATTCAGCAGAATGTGTGCTCCAAGACTGGCAGCACAAGAGGGGGTAGTCAGGTCTATGATGCACAAAGCTATTTCCACCAGCCTTCAGAGGCAGCTGTGTCAGCAATGGTATCAGCTGTTAGGAAAGAGTTTTGCCTGCTGGGTTTCACTCCTGAAGGGCAGCTGGCAGCTGCTGTCATGGGCAGGAGGAGAAGGGAGCCCAGACAGAACTGCCATTGCCTCCTGCTGCTCTTACTACTCTGATAGCTTCTACTGCACTAGGGTCTGTGCTGGCCTTCCTGGCACTGGGTGTTTCCTCTGCTCCAGGGAGCAGAATAGGATTAGCCTAGGGCCAGGTTCAACTCTGCAAGTGGATCACTCTGCTCCACATCACTGCATGGCAGCCTGTGCCTGGTGTGGAGTTAGTCTCCCTGCGTGCGTGGAGTGAGGAAGAACTCCACATGTTTCAAGACAGTTGTGCTGGGAAGATTCACAGCAGGTACATAAGGACTGGGATTGTTTCCAGATGAAAAGCAAACTGTAGAAGCTAGAATAAAGACGATTCCTCTCACTGGATTTGCTACAGGGCAATGTTTTTGTCTTTTCTTATTAACTTCTTTTGCACGTAACTACTACATATACATATGCATACCTATTTATAAAACATTAACACATATCTGCCTCCCTTCTCTTCTAGCCTAGACCTAATCCCTTTCCTTTTTCCAAGATCTGGAGTAGACATAGGAAACCATTTTCCCAACTTGTGAAAAAACAGCATAATCTACTGACTTTATAGCACTTACATGCATTTATGCCCACTGAGGATTTGGTGTAAGAGTTGTTTACACATAATTCTGCTTTCTAATTGGAGGCAGACAAACAGCAGGGAGAAAACAGAGAAGCATACATCAAAGAAGCCAAGTTGAATGTGTCCCATGCCACCACAGTATGTTTTTTCTAACAAGTCATGAGGAGACATCTTGATTTCCTGAAAATGTCTTAGCTTCCCTTTGAGTCAAATAGTGCTTCTTCATGTAAAGCTATAAACATTTTAACAATCTATATTCTGAAACTTTGATCCCTGGTGGCTTGATTTATTAAAAAACTTTTGCACACTTTGCAGCAAATTTTAATTTCTTAACTGAATATTCTACATTTTGAAATGGCTAATTTTCATAAATATTATTGAAATAGTGCACTATCAGTTTCATATCTACAACAGAACTATTTCCTAAATTTCCATGCATCTTAGAAACAGTCAAACTCCAGGTATTACAAATCATATATAATTAAGAAACTTTTACAGTCTGAAAATATTTGGCTGAGTAGATAATTAAATTAGCATCAGAGAGAGGTGTCAACAATCCATCTGTATTTTAAATGTCAGAGACTAGCTGGCTGCCTTATGCAGGTTTAAAAACTCTAAAAGTGTGAAGGCAATTTCAATGGCTTACAGCAGGTGGTAGTGTGTGCTATTAAAATATGATATTTACCTCCAAGAAAGATTGTTGCTTAGTTAATAAGAACATATGTAGAATGGGCAAGAAAATGAATGCTATAAATGTGCTGAAAGCTTGTGGATTAGAAAACTGAATGTTTATTATTTCCGTATTTTTTGAAGGTTCCTGCTTTGGTGCTATACGACTGCAGCTCTAACATTTTGTGGGACTGTTATGGACAAGCCATAGACATGTTACCAAAATTAATTCAAATAGCCTAACTTTTACAGGGTGGTTTTCATCTATAAATCTATAAAGACAGACATGAAGTACTTTAGAACAAGATGTAAACAGAATTTAGGTAGGTAAAACCAAAATGATAATCCTGCTAATTCTTTTTCAGTAGCTGCTGAGACTGGGGGGAGCCTAGCTTCTGGAGTCTCTGCCACAGAGTTAGTTTGTCAGATGCCTGAGCTGTTTATGCACATGTGGAGGTACACCTCGATCTTGCCAAAGCTCAGCTGGGCCTGCCTGATCCAAAAATTGTTGGGTCTAGAGATCAGATGTTCCTACACTTATATGTCTCAATGAATACGTGTGTATGCATAATGCATATGCTCAACAAAATGCAGCTACTTACAGAGAAAACCTGTGTGGATCTTGACTGGAGAAGGTATATTCTTGAGGTGTTTGGGCATGAGGTTTTAGACTTACAGTGTGTCTCCATTTTCTCTTCACATGTATTTGGTGTTCAGAATATGCCACCATTAGACAGCTCTCTAAATAGCATGATTTGGAGCACACCATGAGGTGCCTTTCTCTCCCTGTGTTCTTGGGAGGGAACCTATGGAGGATTCTGGTTTCCAGTCATGGGGACCACACATGAAAAATAGAGACTGTGATAACCCACTTCCTTTGTTCGAGCTAGTCTTGAATGGGTGTGAACCTGGGTTTCCCATATGTAGTATGAGATATGCTAATCAGGAGCAGTGGTGTTTGCCCGCGTATGGAGGAATAACCCTGTGCACCAGTACAGACTGGGGACTGACCTGCTGGAAGGCAGCTCTGCGGAGAAGGACCTGGGAGTGCTGGTGGACACCAAGTTAAGCATGAGGCAGCAATGTGCCCTTGTGGCCAAGAAGGCCAATGGTATCCTGGGGTGCATCAGGAAGAGTGTTGCCAGCAGGTCGAGGGAGGTGATCCTCCCCCTCTACTCAGCCCTGGTGAGGCCCCATCTGGAGTCCTGTGTCCAGTTCTGGGCTCCCCAGTACAAGAGAGATGCGGCGCTCCTGAAGCAAGTCCAGCGAAGGGCTACAAAGATGATTAGGGGACTGGAGAATCTCTCTTAGGAGGAAAGGCTGAGAGAGCTGGGCCTGGAGAAGAGAAGGCTGAGAGGAGATCTTATTAACATGTACAAGTATCTGAAGGGAGGGTGTCAAGAGGATGGAGCCAGACTCTTTTCGGTGGTGCCCAGCAACAGGATGCGAGGCAACAGGCACAAACTGAAACACAGACAGTTCCATCTGAACATGAGGAAGAACTTTTTCACTGTGAGGGTGACAGGGCACTGGAACAGGTTGCCCAGAGAGGTGGTGGAGTCTCCTTCTCTGGAGATATTCAAAACCTGCCTGGACGCAATCCTATGCAACATGCTGTAGGTGACCCTGCTTGAGCAGGGGGATTGGACTAGATGATCTCCAGAGGTCCCTTCCAACCTCAACCATTCTGCGATTATGTCTCCTCTGTGTTTTCCATTGGGTGGGTGAATTCTGTCAGCATCTTTCAGATTGGCTTCCAGAGGTAAGATCAGGGGTGATATGACTAATGAGTAACTAAAATGAGCTAAATACCTACCTGCTTCTCAGTTTTAAGTGATTCAGGGCAAAGTTGGCAGCAGATATTTAGGGTGAGTTTACCCATAACATTATAGCTATCTTGGCATTTCAGATGCACACAAGATTCATGAAAAGGTGAAGATAGTTGTCAAGCAGCTCAAAGAGACAGCTAGGAGCATGAATCCTGTTGTGAATTTTTGCAGGTCAGCTTTCAGTCTCTAAAGGTCTTTTGCCCTCATTTACTACATTAATACAATATGTATAAAGGTGGATCCCCTGTGATATTATTTTAGCACAGCATGCTCTTTAACTGAGCCATCTTCTTGGAGTCTGTGTAATCACTTGCAAATACACAAGAACAGCAGTTAATTAAAAAGGTAACCTTTCTTCTTAAGAAACACCTAATCAAAATTTTGATTATTCTCAAAATAATATTTTGTCTACAGTTTTACTAACAGCTCAAACATGGTATAGGTAGAACCCTTAGGACCTTTGTCTGGGTTAATGTCAGGGCACAAAATGATGAGTTGCAGGGGCACCCTATAGCAAAGGTCCTGTAAGCCCTCTCCATCCTTAAGTGTCATGGTTTTGTACAACTGAAACTTTATGCCTCAGAAAATGTGCTTCCTCCACAGCTGGGAGTCTAGATACTTGTTTCAAGGCAGAGAACATTTTTATTTTCTACCGCCTTTGGGGCTTTTTTTTAAAACCAAACCAAACCAAAACCCCAGCAAGCCCTCAGCAAGAAAAAGAAGCAAGATTTCCCTTCACTCAGTGGCATCTTAAGAATTTCTGTGTCAGCCTTGGCTGAAGCTGAGCTGTTACTCTGATATCCTATCATTTTGTGCTGGCCTACAATAACCCCATCATTCCCCTATTCTCTTGAGCGGGAAAAAAAACAAACAAAAACCACATTTGTATCAAGCGGTGTTGTGGTATCTTGACTGAAAATATTCACTAGGAATTTAGCTGAAACAATCTTGGCTTGTGTATTACATAAAATTTCAATCCAGGAGCAAGTCAGATAAAAGAAACTATAATCAACTGTGAGTTATCTGTGGGTGTTTATCCGGTCGCTGATTAATCATTCCATTATTTGTTGCAAAGACAGTGAGCTAACTGTGCAGAGCCAATTTCTGTGAGCTGGGCTCCTTAACTCAAATGCAGAGCCATACAAATCCGGCTATATGTGTCCAGAAGTACAGTTGCTTTTACTCAGTTTGGATTTTGCATCAGCAAATGTAGTGCCATCCAGGAGCTTCTAAACTGCTGCACACAAAGCCAGCCCAGATCTCCCTGGACTCATTCCCATTACTGGCAGGCCTCGGAAGTGTGGCACAGAGACACCAGAGTGATTCTGCATAAAGTCAGTTCAAATCCAGCATGGCCAGGGCAAATAAGGTCAGAAGAGTCCAAGAGCAAATCTGCAAAATCACTTTCCAGCAGTCTTAGTAAAAGGATTTTCAATTTCTGGTGCAGAATGATGAAAATGGATGGAGACAGCACAGGTTCAATGCAGTATGTGAACTAGTAAATCTGTATGGAACTGGAAGCCTGATGCAAGGAAGCCACTGTGAGAGTAATTTGGTGGTTTTGTTCTGATTCAGTGATTATTATGAACTGACTCCACACAGTTATTTGGATGTCCCTATGCAGTTTTGCCTAGCATCTTCATTATCTGGGGTAGTTCACCTGCACACTTCCCCATCTGTCCCAGCCCGCTTCATTATCCTAGATAAAAGAGAGCTGGCTGTTCTGAGGTGCATCATCTATTTACTTGTCCAAATGCAAAGCAAGTATGATATCATACAGAAGTATGATAACAAGACTCCCAAGGAGCCCTAAACAATACAGACTGAAACTAGGCAAATTCAGGCAAAAATAATACAAAAATAGTGAGGGTAAGTAAGCCTGTACTCCAGTTATGCTATCCTTTTTGAAGCTTTAACACCAAAATAGATGACCTTCTGAAAGACATGTCTGGTTCCAGCTGAAGCTACAAGCTTGTAAGAAACAGTAGAAGCCTAAGGACAAACTAGATGATTACAATTGCTCTTTTCAGTTTAAAAAGTCTGTGAATATATCCAACATGGTCATGCCATCCATAGATACGAAGCATGGGGTAGGTTCTGAGAGTCAGATTTATTGATTTACAGGACTAATGAGTCTCAGGTTTTAGGTTTAAACTTCTGATTTTTGTGTCTTGCTTCCACACAGCTACTTATTATGAAGAAATAATTGTAAGCAGGGTGAAAGGCTTTCCACATTCTCCCTTCTCAGCCAAAACACTCTGGTATGACAAAGGCAGGTAGGAAGCAGTAACAAGTGACTAATACACTGCTGGATAATTACATCTGCCACTGACTTATCTCTTAGCACCAAATGCCTCAAAACAAAAAGCAGAGAGTATAAGAGAAATGTTAGAGATACCGAATTAAGACAGAAAAGCAGAAGGAAAAAAATAGACTGTAGAGAGTCAAAGAAACTGTAGGAGTTCAGATGGATAATAGAGACTGTAACATCGACAGAGACAGCAACTTGAATGTGGAAGCTGTCTGAAGGAAAGTGTTCAAGACTAGAATCTGCTGGCCTATTTTAGGCACCTAGAATAGGTGTGGCAATGTACTAAATGTAGGATCACCACCATGGCAAAGTAAGTCAAAGTGAGGTGCCTAGGCTTTTAGTGCTGCCCTTGGAGACAGAAAGAGGTGCTTTCAGATGTCTGAGCAAGGTACTTGTTCACTGTGTAAAGTGCCAAGGAACCTCTGCAAAAGGTTGCAGTATTTATAAGAAACACTATGTACCTGATTTGGAGCTTTGCAGTAGGTTTTCCCAATTTCATAAAGCTGAACCTTTGTGTAAATGCAGGCACAAGGGAGAGGAAATCTCCTTTTGCTGCACAATTTGAACAGGTGAAACATTTGGATATGCAAGTGAGTAATTTAAGATACAAGCTCTCCTTAACCTGATGGTTTTTGAAATAACTACTGTCATTTCTAAAGGAAGTGTTCGAGCCACAAGGCTACATGGTATTCCAAGAGGAGGGTCACTGGGAATCTCTCCTGTTGAAGGTAGAACATTTTGCTGTGCTGAACGGAAAACTTAGATCTTGCTTTTTTAACCATCCCCATTCTCTCAAAGTAGATTTCCACTTTCAAAAAGGTATTCTACATAGTAGATATAAAGTGGGTGAAGATGCATCACTGCAGCCCAAGGAAAACTTGTGAGGGTGGGATGGATCTCAAAAAGTTTTAGCCCATTTTTAGTCCTTTAACCATGAAAAACAAATACATCTTATAACAAATGCAATAGCAGCTTCTCCTCATCTTGAAATAAAAACAATGAAAGGGCACAGTAAATTCCCCACCAGCCTCTTGAAAACCTGTTCTTATCAGTCCCTTCTACCCCAGAAGGTATAGTAAGTGCAAAGTACAGCCTGCCCTGGAGGTTACCAATTTAAACACGTTTCTAGATAAAAAAAAATTCTGGGAAGTACTAAGACTGAAGGAAAATACCTTGCTGGAGTCTGAAAAAATTATTTTTTTAAAAAGAGGGCTCCAGCTTACGTGTCTTTGCTGACCACAACTGCAGCAATAAGTTTTAGAGAGAGGCTTTGTCTTGGACAAGTATTCCCAGTACAGTTGGATCTTAATAAATCAAACACAACTCTTAAACTCTATTTGGGAAATGATAAGGAACAAATCTTGTGGAATTGGTTTCACTTACTCCTGTGGGATTTAGTACTCAGTATTCTGCATCAGCTTTAACAGGGTTGATTTAAGAAGCCAGCTTTTCATCTCAGCTATATCTGTTTGGCGTATAAAGATGACTTTTTTTGTTGGAGATAAACAAAACCCATACAACTGGTAAGGACAAGCAAACACATCTGGGACTCTCAGACCACACCTACAATTTGGATTTCCTGATAAAATATTTGTTTTCCATGTTAAGACCTGTCTTGTGAAAGAAACCCACTGGCAACTCCAGACATGTTAAGGTTGGCACAATTTGAAACATAATTGATTAGGGTGACGAGGATGATGAACTGTGACTAACTAAATCCTGGCACAGAGAGCAGAAGGCAATTGACCTGTAGTCAGTTCAATTGGACTGAAGTCATATTTACAGACAGAGAGCCATAGAAATACCATAACTAATGGAAGAATTTCAGGTATGGACATGAGCTGAGGAGCCTTTCAGAGTCAGAAGTTGATGAAGAGTGAGGACAAACTCTAGGGATGGTAACGATGATAAGACTGGTGTCTTGCAGACTTGTCTCCTGTATCAGAATGCATGTAGAGATCATTCCTAGGGAACTGGAAGCAGCTGCTTCCCTCCATACTCTGTCCCTTAGGACCCTTAGGTTCAGTGCTGGAATAAGGCTGTCCACTTACACAGTTCACATACAGATGAGAGCAATGGTGCTGTTTATTTGCCCACAAAAGTTTGTAAGCAGTCTGCAGAAGTCAAAAGGCAAGACGTGGAACTGAAAAAGAGATTTGTACCACTCAAAGGCATTCAGTGGCCTGCACTCTGAAATGAGTACTTCCGGCCCACAGGCTGTGTTGTTGGTATAATCTTAGCCATAGACAAGGATCTAAGGAATCACTGACCGGTAGGACTTCTGTATCTAATGTTTACTTCTACATCTGTCCTTGAAAAGTCCCTGTGGAACTGTATTTCATCTTGATGGAGGGTAAAGAAAATGACAGGTAATTCAGTTATCTGCATTCAGAACGCTGTCCTTATGCAAATCTATCCAACGCTCAGACATTTGGTAAGGCACTTGCTGCTGAAGAAATGATATCTTTGTAATGTAACATCAGTAACAAAGATGTCTTTAGAGTCATAGTATCAGCAGCTTTAGGACAACTATAGAAAGCAGCAAAGGGGAAAAAAATGGCACTCTAAAATCACGTACAGACACTTACCGTAAGAAACCTATACTTCGATTCAAATACATAAACAAGTAGTATAAAGAAGCATAGTTTTTACGTGGACGTTTTCATTTATGATTACATTTACATGGCTCACATCAAAATTTTAAAATCTTTCATTTGTTGTTCAGCTATCAGTCTATGAATTTTGTTTTCCTTCTCCCTAGTTTGCTACCATAGTTTCAGGTATGTATATTATAATGTGAGAGGTAGACTAGACACTAATCAGATACTAGTAAGACTATGTTCTTGCCAAGAAATAAACAAGATATATTGATCACAATTTACTTGTACACAGTTATACGTATATTGAAATGTCTGCAGTTATTATTCTGTCAGCTTTGTCCTATTACAGCCACAGAACTATCCACCACATAAATTCAGCACAGGAAGTCAGTTCAAATCAGCCAATCTCTCAATCATTTCCAATCAAGTGAAGAACGTTCATAACATCACTTTAAAAATCTTGCCACCATTCCTGCCCTGCCAGAAATAATAATTCAGCTTTCACCTCTGTGCGCAATGACAGTTGTAAAGAAGAATTGTTTATAGGTTGTCAAGGATGCTTGAAAGACTGATCTAGTTCTCAGCCTATATGGCAGTGAAGGAGGTTGAGCAGTTGTCCTTGTGCTATGTGTTAATATTCATGTAAGATTGGTCAGTAGTATTCAAGGCAAGTAAAGATGGCAAATTTAGTTTCACTTTCATAGATATATGCTATTTTACTAGCTAAGTTTCAGAAGCAGATAAACAAACATATCAATTTAGCATCATTAAAAGGATTACCTTATTTTAGTGGGGATCTCGTTGCCATTAATCGTTATATAATAGTTAATAATTTTGAGCAAAGCTTGAAGGATAGGATCCAGGAACATATTTTGACAAGTTTCTGACCTTGTTTGCTTTCTTTTAAGATAAAAGTTGCTTGTCTGCTTAATATTTAAATATAATAAACTGTTTTCAAGATTAACATACCCATCAGGTGAATACTGAGGATAAAAGAAATGTCTCTTTCAGTTGAAAACTGAACATAAGAATTAAAAATCTTCTAAAAGAAGAATTAAAGAATTAAAAATCTTCTAAATCTTCACACATACACATTCAAAGCAGCAGCTGCTTTCACTACTCCAAGAGAGTTTGCAAACATTTACTTATTGTCAAGCTTTGTGCATATGTGTGCACGTGAAAAGTCAGAGATGGTCGTTCTATCATTTGGGATGAACACAAGTGAATTGTAATGTCACAGCAGTTGTACCTAGCAGTTTTAAATCTTTGGAGTGTTGCAATCCTGTGGATTCTCCTGCCAAGCAAATAAAAATCGACTCTCTGACAGTACAAATTTTCATGATTACTGATAATATATTTTACATCATGCTTGTGGAGTTTCTAAGCACCAGTAGAGCATAGGCAGCATTTGCACTTGATTGGAGTTGAGAAGCTTGCTGTGAGGCTCCAGAGCATGGAACTAGGCTTTTAACAGAAAATTGTGGAAGGCACCAGTGAATCTAATTGCCTGTGTGCAGCTGATTGATGTTACCCTTTTTAGACCTCTCAGACATTATAAAGGCACTCTGCAGAAGAAGTCAGAGGATGTCATGGTGTAATAAAAGAGCATGAAGAAAACTGATGTTAAATAATTAATTGAAGAAAAGGCAGTGCCTCTATAAGAAAGGCTGTCCTACAAGGAGATCATAATCCCTTTGTCAAATGTTTATAGTTGGTTGTTTCAGCAGTTTCCTTGCTGAGAATGAGCACTGGGTAAACAGTATGCAGGAACTTGTTGACCCAGGGGAAGGGAGGCTGTTGGAGAGTTTATCGGTGCTCCTTTCCTCAAGAAGGACTTTTCTGAAGACAGTGTAGTGATTGGTTCAAATGGGGAAGAAGAGGATGGAGGTGCGCACCTTCTCAATAGAAATGGGATGGTGCTTGTTAAAAAAGCAATTCCACATGTATGAACATGCTGCAAGAAAAACTGTGCTGAATTTTTGTGATTCTTAAGGAAAATGAAATCAAGAGGGCAAGAAAAAGCAACCTGAACACCATCTTTTCATCTGAGCTTCATCTGAGCAGAGGTTTATTTATTTAGCACATGGACTGAGGACAAGTCATAAAGAAAATCACCTCCATGTGGAATTACAAATTGTACTCATGATTGTTTCTATAGTTGTTAGGCATTTGTCTTGAACAGTCCTTCAGAAGAGATGATAGCAATAGGGCTCTATAGAAATTCTGTAGAAATTGTTTGAAACCTGCAGAATTTAATAGAAAGTGAGATAATGTCTGTAAGATTTTAAACAAAGCTACAGCTTTACATGGCAGAAGACCTCATCCATTTAAATCAGTAGTATAGTTAAAATTATAAAATATTTTATGGTTCTCTAATTAAACTCTAGAAATAACTTCTAAAAGTTTTTATGTTTTCCTTCTTTGTGGAAGACAGATATTATTCGATTAGGAGAAACAACTATTATTGAAAAACAGGCTGTTGACCACCAGCCTACTCCTAGAATATGTTCTGCTTAGCAGGTACAAAATTAAGTTATACACTGTACATCATCTACGAAGTGGGTGCTTCATGGCATCAATGAATCTCAACATATGTTGTTTAATGACTTGTAGCCGTCCCGATTTTCAGTATACCAGTCTTTTATAATTATATTTGAAAACAGTATCTAGTTGAGGACAGACAGAAAATATCCAGACTCTAAAGTCTTCCCCACAGATGCTCAAAACAACAGGTGGGCATAGACTCTCACAGACTTTATGTCCTTTCCCTCAACCATTCCTCTGTCTTATTCCTCTTTGCATAATTTATTTTTTAGGACTAGAACTATTTTTTACTCTTCTCTAGCACAGTGAAAGTCTGAGCTCAGCTGAAGACATTGCTGTGATAATTCTGTTGTTTCAAGTAAACAAATAATGCTTCTGACAGATGATAATTTCTGCTCATGGTGACTGCTCACAGAGGCAGAAGATATAACCTTAGCTTTGGATGTGATTTTTACAAAGTGTAATGTAGCCCCCAGGATTAAACAGGACAACTGGATGTTCTATTAAGGTTCAGAAAGCAGGAAGACTTGGAGTTGCTGACAGACAGTCAGGCACCTGCTGGGGAATGCAGGGGAACTGAACCAATGGGTGCTTTCTTCTCTCCCCCATTTTGAGTGTACTGTGACAGATGGGATTTAGAATTGATTGACATATCTTATAGGATCTGTGCCAATTTAAATTATCTTTCAGATTTATTGTATAAAATATTAAGGTGAACTGCATGACCTAATGAATTAACTCACTGAAAAGAAAGAAAGAAACAGAGAGAGAGAGGAGAGGAGAAAAAGAAAGAGAAAGAATGAAAGAAAGAAAGAAAAGGAAGAAAGAAAAGGAGGAAAGGAAGGAAGAAAGAAAAGGAAGAAAAGAAGCAAAAGGAAGGAAGGAAGAAAGGAAGAAAGAGAAAGAGGAAAAGAGTGTGAGAGAAAAAGAAAGGAAGGAAAAAGGAAGGAAGGAAGAAAGGAGCACTTAACACCACTCCCCCCACCCTCTACCCCCCAAGCCTGACAGTACAGAATCTAAACAAAGAGAAAAAGAAGAGGGAATCATCTGATGACAAGTGCACTTCAGCTTGTGGATGAGTTGCTTAGAGTTGTCAGTTTGCAGCATTACAAGGTGACTGCATCAAAAATCCTTTAGATTACTATCAAAGACAAATGATCTTTTTAAGCAGATGTATTCTTCTTTAGAAAGGCTGCCCTAAAGTAGAGGGTGGTATACAGTTTGCATGAAACGAATGGGTTTAAATAAACCACTTATGGGAGAGAGGGTTGGGAAGTATTCCAGCATCTATTTGTATTAAATCTAAACTCTGTCATGCTTTTTCTGGGATAAATACTTTGCATAACATTCTGCACTTCTATTTTACTACAGTTCAGTTTGGTTCACGTTCAAATAGCTGCTGTAGAGCCATTGTTACTCCTGGTATATCTGAAGGAATAGTCCATTCACCCAGGAGGCCATAACACCATTTTAAAAGTCAGGGACAAAGAAGCGGGATGAAACCTTACTAGAGTCGGTAATTTAGAAGTAGTGACAGCAGCACAAAGCTGTTTTACTCTGTTGGCTCCTAATCTCTACCCAGGACTATACTTCAGATAATAAAGTGTGAGTGCTTGTCAGGAATATCAGTAAAGTTGCCCCAGTCCTGCAGAGGTCTAGCAATACAGAGCCAGAGCCATCCCAGCAGGGCTCCTGGCATCATACCAGCCATGTCTCTGGCATCCCTCCCCTGCTGTCAGAGCTGCAAGGCAGGTCACTGCCTCCTCTCCTTGTGCTCTCAGCTTCCAGTAGCAAAGGGACAATATTGCTCGGCCCGTTGCCAGTTGCCTGGTGTGACAGCGTTGGATCAGCTCCCCACCTGACATAAGCCAGGCAGAAGGAAAGTAGACAATGTTCTGAAAGGTGAGAAGAAGCAAGGAGAAGGTGACAGCCGCCTGGTGAAGCATCCAGCAAGAGAGAGAGCAGTACATCTAAGAGGGTGACCTTGAGGCAAAGCACCCACTTCTCTCATCACAGTGAAAGGTGGTTATTTGTGTTTTGCAAGGACTGTACACAGCCCAGAAAAAGGAGGAGAAAAGGTTGTTTTTTAAAATATGTAATTTTCTGATCATTAACTTAAAGAGATTAAATGTTACAGCTTTAAAGTGGATTTGGCATCCACAGAAAAACAAGGTGTATGATTTTATCAACATTCTGCTACAGTATCTATGTTGCAAACACTTTCCTAAAGCCACTGAGATGATCCTGAGCTGAACCTTCTATTCAACACTTTCATCTTATAGGATATTCTAGGGTTGCCTGATAGACAGACTGCCAGTTGTCAGAGTGTCTGTCAACTGTGAGAGCTAGCAGCATATGCTGAGACAAGCTGGAAAGGGCAGGGTAAAAGAGATGACTTCTCTGTTTATATAACAGAAGCTCAGCAAAATGACTACAGCAACCCTCGGAAGGAGCAGCCTTGTCTGAAGGTATGAAAACTGAGGAATTTGAAGCATTACTAGGAAATTCATTGAGTGCACAAAGTAAATAATCCTGATTCATCTCTAGAACAAAATAGTGCTCTATTTTATTTCTGATGATTCATTGTTATTATTTACATTATTATTTACTACCAATGATTGCTTAGCCTATTATTCTGAGTCAAGTCTTTGTTGTGCAGGTCATTTTATAAGCACCTAACTGACATTCCTGTTCAGAGGGGGATTTCATAAGTCATTTCTACCCTTTAAATATTTGCGGAATAGTCTGTTAGAATACAAAGTGAAACTGCCTCGCCGTTGCTGAAAAGACCTGTACTTCTAACGGACCTGTACATCTAATGCACTTTGGAGAGGGAAATTTCAAGATTTAAAATGCTGTATCTGAACCTTTGAAGTTTTTCACTGTGATCATTTCCACATACCCCTCTTTAGCCCACTGAGCTCTTGAACAGACCGTTTACGTACGTTATCCTCCTAAAAGTGGGGAAGAACATTAGGATTAAAACCTGTGGCCTGTTCTCCCTTTCAACTGTCTTTGGCAAACTGGGTATCTTTATGTTTTGGAGTAGTTGGGGGTTACCTTGTGTCCTAGGATTCACTCAGGCCACATCCAGATTGAACTATGGCCCTGTGCCACGATGCACCAGGATCCTGATCCTCCCTACCACCACGGCTGTCACTCCCCAGCCTTATTTGCCCATGGAGTGACAACATTCAAGTCCTCTGAAGAATGAAAAAACATAGGAGTGACTCCAGCTGTGGTCTAAACATGAGGGTCTTGTAGAGCCGTAGGGCTGAGACAACGTCTACACACAATGTAGAAGGTTGCTGGTTGTTGCTGCTAAGGGCATTAGTAACTCAGCCTAATGAGTAAATGTGTGCCAGGTGTCCCCTTCATCTGTGCATTCAGGTTAGAAGAATGAGCTCATGATGCAGCATTTGAAATACGGTACTGAAGTGGTCTAGAATTTTCATGAATTTCAGGCAGTGGGTAAAGTTTGGTGGCCAAGTTTTCACTGAGACTTGAAACATTGATATGAAGTGATGCCTGCTTTGGGTAGCAAAATGCTCTGAGAAAAGGAAAAATTTCTTTCTTTCATTTGTTTGTTTGTTCATCCATTCTCCTTTTCAATTACAGAATGCAGAAGATGCTGTGTTGATTTTCCCTGAAAAAAGGCATAAATAAGGGAGTTATTGCTCCTCTTTCAGAGCATGGTTATTTGAAATTCACTGATTATATAGCTTATTTGCTAAACTATGCAAAAGATAATTTCACCTTATCACTCAGGGACCTCTGAGACACATCCACTTCACAGCGTATGCTGTATCTGGTAAAGAGAAAAGTTTATGCTGTTGCATTTAGCTGAGTATTAAGGGAGCCACTAAACACAGGGTACAAAGTTCAGAAAAAGTTGTCTGAGAAAAGGGTACAAAACCGGATTGCTCTAGTTAAAAGAGCTGCAGGTGCTTTAATTTTCTTCTAGTAAAAATCAGCAGCACACATGATTGGAGGTAGCAATGTGGGTTCTCATATACAACAAAAAAGAGAGGATACTTATTAAAGAGATTAAAGAACTGTTCTGGAAGTTCAGTAGTCATTATAACTTCTTATTACCTGACAGCATATAACCAGCGAAGGACTACAGATCTAATGACATCAAAAGACAGTTTATAACTATACATTTGAGGAGATTTATCAAGGGCATATTCAGCAGGAAGTTCTAAAATCTACTGTGTTTTGGGTTTTATCATTAGACAGCAGTGTCAAATTTTAATAAATGAAATTAGTTAATGCATGTACAGTGCTCTGAAGATATGAAATGCTATTTAAATTGTGAGAAGGCAAATCAAGGTAAGGAATACAGTCCCAGTATAAGAGAAAGAAGTATTTTCATGTAATAGTACAATTCTGGAGGATCATGAGAAATGAAATATACTGTACTCCATGATCAGAGGAGAATCCTCTATTACTTTTTGGATGGGAATCTTCTCATTTTGCTGGTGTTACATTGGACTGAAAACCAAAGCATTAGCTTTTTTAAATTACATCTTTTCTATTTCAGCTTATTAAAAGAAAAAACAGTTTCCCTTGCTTTCTGATTTATAAAGTAGATTTTACTAAGAGCACTTTGGAACAACGATGTGACATTATAAGAATTACAAGTCAGCTAGGTTTCTGGGTGATTATTAATTCAGTTATAACACACTTTTCTACAGCATTTTTAATTAATCTATTAGTTTAAAGGAAACATTTTGAGATTAAATGATGCTTACAGTAAAACAGAGAATGTGTCATTAATAATAACTGATAAATCTTAAGAGCAAAGTGGATAAAAATAAAAATTATTTTTATCAAAATGTAACTTTTGCATTTTAGTTGAATTTTCAAATTTTTAAAAGTTTGACAACTCAATAAGATGGTAAAAATATCAAAAACTTCTTATTATAATTTTTCAAAACATATTTGCCCAAATTAGTTAAGAAGTAATTTTATGCAATACATTTCCCTTTCATAGAAGCAAATGCATTTTACTGATATAAAATGGATTGATTCATGAAGCTTCTTTCCCAGTCCTTATAATGGAAATTCTTAATCATCACAGCTGACCTTATCTAGTGCTCATGATAATCCTGCTTCAAACAGGAGGCTGAACTAAAGGACTTCCATAGTTCCCTTCCAGTCAACGTTTCTATGATTTTAAGATCTTCAGTTCTTCTCTTAAAAAATGAAACAAACACAAATCTGTGCCAAATATCATGTAAGGCGTTTGCCCAGATACACACTAGGAGTGCCCCTTAGTGCCACACATAAGTTTTTCTATCTGATCTTGGTAAAAGTAGCAATAGGTTAATGCTCTTAGAGATAGCAATAGTTTAGTGCTGTGCATCACGGAAAAGGCATATAAGTATTTTATATTTCAGTGGCTTCTTTGTTTGTTTATTTGTTCGTTTTTTCATTTGCGAGCTCTCAAACACTTTCCAATAGAGAGTGGTATGAGCTCCAATACAGAAAACTGAAGCCTTCTGACAATCACTTGCTTATTCTCAGTTATCTTTCATTGACCCTTTAATGTCTCCAGATCTTCAAGCCAAAGGAAATTATAGGTACTTATTGCTGCTATTATCATCTCAAAGGAAGAGAATGTATTGTGTGGGAGCCATAATATCTCTATCATATGTTTACTGTAATTCTGTAAATCCTTCAGTAACATGTGTTTATTCTTTTTATTGCCTTAGCTGTGTTAATGGCAGTTTCTGTGATGAAAAAAGTGAAAATATTCCCTTTATGTTGGGTTAGGTAAGAAGGTAGAAGGAAATGTTATCTTTATTGGCCCAGCAACTGCTTCTTTAATAGAGGAAAAAGTATGAAACACACAAACAAATTATGCAGGACCTACATGAGCCACATCTGTTCTGGACAGGATAATAAGACTGTAGTGAATACAACCTATAAAGCTGTACCCAAAAAACCAAATAGGTGCTGCTGTGCTGTGGCTTATACTGTCTAACTGACAGGTGTTGGGATCCTGGAGTGTAATCTAGGGCCCTGTGCAGGGCACCTGCAGAGTATGGAGGGGGTTGGATGCCTCAAAACTGCTGGCAGTTGGGTATAGGGCCCCATGGAGCTAGGCAATAGGAATGCTCACTCCCTGGTGCGATCCAGAGCTTTGATTCAGGGGCCAGAGAGATGACTATCTTCACTTTGGATTGACCCTTTAAATCCTCCTCTGATAATACAGAGGAAATGCTTTTTAAGGCATCAGTGCCAGAAGAGCAGTGGTTGCCACTTTTTCATAGTAGCTTAGCAGGTAAATCATTCATCTAGTAGCCTATTCATTTGACAGAAGGGACTGGAATCCTCTTTTCCTATAGGTTAAAGCAACTCCCAGGCTAGAAGGGAAGAGATGGGGGTACCTTCTACCCATCTTGCTGAAGCTATTCCACTCAACAGTAACATATTCAAGATTCACTGGGCCACAGAAAAGTGGTCAGTATGAACTATTGACTAACAGCCAAAGCAGAGACCTCGTGGCTGGAGGGAGAGAAGAGAAGCTCTGTATTCTGGTTCTTGCCCTCAAGACTTATACTGTAGTTTACATTGAAACACATATTAAATGCAATGCATAAATAGCTTCTGCTGAAGATGCTAGGGCCAGAGTAGAGCCTGTTGTATGGTTTGAAAGATATTCTCAAGGGAAACTTGTGCAATGCCTCTCTGTAGTACATTTGCTTCAAGCCACAGCCATTACTTTCTCTTACATAAGCACCACCATCACTCTTTTCAAAATAAAGATATTGATCCTACCTCTGGGAGTGGCTGGGCAAGCACATTAAGGGAGCCGCACTGCTTGGAAAAACTGATAACTTGTCTCTTAGGCTCATGCTGTAAAATGAGGTGAAGTAAAGCCTACTGTATCACGCTAAAGAGAAGCTTACCAGCAAAAAGGTGACAGGAGCAACAGTATATTTTGGCTTTTTTTTGAATATTAAAGGACAGAGAAGCTGAAATCTAACAGAAGGAGGCACACATAAGTGTACTGTATGCTGTAACACCTGAACAACACTAAAACCAGCTGAATATTAAAAAACGTCAAGCCGATCTTTTTGTTAGTAACAAAGCCTGATCCTTTCTTAACTGCTTCCATTATTGCATGTGTTGTCCAACGTGTGGTTTGTATGCTTATTGGATAGATGACATAGAAAAAAATGTGTGTGCATGGGGACAGCCTCTAAGACTTCTCTAAACCCTCTGCCTGTCACCTTTCTTATGTAGGTGCTTGTTGTACAAAGCTAAATCTAGCCAGCTAATGTTGCTCATCAGGGAGGGAGCTGGTATTCTCTTTTCTGGAATGAGAGGTCATCAGCCCATGTAGGATAGGTTCCTCTAGCTGCAAATGGCACTGCAAACTATTGTGGTTATATGACAAAATCCTTTTGAACTAAGCAGAAGTTTTAACGTGGTGTTGGAAGTGTTTATGGTTATTGAATCAGTTGCAGATTCTGGCTAAAATACTGGCCAGGCATTCAGGCTATAGATGCAATCAATTATTGCATGTATCATCCAGATTAGCAACACATGGAGCAGTGAACATGAGCTAGGATTCAGCCAAGAACCTTTCATATGAGGATGGCTCTGTGAAAGACAATATACTCCAATAGTTGTGTAGCGTTTCACTTTGAGGACTAGCAGCTGCACCACTGAAATGCGGAAGATCCAAATCCTTGTGTGTGCTGACCTGAATGAATCCTTTCAGAAAGGAGATGGTGGGAGAGAAAGTTCATAACCTCCCAACTCTTCAGATAACCTGAGTCTCAAGTGGCAAACCTGTCTAGCCTGGAACAGAAGTATTCAAGTATGACATGAGCAGAAAGGCTTGAAGTGATCAAGTTTGAGTTTCAGTGAAATTACTTCTCACAGCTCTACTCACACAACTTGTTGTTCACTCAGCCCCATCCCAATTAGAGCATAATGATATGTTGATTAACAATTATACTTCAGATGTGATAGCAAAGAAAAAAATGCAGACATACAATATACTAGAGCCTATGAAGTCCTCAAAATCTGAGTGAACCTGGAGATTGGAGCATTAGTATTGTAAGAAAGCCCCAAGACCAGCTGCAGACCTTATGGAAAGAAAACAAAGTGCATCATTATGGCCTTGAACATTGATCCATAGTACAGGTATAGAATGTTCTTCCCTGTGACTGCTAGAAAAGCAACTTGAAATGCTCAACCAAGAGTCACTAGTTTCAATCCCACATTTTGTTAACAGCGGGGAAAACAGTTCTGCCCATCTGCAGTTACAGTCAGGAGGGGGACCCACTATCAGCAGCATCAGGTTGGGAGTTTCCTTCCACAGATGCTAGGGGAGGGATTCTGTAAATTTAATTTGGAGCCCCATTTTATGACAAAGGCTCTAGTAAGATTTATTCTGACTCCCAGTCCTTTCCTAAATTAATCCATTATGCAGATGACAACTTCTGAAAAATACATAAAATGAAATTTCTCTGAAGTTCAGAGATCTTCTTTTTAAAAAACTAGTTTGAGAGTAGTTAGTATTGTTGATAAGTTATGTATTCCTGATAATAAGACTTGAATGAACGATTCATGTAATTAACAGTACATTCAAATACACATACTAGCTCCTACAGAATGAAAGAGAAAAGGAGGGAAAATGGGTGCATACTAATATTAATTAATTAGCTAAGCAATGTTAATTAGTTGACTGCATAATTAGATATGGGACAATGAGGTTTCATTTGCTGCATTTGTTAATATTTGCTTCCTTCAAGCCCAATTCTTCATTAAGTAGATCATCTCAGCTTACTTGCTGTATGTTTTTCAGAGTACCTGATAAGAAGTGTTCTCAGCTTTTCTAGTGAAACAAAAAAGGATTTACTCCGAGATACTTATGTAACTACCACAGTTAGTAAATTTTCCTTGACATGTTGGCTCTCTTTAGAATGTTTCCCTGGAGGACTGCAGTGTCTCTGAGAGAACATAAGATTTCCCGAATAATTAAATATATGTTTGATATAAAAGAATGAGGATGATTTCTTTAAATTCTGAGTATATAATAATTTAAAGTTTTATCAATTACCTTCTGAAACTAGAAAGAATTTCTGAAGTATTAATAGTAATAATCAAATGAAGTTGGTGATTATTCCTTACTTGCCCCTGTTCACATTAAATTCATTTTACTAGGTAACTGAATAAAACTGTTCAGAAATGTCAACAGGTTGGCAATACAGATTTTTAAAATTAATTTGTATTATTAAGTAGATAACCTTTATATATCTGTGTTGTTTTTTTTCTATCTTTATCTTCACACTTCATCAGTTTCTTTTCTCTTCTCTTTTGCATTTTCCATCTTTCTTTGGTGCCTTTTTCTAACTGTAGAGAATAATAAGTGCTTACATCCAAGAATTATAGTTATATTGCTGTATTGATCTTTCTGACACCAAGGAAAGAGAATAATGAATGCAACAATTAGTCCACATAGCTCTTCCTGAGGACAGCATCTCTTTCCTTTTCTCATTTTGTCACCTATTCATCTCTACCGATATTAAGCTTTTGCATGCTGTTGTCATTTCCTGGACAGCTGGCAGCAACCATTTTCCTGGCATGCCTATTTTCTCAGTTGAGTTTTACTCCAAAATCAACGTGTTTCTACTGTTTGCAGAGCTTTACTTCCGCTGTATTTTCTTGCTCCTGTCTAGGAGCCAGGAAACATATTACTATTTCATGACTCAGGGAACAAATGACTCTATTTCAGCATTCTTTCTCTCAAGTCATTTCTGCTCTTCAAACTATCCGTTCTTTCTGGCACTTGGAAACATAGTTCTGATCACATTTGCTGAGCATTCAAATGAAATTCTCTGAACCAGCCCAGGATACTCATTGTTGATGTACCAGGAGCATCCAGCAAGGACAGCAGGGAGGGTCCACTTGCTTGAGTAGCCCATTTCTGTTCACTTCTTTCGTGGATAGTCCCTACCTAAGCAAGCGACTGCAGGCAGGAATCACAGAGGAAGGCTGGATATATTGCCAGTATAAAGTAGAGTGCATGCCCAGGAGGTAAATGATAGGGAGGGCTAAAGATTTCAGTCTTCTATAGTTCAGTGAAGTGTTCTAGCTGGCTATGCGTGTGGGTATTACTTGTCTTAGGTAATATATAGTATATGGAAATCAACGCAGTCTGTTTCTTAAGGTGTTTCCTAAAATAGAAACAGAACAAATTTAAAAAGTAGAAAAGTTAATTAATAATCCATAATATGAAAAGATCATTAAGTTTTGAAAATAAGTGGTTTCTCAGTTTGTGTAATTTGGCTGATGACATGCTGACTGAAGATAAGCTGGAGAGATGAAGCAGCATAGCTCTTCAGAGTTGCAAGAGCTACACAATTTAGCATACATTATCAGTGGATGCCCCCTTCTGTCACACTGGGACACCTTGATTTTGTTCTTGTCTTCTGTCCATGCTACATATATGCTAATTCACATTTTGGCTCTGTTATGAAGGACAGAAGCTTAAGATAGCCTACATGAGGCAGAGCAGTGTCTCAGTCCTATATAAAGTGTCTTCTGTACATAGAATGGTACCGTCTAGCTCTCTAGCTCTGGTCTTTCAACAATATCCACAATGCCTGCTTACCTTACAGGTGATATTGCTCCAAACAAATGCCTTTGCTGAGCTGAAAAGCAGCTGTTTCGTTTTCATGCATACATGTACAAAGTAACACATCTGCAGAGGGAAGTGAATTGTTTGTCCAGAAGAGAACAGGACCCTTGTCAATATGTGCAGGAACCATTCTTTCAAACATAGCTTTGCAGATGGAAAATTGCCTGTCAGCAGTATGGTGAAAAAGACTGAGTCTGTCTCAGCCAATTAAACCAGCAAACAGCACATAATCTTAAAACAGCATACATTCAAACCAGCTAAGCTTTTGGTTGTAGCTCAGAATGGTTCATTTCTCTTCTGCAGAGCTGCACAAGACTTTTGGGTAGCAGCTATCAGAGCCCTGAGAGCACTAATAGGACTTAACTGTCCTGACCAGCCTCACCTAGGGCTTCCCATGGGCCCTTTCCCATGGCCCAGGAGCACTATGTCAACTCTTCAGTCCCTGTCTGAGCTGTGTTGTAGGTGTGCCTGCCTCTGGTCCTGCCTCCTGGATAGACCTCTGATGATACTGCAGGTAATCTGTCTGTGGGATAGAGCCCTTGGTTCATAGGTGTAGCTCGTCTCTGGTTCTGTCTTTGGCCGTGTCTCCCTGATAGACTTTGGGTCCATGTTGTAGCCTTATCTCCAGTACTGGTTCTGGCCCCATCTCCTTTTGCTCCTGATGGGACTCCCTGGGTGGACCCTGGACCTGGTTCATTGCTTGCCATGTTGGGGGCTGTTGATGGACCCTGTTAACAGCACATGGCTTTGCCTGCTATGTTCAGACCCTGCGGGACAGTGCCCCATTGGTGAGGGCATGACCTGCCCTGAGGTCACCCTTGGCTCCTGATTCCCATCCTTTAGGGAGCAGCTGGCCCTCTTTGTTCCTTGACACAGGCAATGGTAGAGTTTATTGCTGTCCATGATCCTCTGTGACTAGGGCAACAAGGTACCTGTCACACCTTTGGTGTCCAAGAGTTAGACCTTTTCCTTAGTCTCTTTGACTACAAGGTAGCTTGAAGACCCAAAAGAAGGATGCCTTTGAAGGGTATACCATAGTAACCCTCCCCTTCACTGCCCTTGCAGAAAGCCTCAAGGCACTGTCTCAACCTCCTACAACTCTGTCAAGGGCCAGGCATCTAGCTCTGCTAAATGTGTTGATGTGATAGCCATCTTGTTTGAAAATTGACATGAGGAGAAAAGAGAAGAAATCTGGGCTCAGGGAATGCGAGCTAGTAGTTTTAGTAGGTAGCCTCTGGCAGTCGGGATATGTGCACCAGCCAGGTACATACTCTAGAATTGGGAAGAGCCTTCCAGAAGCATCTCTATATTTCTTGAGCTCTTTCCTCAGTATCATGCACACAAGAGTGCTATGGAATGTTTGAGAAGAGTGACCCATAGCTTGTTGCCCTCAGCAGTGCCTAGATGACATGTCTGCACAAGTGCCAATTATGTCGTTGCTTGAGTTGCTGCTGGCCAGCAGCAGTATCTGAAATGCAACTCACAGGATTATACCCACATACCTAAGAACGTTGCCATTAACAGATACCTACACAGGCAATATGGTCGCATGACTATTATACCAGCTAGGGTGGTACGACTTTCAAATGATGCTGGAGGCATTATAATTAAAACAAGCAAACAAACATGTAAGACTTTTTCAGAAATATCAACAAACACCAAGATTTCTGTTTATTGTGCTTATGTGTTATGATTCTGGTGAAGTAGATATTGTGACATTTCCCATGTCTTTCTGGCAATGACCTCTCTTTTCATACTTGTTCAAACTGCTGTCTTCCCTGCATGCAACCATCACAAAATATGTCCACTCACACCTCTGGCAACATTTCAGCAGCCTTTTTTTACCCGCAGAAAGTCACCCCTTAGAGAAGATTCAGCACAGGACTGGGAAAGGTCACTGAGTGGGCACTTCAGCAAAAGCAAGACACACTTTGGGACACTTCTTTGTTCTTTACATGGAAGAGTCTCTGCTCCTCTGATCCGGGGTTTGAGGAAGAAGGTGAACTCTGTGATCAGCTCTTTAAAGAAACACTCAGTTCTCTGCCTTGTAGGTATGGGTCCACTCCAGGTATGTGATGCGAGCAAACTCCTAGAGCAGGTCTGAAACTACTGGTGACTATCCAAGGTAGAGTTGACAATACAACCCTACGAACGGTGCTGTTGATCTTTGTTTAAAACTATCCCTTTGTTGGCAGGTTGGCCATCCTAGGCAGTTTTCTGGGCGGAGGTTAAAGAACATTTGTGTTACAATAAAGTATTTAATTTCTAATAAAGCATTGTGTTTCTATGTTAGAATAATAGTAATTAGAATAATGTAAGAGAAAGGTTCATCCCAGCTCTGGGAGATTTTAATCTCTAAATACTCGAATATGGTATAACACATCCAGCAATATAATGCATTTTTTAAAGATAATTTCCTAATATTATATTGTGTTTAGTTGAATATACACTATTTGGCCAGTCAAAACACACATATTGGTGAGGCAGCTGACATGCCTTTACATCCACATTATATGCTCTCTGTTGTTCTGTGACTGTTAGGGAGCTGTGCTTATTGTGGCAAGAAAGGCAGCAGGATGAAAGTCATAAATCAGTAGGAAATCGTCATTAGTGTCTATAACAATTTGTCTTTGTTAGCACTGCACTATATATTCAGAAAGAAAAAAAAAAGAACTATCATACAAATACTACAAACCATTCTTCTTAAGTGTTCTGATTTGCTGCAACAAAGTCCTGTCAAGTCTTTGGCTTGCAATAAATAGAGGCCACGACTTAACTTCTGTCCCATTAAGTCAGTCAACATTTGCTGTCTGAGAATTTCGCCTCACATTTATAATGCATGTTTTTCTCATGTAAAATTGAAATAAAACTTTAAGATAGATTTCTGCAGTTTAAACCCTGCCTGTCAAATCTGTGCTGTTATGCAACAAAGAGATGCTTGAAACCTGTGAGGACAAACAAGTGGGAGCATGATCTGCTTAAGAAAATAAAATGTTTTGGGAAAGATGGCCTCTTAATTACAACCAGAATTTGGACTTTCTTCATCTCAGATTCTAATAAAATAAATGCAGAAAGCCTAAAAGGAAAGACTGCTGTTTTCTAGGGAGAAAATTGTCTGGGGAATTCACCATTCAAGAAATGGAAAAGGAAGCAAGAAAGATAATGCGAAGGGTCATAGCTTTATCATAAGAGATACCACAAACAATCCCACAACATCAGCTCGACAGTTTAAAGTAACCTGAAATATTATGACTTCATTTTACAAATCTTATCTTGTGCTCTACTTTTTCCTTTAAATGGATTTTCCAAATTCAGGTTAGAATGGATAGCAGTGACATATTAAGTAGACGAAGCCATTGTTAACCACTAAATAGATACTAGACTAGGACTCTACGTTTTAGCAAACATTTTTTGTACTTAACTTTGATTTAAACAGGAAACAAACTCATCTTCTGTAACTGATTTATAGGAGAAATCAAGTTGGCTTTTAATATTTTAATTTCAAATGAAATGAACAGAATTTATAGCTAAGTTTCATTAATCTTAATATTGTCCTGAACAGAACAGCTTTAGAAGCGAAGAATTGTTTTGCTTATAGTAGTCCTGTAGCAATTAATAAATACAGTAACAACCCTATTTAAGTATAGTCATGTTAAGAAAAGAAGACAGAACACCAACACCATATAATTTTTGGTGTTCTTACAATATTTTTCATACTATTTTTTTAATGCAATACAAAAAAGTTATTATAGCATACTCAACAGAAATCAGAGGTAACAAAAAATACACATTATCTTTTAAATGCGTGGAGAATGTACTCTGATACTCTTATTCAGCAAGATTTCCTCCGTGCTTCACAACAGTCCAAGTTTTCTGAATAGTTACTCTAAAAAGTTAAATATGCCAAACTTAAATCATTAAAAAAGTTTTAGGGTGAATACTGAAATAATTGTATAAAATTAAATAAATAAATAAATAATTGTATATCAATGCTGTATACTGAGCACAAATTTGAGTAGATGGATATATGCCTGATAATCCATAAATCAGCACAAACAAACTTTGTAACTCTTCTTTTTATTGCATATTAGGTTACCTTTAACCATGAAGAAATCTTATTAATGAGCAGCTTATCTGGATGCCAACATAATTATCATTTCCCTTTGAAATTAAATTCTCATCCAATGACTGTTTTCTGTAAAATATAAGCTTAGCCCAGGAAGCAGAGAATAAAAGTAGGAGATCCCAGAGAAATATATTTTTTAGTGTTTCTTGTTATCTCCCTGCTTGGCTTTGATTTGTTGTCAGAGATTCTCTCTTTATTCTCTCTATTGACAATACAAGCACCTAGCTCTTGGAATCATCTTGATGTAGTCAGACAGGTGAATTTTAGGCATTCATCCCCAAAGCTTGGAGACGTGTGAGTAAGAAAGCATTCAATATGCTGGAGGGCAAGGCTGCTGTTCAGAGAGATCTCAGCAGGCTGGAGAAGTGGGCTGACAGGAACCTCATGGAGTTCAGAAAAAGCAAATGTGAAGTCCTGCACCTGGGGAGGAATAAGCCTATGGGCCAGTGCAGGTTAGAGGCTGACTGGCTGGAGAGCAGCCTTGCCAAAAAGGCCCAGGAGGTCCTGGTGGACAACAAGTTGAATGTGAGTCAGCAATGTGCTGTTGCAGCAAAGAAAACCAACTGCATACTGGGCTGCATTAGCAAGAGTGTAGCTAGCAGGTTGGTCAAAGTGATTCTTCCCCTCTTCAGCAGCTGTCAGCTTCATTTTGAGTACTGTGTCCAGTTTTGGGCTCCCCAGTATGAGAAAAGCATGGACATTACTGGTCAGAGTTGTGATACATTTCAAGAAAGGTTCTGTATTTCTAAGTATGATGCTTAATGTTAGTCCAGGCTGCTGGAGTTAATAAATTTTGTTAAAGAAATTTCTGGACATCATCAGTTTTATTTGACCTCTAATACAGTTTTTGAGAAGGTTAAGAAGGCATGGGATAGCTAAAAATTAAAAATCTGTTTCTACCAAGAGGGTTCGTAGATCACAGTTCCTAGACTGGCATACTTGTTTGCTATTCCAGAATATCGATAGTCCTGGTTTAGATATGGAGATTAAATTGTGGAAGTACAGTCTTAATATTGACAGCATTTGCTCACAGGTTACTGCATAAAGCCTGTTTTCTAAATGAAATTAAGCTCCTGACAGTTTGTTTTGAAGAAGGGTTCAGAGGGTTTAAAAATGATCCTGCTTTCATAAATATATTTAGTCAGTTTCTTTAGTTATACAGCAGGAGACCTCGATGATAAAGAATGTAATACCTCAGACAAAATCTCAGTTTGGGAGGGTTTCAAAGGGATAACTCTCTGAATCTCAGGGTTATGAATATGCAACTATTGTCATATCCCTGGAATATTTCCAAGCCACTTGATAGACAAAAGATGTGCAATGCATCTGACTAACTAACTGTAACTGTCTCCAATGTAATGCATATATCTCAGGTAGTCTCTCTTATGTCCTCTTCACAATGCAGAGAAACAGGCACTTTTAGGTCACTGTCCTTCTTATCTTAGAGCTGACATTTAAAATAGGAGAGAGAGCTGTGTTGTAACCATCAAAACTCAGGAGACATGAATAACACTGAAGATGACAGCTCTCACTTTTTAAAAGATTTTTTTAATCCTCTGCCCCCAAAGCTACTTCTGAGCAGAGAAACAGAAGGGCCACCCAGGAGTAAGCTTTCTTTTTGTACTCAGAATATGGGAATGGGAATAAAAAGACTTTCATGACAACTATTTTGCTCCACAAAAGCTGCTTATTTTATAACATAGAATAAAACAAAGTGTTTTTGCCAAATCTTTCTGATCTGGTCTACATGCATCGAGCTTGTGTCACTGAACAATACTTTTCTGTTAAACTTTATTGATGTTTAATTTACTTGGCTAGAACAGACTCTAGTTATTAGTTCAAAAGCAAACACATTTGGCTGTAATAGAGCATTTGGGCCACTTGATGGAGCCATTAGAAGTAAGGTAGCTAGCCTGCCTAATATTGTGTCTTCCGTGATTGTTTCCTTAAAATGCATGTTTGTGTATTAGCATCTAAAATATGTGAATGCCAGTTATACACAGGCATACAGCAATGCCCTCAAGGAAGGGGAACAAAGCTCCCACTGCCTCCTCCACGAACTAAAGTTGTTTACTCTGGGGAAATAAATCTGATACAACAGTTTCACCTTTTTAATTCATAGTAGGATTCTTACTAAGAAAGAGAGCACTTGCAGCATGATCTAAAGTTGGCAAGAATGTGCTTTACCTTCAGCTATGGAGATCTGGATTTCTTTAGTCAAGGACATCCTACTGAGTGCACTTCTGCTCCTCCTGTTTTAATTCCAGCCTCTATCAGCCCCACTGGTAGAGTGGAATTCTTGTTACGGTGAAGCGACAGGCCATGCCTAATTGTCAAGCACACACATATTTTCCAAACATCCTTGAAAACCAAAAGCCAGTCATGTAAGTGTTCACCAGTGGCAAATAACAAGAAGCATGGACATTGCTGGATGAAACATCCTCTCGAAATCTGCACAATTCTGTATATTTATTGTGTCTAACACACTTGACAAGCTCTTGATGCCTATATACAGCTGAATCTTACATGAATGCATTTTTTGATTTAATAGAATGGATATGGACTGAACAAAAACATGAACTAAAAGATATTTCTTATAAAAAGGACATCTCTTAAATGATTGCACCTGGTATTCAAAACGTATTCACACAAAAGATTAAAAAACAAAATAACTTTTGTTAATATTTACTGTAATAGTGTTGTAATATTTACTGTTCTGCTTCGGAAGATATTCAATTAGAGACAGAGCAGCTAAAATTTCTTTTTGATTTCCTGGTTTGGATTTGGGGTTTGCTTTTAGATTTAAGTACTCATATTATACTGAGAGATGGAAGTGAATTACCTGAGCTGATGAACAGTCTGACTCCTGTATTACTAGAGAACCTTACTAAAGAAAAACTACTGTTTCTCTATAGCTAAAAGGAAATATTGTTTCTCTACAGCTACAATGAAATATTGTAAAAACTGTCATTTTTGCTTTGGAGTGCAGATGTTTATATTGAAAAACAAATGCTGATCCCTAATGTTGGCTCATTCTGTAATAATTATCTCTTAGTACTGTATTACATTTTATAATCATCATAAAATCTTTATAATCATCATAAATTCAACATGTTAATGCATACAATTGTTTCATAGTTTATATACTATCATTTGATAATTCATACCGAAAGCAAAGATTCAGCTATTGCATGAATCTTGAAGGCAGAGGCAGAATTCAAAAATGTAGGCAAAATATTGCCTTAAATGATAATATTTCATATCAAGTAAGTAAACCTCCTTTTCCTGAAGGGATTTCTTGTGCCTCACAGTTGGGAGAAACATAATGAAATGAAGTATATGCATATATAAAGGAATATATTAGGGGAAAGAACTGTATGCAATTGTAGAAATCTCAGTGAAAGGAATTGATAAGACTAATGCCATTGCTGTCATATTTTCTCTTCCTTTCCAACCATTCATCTGTTTTTTATTTTTTTATCACAATGCGTAATCCTACCCACAAGCATACTACTGGAGATTATTAAACAAATATGCTGTCCATTGAGTTCTTTGCAAAACTTCTTGCCTTAGCCTGATTTAAATGTGTGTATTTGCCTGAGAAGCAGCTCTGCATTTTTAATAAGGAATATCCAATATGACATTAATTTTTGTCTTTCTAATATATTTTTTAAAAAGCCTATCAGAATATTTTTTCCCCTCATTTTTCTGGTTTGGGGATCCTTTCTTGCCATTCTCTTAAGATTTATAAAATATTTAGTTTAACCATTTTCTTTTTCATTTGGTTCTTGTCTTTATGTTGATAGAATCAAAATTAGCAGAAGACTGGTTTAGCTTTACTGTCTTCAAGGACATTCCATGCGCAGAACCAAGCAATCCTGATGCAGATCTGCTTTAACTCTGAAGAGAATTGTAAGGAAAATACCTTTGCTTTTATGTGTTATGAGCAAAGGACATTGATAGTGCAAAAAATTTTCAGTATTCTGTACACAACAATAAAGCTGTTTGGGTTAAATACACAGATGCAGAAAAATGTTTACATTCCAGTCAAAGTTGATCCCAATAGCTCTATTCACTGCCTTTTCTCTCAGGGTTCAATTCTGTCTGTTCCTCCAGAAAGGACCAATGGTTCTAGTCCATACAGTCTGTCCTCTCTTTAGTGCCCTGCTGTCACCTAGACTGTGTGAAAGGACAATTTCTTTAGCACAGCAGTTGGTGCAGAAAAAGATATCTAACTTATGTAACCCTCCAGTGTAGTTTCTGAGTTTAAACATAACTACTGTTATCTTTACTGTCCAAGTAAACTGTTTACTGTCTCAGTAAAACATAACTGCTGTTTCCTCTCTTGCCTCATCTTTTCTAAAATCAAATACCTGAAAAAAAAACCAGAAAAAAAGCATTCAAAGACATTAACAGTTTTCCTTTAAATCAAATCCAGATTGAAGTTATATTACTTAAAAGACACACTTATTTTGAGACATAGCAAGGTAAAATAAATAGCCAATAAGGGATTCCTTCTTAAAATGGAGTACCAGTATGGATGGCAAACCTTGATGAATATTTTAATGTAATCCTGAAAGACCTCTTAGATACGCAGTTGGAGACTAAATCACAGAATCACAGAATCACTGAGGTTGGAAGGGACCTCTGGAGATCATCTAGTCCAACCCCCCTGCTCAAGCAGGGTCACCTAGAGCACATTGCACAGGATTGCATCCAGGCGCATTTTGAATATCTCCAGAGAAGGAGACTCCACCACCTCTCGGGGCAACCTGTTCCAGTGCTCTGTCACCCTCACAGTGAAAAAGTTTTTCCTCATGTTAAGATGGAAGTGTCTGTGTTTCAGTTTGTGCCCATTGCCTCGCGTCCTGTCACTCGGCACCACTGAAAAGAGTCTGGCCCCATCCTCTTGACACCCTCCCTTCAGATACTTGTACACATTGATAAGATCTCCTCTCAGCCTTCTCTTCTCCAAGCTAAACAGGCCCAGCTCTCTCAGCCTTGCCTCATAAGAGAGATGCTCCAGTCCCCTAATCATCTTTGTGGCCCTTCGCTGGACTTGCTCCAGTAGTGCCACATCCCTCTTGTACTGGGGAGCCCAGAACTCGACGCAGTACTCCAGATGGGGCCTCACCAGGGCTGAATAGAGGGGGAGAATCACTTCCCTCGACCTGCTGGCAACACTCTTCCTGATGCAGCCCAGGATACCATTGGCCTTCTTGGCCACAAGGGCACATTGCTGCCTCATACTTAACTTGGTGTCCACCAGCACTCCCAGGTCCTTCTCAGCAGAGCTGCTTTCCAGCAGGTCAACCCCCAGCCTGTACTGGTGCATGGGGTTATTCCTCCCCAGGTGCAGGACCCTGCACTTCCCTTTGTTGAATTTCATGAGGTTCCTCTCTGCCCACCTCTCCAGCCTGTCCAAGTCTCTTTGAATGGCAGCACAGCCCTCTGGCGTATCGGCCACTCCTCCCAGTTTTGTATCATCAGCAAACTTGCTGAGGGTGCACTCTGTGCCTTCATCCAGGTCATTGATGAAGAAGTTGAACAAGACTGGACCCAGTACTGACCCCTGGGGGACACCGCTAGCTACAGGCCTCCAACTAGACTCTGTGCCACTGATCACAACTCTCTGAGCTCTGCCATTCAGCCAGTTCTCAATCCACCTCCCTGTCCACTCATCTAACCCACCCTTCCTGAGCTTGTCTATGAGGATGCTATGGGAGACAGTGTCAAAAGCCTTGCTGAAGTCTAGGTAGACAACATCCACTGCTCTCCCCTCATCTACCCAGCCAGTCATGCCATCATAGAAGGCTATCAGATTGGTTAGGCATGATTTCCCCTTGGTGAAGCCATGCTGACTACTCCTGATCACCTTCTTTTCCTCCACATGCGTGGAGATGGCTTCCAGGATGAGCTGCTCCATCACCTTTCCAGGGATGCAGGTGAGGCTGACTGGCCTGTAGTTCCCTGGGTCCTCCTTCTTGCCCTTTTGGAAGACTGCGGTGACATTGGCTTTCTTCCAGTCCTCGGGCACCTCTCCTGTCCTCCATGACCTTTCAAAGATGATGGAGAGTGGCTTAGCAATAACATCCGCCAGCTCCCTCAGCACTCGTGGGTGCATCCCATCAGGGCCCATGGATTTGTGGGTGTCAAGTTTGCTTAAATGATCTCTAACCTGATCCTCCTCCACCAAGGGAAAGTCTTCCTTCCTCCAGACTTTCTCTCTTGCCTCCAGGGTCTGGGGTTCCTGAGGGCTGGCCTGAGCAGTAAAGACTGAAGCAAAGAAGGCATTCAGTAACTCTGCCTTCTCTGCATCCTTCGTCACCAGGGCATCCACTCCATTCAGCAAAGGGCCCACATTTCCCTAGTCTTCCTCTTGCTGCTGATGTATTTGAAGAAGCCCTTCTTGTTGTCCTTGACATCTCTAGCCAGATTTAATTCCAAACGGGCCTTAGCGTGTACAAAGTTTCAGTTTAGCTTTCCTCCTGACAAAACAACAGATTGATGTGGCATAATCCTTTATTTCTCTAAAAGACATTTAATAGATAGCTCTTTTCCATCAAATATAGCTTAGCACTTCTCAGTGAGGTCTCAGAATAAATAAATGCCATTTCATAATTCCTGATTTAACTGGAGGGAACTGGAAGCTGGGAGCTGAGAGGGGAGCTGGGTTTGAAACTAAACAAAAGTAGACCAATGAGCAACCCCAGTGAGCAAAAGTATGTTGGTGCTTATTAGATCGACTTCCCATAACATATATTACTATCATGCCATAGCATGATGGGCACAGTAACCTTCTTCTCCTGTACCTTTTTAGAATCTGATAAGTTCTCACTCTTTTTTGGTTTATGCTTTATACAACCCACATAGAGACTTGTGACATCTTGGCTAACACGTAAATGATCTGGTCATTTGCCTGACCATATGTCATGATGGATTTAGAATGATGTCCCAGGTCAGCAAAAGGTTGGACCAGATAAACTTAAATTGTACAATATTAAATTAAATTGTCATTAGTGTTTGGCAACATTATATTTGAAGTAAAACTTAAACCTTGAGAAACATTCAAAAGGGTCTGTTTCTTTCTAGTTTCTTAGGACATTTCCTCTTGCCTTGCCAGCTACACTGAACTTTCTAACACATTCTCCTAAAAACAGATGCTCAGGATTTGTGTGTAAGTACCTAGAATTGTCAATCAGTGTTTTTATTATTTCACCCGAAGCAGAATATACCTAGAATGACATTACAGTGAGTCTTCTAAGCAAAGCAATCAAATGTGCTTGCTTTATTTCATCAGTTTCTTTCATTTTTTGTGTGGCAAAATTGCTATCATTATTTTATTAAAATCCAGAAGAGAAAACTGTTATTGACTATAATAAGACAATAAGACAGGGAGCAATGAACTTAAGGATATGTAAAATATACATTTATCATAAAACTCAGTATAAAGAACCAGAAATTTAATGAAAAGTGATTTTAAAAAATACATTGCTAGAGTAAATATTAATGAAGGCATTAGCAAAGATAAGTATTTCCTGTGAGGACAACTTACTCTTTAATATTCAGCTGGTCTCCCTAAAATGTGATAATTTTACTGGTTCAAATAATTTTCCCTAAAATACTGACATGAAACAAAGCATGTTTATGCATCTGTTAGCTTATTTACGATTTAAAAGAGACAACTTTCCTTCTCTCAGTGTTCCTGTATGCAATGGTTTTAAAAGGAAACTAATGTATGCCAGATAGTACTAAAGCGCCCCAAATTTTTTGTTAGGATCTGGGAAATCTGTCTGCTCAGCTTCTGAATTCTGGTCAATATTCTAAAGCTGTAATAATGAAAATTGTCAGATAACTTAATTTCTGTTTAGAGATTCATCGTACCTCAATAGGACTGAATCATGTATCTATGAATACAGAGACAATAGTTAGTTAATAAATGGATCCTACTGGCTGCCTGTTCACAAAGTAGAATGATGGATTAAAATGAGGGAACAATCACAAAACCATTCCCCTTATTTGAAGTGATCAGGAAGAAATCCAGAGAGTGGACACTTATTGCAACAAAATAAAAATGTGACAAAAGAAGAACAAAAGGAAGAGTAGCAAGGACAGAAGTAAAGAGGTAAGTAAGATGCTTTAACATAAGAAAGGAAAAGATAAGGTTTTTGTAATGATCAAGATAAGAGATCAGTCAAAAAACTGAAGGAACAACTCCATAGGAAAGGAAATCTCATCAAAAGGTTTATTTTAAACTGTCTTCCTCAGGAACTAGCTATTAAAAAAAAGGCAAAGCTGTGTTCAGAAGCCCTGTGTAGAGCCCATCTCTCTCAGCATGCTTGGAATTGCCAGGAAGCACCTGGCATTACATCTTTGGCAAGATTTAGTGAAGCAATGGTTCATAACCTGGGGTGTGTGTGGGGGGGGGGGGTGCACACAGGAAAAGTAGAAACTGAGGTACTTAGACTGGGGACAGATTGCTGAAACAATGACTCCAGCTTTTAAGACACAGCATTTGAAGAAGAGGTTTCCTAGTTCAAATGTTATTAGATACTCCAAAGCAAAGGCAGAACATGGATTTGGTCAGTGACCAAATTCTTGAAACATTTTGGTAATTCAGCAGGTGCAGGTCCTTGTATCAGCCTGGGCAATGGCTATGAAGGAACAAGGAACAAATACTGTCACACTGGCAAAAAAGCTGAATGCAGATAATACATGAGGAATCCAAAATATTAAGAATATGCCTAGAGAACATAGTAAAACCAAGATGCAAAAACATGTATCATGCAATCCAGGAAACAGTGATCCAGGAAAGTTGCAATTTGGAATGAGAACAGTGCAGTGCTGCAAAACCTTATGTACAAAGAGCGAAACACAGTATATGGCATCAGATTAAGGCCACTGAAGACCTCAGATGCATATGCAAACATCACCTGAACAAACTAGAGTGAGAAACAGTGTTAGAATGGTAGGATGGGTCTAAAGCTTTTGGCAGAACCCTGAGAAAAAAAAGGAAGAAAAAAAGGACAACTAGGAAGAGGGAAGCTGTATTTTGGAGAAGAGAAATGATCATACAGGTTTTTGGGGGGGGAATTTTTCTTCTGTTTCAGACAATGCAGAATAAAAAAAGTCTGTGGACATAATAAGAGTACATGGAAAACAATGCTTCAGACTATGTTATAAAAAGATGTAAAATGCCAAGTCCATTAGGTTTTGCGTGCAGTATGTATATGCTCCTCCAAATTATGATGAATTATTCTGAATATTGATGTGCTAGCTGCATATAATGAACAGTGACAGGTCTTCAAAAAATCTATGGCTGCAGGCTAGCTTAGGCATCACTAAGTTGTGTTTTCACTGTTGTTTTATCGATGTTTATTTAGAATACATTTAAGTACCTGCTTGGTAAGGGGGAAAGAAAAAAACAACAACAACAAACCCAACACTGAGACAGTGCTGAAAAAAAGAAGAAAACTAGTTTTTCAAATGAACTAGTTTGGGATTTGCCACTGAAAATGACACATTTTAAATAAAAAGAAGCAAATACAAGTATTCAGGAAGGTTAGGGAACAGAAGAGAATGACGACATCAAGCTCCCCAGACCATAACTACTACAACACATTACTGTTGAATCTCTGAATCCACTTACATCATTTTGGGATTTTTACTGACATTTTGTATATCAAAACAAAATATCTGTAGTCATTTTTGGGAGACACTAAAGTAAAACTGCAAGGAATTGTTAAAGAGCTGAAGCTATAAGTCCAACTAATTACACTACTTTTGCATACTCATATCAACTGTTAAAGACTGTGGGCACTGGAATTTTAGTTTAAATATACTAAGGTCATGTATTATTTAATAAATCCTGGAACTGTTTATGTGTGCGCGAATACTGAGTATACACTTGTATTACATTTTTAATGCACTAAAAGCTCCTGTAACAGCCAAAGAAAGCCAGTGCTTTGATAGGTAAAAATTTGAACTTCAGCTAAAACAAAACATGTGAAAATGTTTGCAAATCTGAAGACATGTTTAAACTGGTAAAAGTCACCTGTATCTGGGAAGTTTCATTCCCAAGGGTAAAGTGGAGAAAAGGGGGGAACTCCCTTTTTCAAACTTCATATCAAAGTAATAAATTCATTTCCCAGTGTTCAAGAACAAAGATATTCTGAACAGAGGCAGCTGAAGAAGGTAGGTTAATATCAAGCTAATTTAGAAAGAGTGTAATCAGCAGATAAAAAGCATAGTGGAGATGACACAGAAGAAGGAACAAAAAGAGTTGAAGAGATTATAAATCCAGAGTTCTCCCTCAAATGTTGGGAAGTGTTTCCCATTGCGGTCTAGGTGATCCTGCATTGTTTATTTATAGCTTCAGAAGGATTAAATATATATAGGTTCATTAAGAAATTTTAGATGTGACACCACCGATTTTCCTTGAGTTTTGGAATGGAAAAAAGCCATGATAAGAAAAAAAGAAAGGAAAAGAAAAAGGAAACAAGTGCTTCATGCAACAGTTGTTTTTGCAAATTGACTACTACCTGTAAATAGAAAGTTAGCTACCTAGCAATACATTTTTTTTTCCTTGGCTTTAAAAAATAAGAAAATGAAAAGACCAGAAAGGTCAATATAGAAAGAACTGCAGTAAGTTCTCAGTCCGAGAGGGTCATCAAAAGATATAAACCAAAAATTATAAAGGACTCAAAATATTACAAAATGAAGTTAAGCCACTGTGAAATAAAGAAAAGGGAAGCAAAGGCAGAGAATGACAGGAAGATTGCACCAGAGGTTAAGATAAATGATAAGAAATGTTTCAAGTAAATAGAGAACAAAAGGTCAACAAAGGAGACGACAGGAACTCTAAGAGATAAGGGTAATTTATTGACATAAAGGTAGACAATGCTGGGAAGAAATAGATGAATCCTCCGTTGCAGTGTTCACTAAGAAGGGCAGGGAGCAGAAGCTGCCAGAGATAATAGACGTGCTTCTACCTATCTCCTGCTGGGCAAGAAGAAAGAAGGACAGAAATCCAGATCCCTTCACAACAGATCACCAAGAAATTACAACTGCAACCTCCCTAGCCGCTATCACTCCAGCATTTGTGTGAGGACCTTCTTTGTAAGCCCTGCCATGCAACAGACTCTCCTGGTGTTTTTCTTATAACCTCTCTGTTGGCTCAAGTCAGCTCTAGCTCATACCAAAGAATTTGCCACAAAAGCAGGACTTGGTCAAATATCATTAATCAAAACTGCCATTTAATTGCAGTTGCTCTTCTCATCTGCCTGAGTCTTACTTTTTTGGTATACAATAGTATAGTATATAGTAATAGAATAGTATAGAATATTTCTGCAATTTGCAGTCAGTTTTCATAGTAGCCACTGTCTGTTTTCAATTAATTTGGCAGATCACTTTAATATACTGTTTGAAGAGAGATGTCACATAGAATAAATTAAAAAAACTGGCAAAGGTTACAGACTAAATCAGGTCTCTCCTGTTATTTTGAGGGAAGATTGAAGAATAATTCTTGAGGCCAATGGGGATGCCATCAAATGTATTTCAAAAATGCATGTGTGAGGAGCTGTTTACAATGGATTTTAATTTAGAAAGAAGTAATGAAAAACATGTGTGGTAACTTTGCTCAAGCCAAAGAAGCGCCACTGAATTAAACATGATATAATTGCATTAAATTATATCTTTTTCTCACTAAGGCTACCTGAACATATTGTACTCTACTGTCGCCAAAGATGAGAAACCATGGTTTAAAACATCAGACAAATTAACTACCAGACCAATAAAAGTCTAGGCAGAATCTTAATATTCCAATAGAATTAAGCCAGCTAGGCATATTTCAAGATATATAATCATAGTGAAAACAGATTATTTTAAATACCTTTCATTGACTATGGTAAGAAGTCACTGTTCTGTGATTGTTTTGGTATATACAAGACTAGATTGTTTTCCCTGTGCTTTTAATAGAGGAAATTTATAGTATAAATTTTATAGCTAAATAAAAAAAAATAGAAAAGAATGATCAGAATCACTGCAGTATATACAACTGTGATTTTCTTCAAGTATTTATTTCACTTGTTTTTGTAGTTTCATGATTCTTATGAGACATCCCATTTATAAATTCTTGACTCTAAAGTGAAAAGTTATAAATGATTTATATGAATTAGCATTAAAATTTGTTATATTTTGACGAATAATAAAAATGACTTCTATTGAAAGGAATGGAGTCACATAAGTGATTCAGCTATTTCAAAGGTACCAGAACTTCATTTTTCAACAGACGTATTCACACTTTCTTTTCTCTTTTTTTCCACCTAGTTCTGATCTCACCTTTAGCAATATTTTCACTACCTTTCCTTTCATTATTCATATATGATTTCATCAATGTTACCTATGTAATTTGGGTTGTGTGTTAGCTCCTACAACTATTTCAATTTTCTTTCAGGTAAATTTCATCTTTATTACAAAGTGAGGTACCTCTTTCACTTTGTGTAGTCTTCTGAACTTCTCTGCTGTCTTGCTTATTGTACAGGATTACTGAAAATTTATTATAATGACAGAGACACAAAAACATAGTACTGATACAGCTTACAAAAGCTAAGATATGTTAAATAAACATTCTTTATAAACTTTTTTATTTTAAATTACAAAAACACTTATAAAAGGCAGACTCATGTTGATCAGCTTAACTCAGTATTTTAGATTATTTTCTAGATCTTATCTAGATTGCTTTAGAAATAGCAAATCATACTTCAGCATAGTTAAGAATTCTAGAAGCTCTGCCTATAGCTTGGAATTTGCATAGTGTTTTATAAATGGAAAATAGTGCATGTAAAACTCTCAGTGATCATGGATTTAGCCTTCTGAAGATGGTCTTTTGTCTCTTTCAAAGCGATCATGTTTCCAGATTTAGGACATTTCCTACAAAAAAATTATTTACATGTTAACTGAAGTCAGTGCTCCATGTTTTGCAGGGCAAAAAATCTCCAAGGGGTTGCTCTGAAAAGTAATAATAATAATAATAATAATAATAATAATAAATCTATAAAGAGACATTCAGAAAAGGGAATAATTCTGTGTAAATAGTTTTCTATTTATTCTTAATGTTATTTGTGGGCATCATGGAATAAAAGACTTCTGGACACGTCTTCATACTAAAAGCTTATCTTCACAGGGTTGCTGGGTTTGCCTCCTGTGTTCCAGTTAATCACACCGCCCTTTAGGGAATGGGGAATGACAGATGAGATTGCAGATCTGCAGAAGAAGGATTTCTATGGGTCCCAAATTGAATACACGTAAAAAAATTCTAGCTACTAGAAAAAGGCAGACTTTTACCTGGGATGCACTGCTGTGTTTCATCTCTGTAAGACACATGAAGTATTTTTTTTCCCCCCTTCTGTGTTTGGACCTCAGCTGAAATGCTCACTCAAGTTTTAAGGCACCCCATTTCAGGAAAGAGGTGGACTAATAAGAGAAAGCTCAGTAGAGATAAACAGGATTAATCAGATTTCTAATGAAGGAAAAATGAGTAATGGGGGTTTCTAGTCTTGAGATGAGAAAACCATGGCGAGACACAGGGCTGCTGCAAGGGGCAGCAGAAGAATGCTTGTTTTAGATGCTGTGAGTAGTAACCGGAGCAAAACATGTCAGGGCCTCCTCACTCCCCGGCTTTTCCTGCTCTGTCCAGTGGGTGCCGAGCTGGAACAGCCATTGGGGCACAGCATGGGGACGCGGGGACGCTGAGGGGGCCTGGATACTGAGGCAGAGGGAAGGGCTTAAAGTCAACCCACCACCTACTCCAGTCTGGCTCGGAGCTAAGCCAGAGAAGTGATATGGCACCTGCAAACAACTTGGGAAGGAGCCAAAGTTTCCATGTTAGTGTGCAGTACCCGGAGTACCTGGAAATCATGGGGACTGGAGGACACTGGAGCTGGAGGCAGGGTCAATACTGCTAGGGACCAAGGCAGTGGGAGCAGGGGCTTCATGGGGACAACAGGTCAGCAGACATAGGCCAAATCTCTCACAGGAGAGACATTGGGTAACAGCCTTCAAAATAGGTAGAAACTTGCTGCATATTTGAAAGGAACTAACTTGTTCTCCATGTCCAGGGACAAGATTTAAAAATGGGTTAAAATTGCCAGAAAGGAGGGTTCTGACTAGACATAAACAAATAGCATAATTTACATGGAGACTAGCTAGCTGTGTCTGGCTAGACATAAACAAATGCTTTCTAATGGTAAGGAGAGATAAACAATAGAATGGATTGCTTAGTAGGGTTCATGGAATTTCCCTCCAAGAACTAATTTTTAAAGAATAATTTAGACAAAAATCTGTTTCAAATAACGTAGAAATAGAAAGCGATAAATGCTTTGGGACAGGGAGGTAGATTTAACAACTTATTTTGATTAGAGTAGGTACTCTATAGTGTATAACCTGGGAATCATTCAATTGCTGCAAGCTAAGTGGGAAGAATTGATTCACCATTCTCTCAACATCATTCTATCATTCAATAAATGACAAGCTTTTCATGAACTACTTAGACACTTTTTGTAGTTTGGCTACTTTCACAGCATTCAAATTTTTAAAGCAGGATAGATAATGGTGTATATGGGTTTTCATTGCAAAATACGTATGGGAAGTATACATTTTTTTCCATATTCATTCAGTTGGTAAACACCATCAGCTCTTGCTATTGAATGGGAGCAGTGATGTTGTGATATCACTCTATAATGAAACCATCATCTAGAAAAATAACTTCTGACTACTCATCCAACACATTTTAAAGAAGGAGATGCTATGTATGTATGCTTACACAAAAACTATCACCTATCCTTTTTTTTAATAATGCTTTTTTTAATAATGTACATATGTGTACAGTTCCTTTCTGAGCCAAATTTTAAAGTATTGTTTGCATACGATTTCATATCCCATCCTTTCATTAATGTGCTTAGTTTGAAAGAACAACCACCACAGTTATCCATACAAATCAATTACGTGGTCAGGTATATTATCACCAGCTGCAATTGCTTATTAAGCATACACAGTCCATATATTTCTGAGGCAGATTAGAGGCACCTCTGAAGAAATTGCACAAATCCAAATTGTATTTCTGTTAGCAATCTGCCCAAAAGTCTGACCATAGAAGTTCCATCTTTGTATTTAACTAAAAAAGACAGAGACCGAGATGCTGTGGAACTGTTTTGGCTCAACTAACCCTCAGAAAAGCCTTGCATGGTCAGGAGAAGAAGGGCTGTGATTAAAAAGTCTTCTGTTACCCACTTTCTCCCATCTACTTACTGTGATTTAGGCACTCTGCAACTATCAGGATGTAGGTGGTGGCCTCTGAGTGCTTGGGTGCCTTAATCCCCTTTCCAGCCAAGTGAATCTCATCCACAATAAATGCTGTTTCTCAGACATAATCTCAGATGCCACTATTCATAAAAGGAGAAATCCCACAGTATGATTTTTATCAACATTTTCAATGATTGTTATCAATGTACTGATTTTTAATTCTATTTACTCTATGCCCTTAGAAAGTATTAGCTACTGTAGTAGTTATTTCTGAATTACTGACAATAATAAGTTACCTAAGTTTATGTTTGACTTCTTGCAGGCCAATAACAGCAAGCATCACAGGAAGAACAAAATGTTCTAGTTGATATATGATTGCTGTTACAGCTACCCTTCTTTACTTGAATGCAGTCTTTATGAAAGCTGTGCCCTGGATGTGCCAGTATACGTTTGAGCAAAACCTCATCTACATAAGTATTAAAAGATAGAAAGCAATCAGTGGTACATACATTACCAGGTATGTCTGAAGCCTGCATTTACAGTATAGGTACAGCACTATTTTAACATTGTAAGTTGCACAAGAGACAGAGTTCCTACTCCATTATCAAAATAAATATTAATAGCAAAGAGTAATTTCATTTTTCAGAGCAGTAATGTAGAATTCCTTTGGTGGGAGATCCATTTTTGGAGTAGAACCACTATACTCAATTCCAGTCTTGACTTAAAAATTAATTTAGGCATGAAGTTTGTACTGGAGTAGATCTTAACATTTCAATCAAAAAACATTGAATCTGCAACTAAAGATTGTTTATTTCATGGGACATTTCTATATTCCATGTGTATTCTGGGTATCTAGTCATGTTCAAAGGGTCATGTTTTAGCCTTTCTTTCAATGAAAGCATTAAGAGACTCCTCTGTCTACTTTCCTATTTCATGAAACACATAGCATCTTACCTTTGACATCTTTACTTCTCTATCAATTAGCATAGAAATCAGTCAATAGACTCAAAAGTTACTGGGCAGAAGGGAGACTATGCAGAAAGACACACCTGCAAGCAGAATGACCACAAAAACCTTATTTCCATAGCTAGATGATTTGACAATTGCTTAAATTTCAAAAATAAATTATAATTACTTGTCTCAGATTTTTTTGCAGAGACATATATTTAGGAGAAAAGTTGATGTTTCTTTACTGCACATCCCTTCTAGGGCATATCTACTATCAATTTTAGAGATTTTTTCAAGTGAAGGTTGTACATTCGAAAGGGATCTCTTAACAATCATACTTGACTAAATATATTCCTTTTATAATGTCAACATATCATTTACTGGACCCCATGTAGAAATTGATCTAAGGATATGTTGAATTAACAGTAAATCAATATTGAATAATCCAATTTACAACTCAGAAACAGGTAGTCCATTAAACATAGATCCTCAAAATTACTTAGGGTTTTAATTCCCTATGAAATTGATGGGATTTTTTGAAGGTCCTACATACCACTTGAATTAGGACCTGAATAGTCAGGGTTGTCTTCCCATCTATCTAGCCATAGATTTACTATGCTGAATTCAGGACAGATTACTATCAGTAAGTACATATTTGAGTCTTTGCATATACAGATCTAATCCCCTCTGTCATCCCCAGAATTGTTTTGCTAAAGTTATAATCAGTGCTTTCTTTTGTGGCGGCCTTTTGTCAGATCTCATGAGTCACCATCATTGAGACCTGTTATACAAAGTGATGGATGCAGCTGGTCCATCTCCATTATCTGGCAACTCATAGGCTGAATGCAATAAAAAGTAGAGCTTTCTTAGAAATTTCTGCAGAAGTTGCGTCTCCTTTGTGTCACACTTCCTGAAATAGTTGATTTTTATTTTAAGATTGTTTACAGGTTAAGGGTACAAGAATAATCTATTTCTGCAGCTCTTTTCATGGTACAGAGGTAGACAAACTGCTCAGTATTTAAATTGCCAAACTGTACATTTTTGTGGACAAAATTGGTACACCATTGCTATTTGCATAGAATGGGTTTTATTTGTGTCTACATTACATGTGGCAAAACATTTTATCTTTAGCTGCATATACTCATGAGATGTAGAATGTATGATTACGGGAAAGAAGCCTCTAAATTAGATATCTTTGGGTATCATGATGGAAACCAAAATCTAGGATTGGTCCCTAGGCTCCTTATGCAATACATGAAGAGGGTTGCATGCCTCAGAAGAGACTTATGTGTTGCTGGAATGAGGGCAATCCTAGAAACAAGCCACTGGGAAATGTTAAGCCTGGGGTATTTCTGAAATTCCATCTGCTCTGCAAACGACATGACTGAGACAAGGCTGCTGATAGGTTTCTCTCTTCCCTAGAGCTTGAAAGTTGAAGGTACATGCCTAGAGCAAGTCCCTTAGAAAACTGGCTAGAGTTGTTTCTTTCTTTTAAAATGCAGTTGTTGATGTTTGCAGCTCTTGCTCAGCAAATGGGAGACCTAGATTTAATATATCCTCAGCCTTATAAGTATTCCAGCTTGTATCTTCCAGCACTAAATGCTATCCAAGGCTTGGGCTGCTTGCCAATGTTCTTAATAAAGTATTTTAATGAGGCAGCAAAGAATGAGAAGTTCAGTAGGCTAAGAAAGAAGACTGGAGGAGAAGTGAAGGGATCCTAAATGTCAAGCCGTGTAATGAGTGATTTTACCTACATGTCAGTGGAACAGGGAGTCTTGGGGATCGAATCCAGGACTCCCCCGGGGATATACTCCAGCTCAGGACTTGATGGGCACCAGCTTCATCTGACAGGGTGGAAAGTGCCATTCCATTTAGCTCCTGTGAGTAGAACCATGGGATCTGAATGTCTAATTCAAAGAGAATACTGTGGCAAATCTAGCCATACAGAGACGGAGCTGTTCTAAAAAAAATCAGGTCAGATAGGTGGTACATATGAATCTAAATAACTCTTGAAAGTTAAGATTTTTTGTTTCTGTTCTCTTGCGGTTGCCTTTGTGCTTTTTTTGGATCTGGCCTTTGTTCTGTTGAAGTGTCTGGTTGCTAGCTATTTTAAACTAGGGCCAAAATATTTTCCTAGTTTGGGGCACTGCTATTTGTCCTCATTTTCAACATTAAAAACTGGTATAGGCTAAAATCTCTGGATCCTTAAACAGTCTTGAAACTGTTAAAACACATGTGATTGATATCCACTCTACATTTTACATCCTTTTTCTTAGCCATGTCTACATGAGTTTTCACTTACAAACCAAAATGTGATAGTTTTCTGCAATTAGAATAATGTATCATTGTGGCATAGTTCCTCCATGGTGTTAGGAGACAGCTTAGCCTTTCTGTTGATGTTTTTACCATTCTTTTTTGTATTCTGGAGTTGTGCTTTCAGTTTTTTCTTCAGCAGAAAACAAACACCAGATTGAAGTCTTCCAATTAGTTTGACAATTAGTCTGTTTGATCTTTCTCTTTATCTCCATTGTTTTCAGTACATTTTCAATAAAATTTGTAAAATGGATTTGGGGAATTTGTATTTTCTTAACTGCTCATGCTTTTCAAGAATCAGTTGGTAACTGAACAACTTAAATGAATCTGTATGAAATATTAATTAGAACAAGAAGTTTTGAAAATTAGAAGACTTAATTTTCAAATGTACTTAGGTATTTAAAAGGTGCGGCAGAGCACCATATGGGCCATATTGGCAGTTAAGTGCCATAGATATCAATGTGACTTAGACAATTAAGTTGGTTAGATGATTTTTGTCTGCCTTTTTTAAGCACAGGTGCATAAACAGCTTGCAGATCAGTCTGCAGTTCATCCCAGTATACAGACATGCAAACATACTACTGTAAAGTAATTCTGGGTATGAACAGTATTTTCTGTCATACAGTGTCTGTCTAAATGCATGTACTTTTATCCCATGGCATGTGTGAAGTAACTTAAGACATTTTTCACTGAAGGTTGTAAAGAAATCTTTAACTGAGATTAGACTTGATGGAGGATTTTGTAAGCTTCACAATTTCATAGTGGTCTGTTTGAATGGAATATAAGAAACTGGTTGCTAAGAGTCTGAGACCTATTCAGCTTGACAGTAGAAACATTCCATTAGTGACATTTGAGAGAGTCAATATTTGATTGTCTCTCACCATCCTCACTTCTTTTCAGAATTTACTACCTTGTAGTGCATCGTAAGGAGTGGACTTATGTAAGTCTTTTAAAATTAAGTAGAACTGAGATACTGAAATGCAGCAAAAACCATGCTGAGAGGGAAAGACAAAATCTGTATTCCTCATGCAGCATCAAACAATACATGATGGCCTGCAAGAGCAGCAGGATGTATCTGATGTGCTATGATAGCAAATATGAAGAAGGATAGAGTGCTAGGAAAATCACCAAAACCACTTGAAATATTTCTCTATCTGGCAAAACATGGAAGATTTCAGGTAATGCTTCCTTGAATCAGAAGTTAGAATAAAAAGATAGGACTGATCAACATTCCCAGAGCAATGCATTAAAGCACAGGAACAATTTCCATTATCCAAACTAACCACAGAATACTAAACATGAATGAAAGGTGAAGTAGTGTGGCAAAACCTATTCTTGTTTCCGGTAATAGTTCTCTGAGGAAAGTGTTTATTTTTGGAAAAGGCGCGATTCATTTTATAGAATTCTCATCCTTAAAAAGGTTACACTGATAGCCCTAGACAGCAAAATTGAAACGTAGTTTTCTAATAAACCTGAAATTTCAGTGATTAGTAATATATGCACTTGAAAAGATAACAGATACCTTTAGCTTTAAAATCCAGCTGATCTCACATGAAGACATACAATTTTAAGACTTCTGCCCATACAGCTGAATGAGTCAGTGCTTGTGACAGTCTTTCTTTCCGCAGCATTAGTATATTTTATTACTCTTCAACGGAAGCCAAAATAAGTATCATCTTAAACAAAGCTATAGTATAATTAAATTAGAATAAAAGGGTTATTTTATCAACATGATGTTTTGTCATGAAAGAAAGTAGTCTTGAATCACAGGTGGCGTGCTCCCAACTATATCAAACCAAGAGATCTTGACAGCAGAACAATGTTGTTTATGAAAACACAAAACCAAGGGAGATGTGATTAATTATGCCTGTTCTTGGAAGATGTCAGAATTGATTAGCAGATAAATGGCTGAATGATTCACCTCCTGCAGGTCAGAGTGATTGCACAAAGCTGAAATTAACATACTTAATAGAGGGGTTGACTCAGCAGCTATCCCACTGCAGAAGGAAGAGCAGGAAGATGATGCCAACCTTAAGCAAACCCCCTAGCCTGATTCGTGCTAGCCCTTTCTTTCATGGGATATCAGAGTTCAATGAATGTTATGCTGCTCAGTCTTCATGCAAAAAATACAGAAACTTTTTGAGTTTCTGGAATAAATGCATTTTTGGTGACTCCTTTTAAATCCTTGCTGTTCTTTTTTATCTACACCCTTTTTAAGAAAGATAAAAAGGAAATGCTGCTTAAGTTAAAAGGAAAATGTGGAAATAGCTATTGATATTGAAGAAGCAATGGGTTGCCTGGGAAGTTTAGCTGCATATAGAGGAGTTTACCTGGAGCCTACTTCTTCTAGTATATGAACGGAAATAGGAAATGAATGTATTGAATGCTAAGAGTTTTGGAAAAGCCTTGGAGATATGGTAAGATATACAAAGTTTAGAGAAAAATCAAACATTGTACTGATCTTCCAAAAAACATAAAAGGAACTGTTTCAGGAAATTTCTTTAAAAAGGATGAATATGTACCATAACTTCTATTCTAACGTAGAGCATCAATCATGCCATGAGAAGTATCAGTGGGAGAATTCTGTTTTTTAAAGATGCTGAGATACTGTGGTGTTGAACACCTTAAGAAAATGTAAGACAGCAGGTAATAATTCTGTGTCAAGTATAGCGAACAGTGTTCAGTAAATAAGATGTGTTCAATAAATGTTCAATAAGACCATATATATTTCATGAAGATTTAGAGCTACAAAAAGCAGGTTCTCATTATGGTTAGATGCAAAGCCTGTTGAAATTGATGGAAAGCCCTTGAGCTGCAGGCCTACTCTGTGCACTGGCTATAACTGTTTTTGAATGAGCAGCAGGAGAACAAAAGGGACTCTATTAATGTTGTACAGGAAAACAGAACTGTGATATTTCCAAATTTTAAATTAGTTGCATTGCAAAATGCAAAACCTTGGCTAGAATCAAAAAAGGGATAGTACTGCTATTGACCTATGTGCAGAACTCAGGAGCAAGAAACTCAGTTTAATATTGTGTTTTGAAATAGGACAGAAAAATTAGGAAACCAAAAAAAGGAATAATGAAAACCAAACCAAAATGAGACATGCAACAAAACAAAACATTTAAAGGAATAGTTTCAAATAATACAAAAGATGTTTACAGTTTGTCCTGATTTTAGACCAGATGAAACCGTTATACACTGCAGTACTTCTTTCTATGCTGCAGTGGCATAAGGTGTTTTCACAGAAACAAACAAGCATTCCTCTGTTGCAGGAAAATAATCCTGGTTGCACAGAATTTCTGTGTTCATGACATTCTCTAGAGAACAGCTTCATATTTTATCATTAAGATGATAGTCTTGTTTCTGCTTTAATCTGCTCTGGTGAGGAAGATTTAAAGCTACTAAAAATACATTTTGCAAGATTTTCTCTCTTTTCTATGTTTTGGGATGCCTGAACTTTATAGTGCTGTGATTCTCTTGGAAGGGTTATGAGAGTATCAATAGGGCCATGCTGGATCAGATTATGAGTCCATATAGCCCAATAACCTTCAGCATTAAAAAGCCATGATGAGACACATTCTGCCTCACCTTCCCTTCTCATTGGCATAAGCGTGCTAGAAGTTTGCACAGCATCACTCTACTGAAGTCCGCACATTCATAGCTGTTAGACACAAAAGCAAAAGAAATGTCAGCTGATAACACAACATCATGCCTATCATTTTTGATTCTGTTAAAAAAAAATAGAGATTTCAAATGCACTGAGAACACTTAGGAATGTCATAGTAAAGGCACAGTCAGGAGCTCCACAGAAGTTCAGAAGTAGCACTGTAAGGGTCACCTTTCATTTTTTTACACCTGGAGGGATTGCATTTTTATCTGTTTTTCCTATTTATTTGACAGATATAGGCTCTCCTCTCACACCTTTTCAGCTTTGCACATCTTCTTTTACCACTTACTTTTCCCTTTCAATAAACATTTACCAGGGCAATACTGAAATCCAAAAAGTTTGCTGAAGGGACAAATCCCTAGAGCTGCCATCATCAGACTGACAGTCCTGCAGACTGTGTGGTGAGTACTGTACTGTAAACTAGAGGGCTTCTTCTCAGATGCCAATCAAGCACTGTTTCTAAGCGCTTAAAATTAAATGAAAAAGGGTACAGTCTTGAAGAAGTAAACCAAAAATACGGTAACTGGTATTTACACATTACTTTATCTTGCTGCTATGCTGTCACTTCCAGTCAGGTCTGTGGAGATACTATTGCTCACTATCAAAACAAGTGAGTTGATTCTGAGACCTGCAGTTGCCGCGTACATCTGATTAACCACCTCTTCCTTTGCCGCTTAGAACTTGCAAAATTGCTACTAATCTATTTCTGGGCCTCCTTTGAATCCAAGTATGTGAAATAAACAAGCTATAAAAGCCCAAAATCTTTTATGGTGACTTTGCAATGCAGCTAAAGCTGCAGTAAATTTGTTTCAACTCATTTTATCATTTCATTCCATTTATCTGACTTACTTAAGCCAATTTTGAATGAAGCTTATATATATATTTAAATTGTGGCTGACAACATGAATGGCTCTGGCCACATTTCCTTTCCAGATAAAACACTTGGAATGAGGTACTGTTGAGTCCTGCTCAGCACTGAATTAGTCATTTTCAAAATTCATGCTTTTGGAGGCGGTGTTTCCAAAATAAGCAATTCAGATCACTGAGGAACATAGGAGCTTAAATTCCAAAAAATATCCTTTCTTTACTAGTGAGACACCAAGTACCTAAAGAGTTTTTTTTTTTTTTTTGAAAGACTTTATGATGAATGATTACAGTTACAATCATCAGTTACAGTTTCTACATAGAAACTCAAGCACAGTGATAACGGGCAAGGATTGTTTTTTCTCCGTTTCCTTCCTTCCCTCTTTCCTTCCTTCCTTCCTCCCTCCCTTCCTCCTTTTCTCTCTCTCTCTTTATTTCTCTCCTTCTCTCTCTCTCTCTCTCTTTTTCTTTCTTTCTTGTTAATGTTCCTTCCTGGTAACTGCTTTTTAGGATGAAAAATTACATTATTCAATAAGATAATTGCAGACTCTACATGTATGGATTCTCTGCAGAGTACAGACCTGTTGACTGTAGTTAGACCTTGTTTAGTTTTTAAATAAAAGGTGAGGAAGAACAGTGCTTGCTTGAGAAATTACCTTAAACATAGCGTCTTCACATTGTCAGTCTCCTGCAGTGAACACTGCAGAAGAACAGCAGGTTGCAGAACTCAGACAAATGCAGAAATCAAATGCACTTTGAGATATTCTGCCCTATTCTTTTTAAGAGCAAGCAGTAGGGTAAAAGAACACTGTAGGTGGCATTATACCAGATTCTTTTGTCCCCTTCTAGAAGACTGCAAAACTTACAATACATCTGCTATCAATTTAATAAAAGAAATGATTTTTGCTTCAGATATAAAACAGTTTTAGCACCCCAAGCTAATATTTTAGCATTCTTAATAGTACCACAGTTTTCCAGAATATGAATGGAAAGAATTTAATTCTGCCTTTTAGAATCATTAGTGAACTTAACGATAGTCATTCCATCAAGTTAATAGGGATCCTCCAGGTCAAGGCAAGGCTTATACTTGGTTCATTGCTGGGACTAACAAGCAGCATACACATACCCTTTCTTGCTGTGAGCTGGTTAGCTGAAGTGCTGCTGACAAGATAAGCCTGATCTGTAAATGCATAAGTTGATGAGTAATCGGGAGGTTAAACCAGTTCTAAGCTCTATGTTTCTGTGGCTACATTGCTCTGTAATGCCAGTTACAGCAGGATGTCAGTGTAGGTAAGCCCAAAGTAATATATGGCAGAGTTTATTTAGTACATTTTTTCCATTGTTTTGGAAACAAATGCATCAGGTGACAATCGGGGGGCTGGGAGTCAGTAGAACTAAGAGGACAAAGGATATCAGGCACACAAAACCTCTTGGAAGTTCCAGCTTCAAAAACCTGTTCTTTGATCCATACACATCCAACTAAGTTTCAGTAATGTTATGTTGAATCTGAGGACTCCAGGTTTGACTCTACTGGAGTGGTGACTTTCCCCCACTTTGGGCTTCCAGAGATGGAAGCCAGCTTCAGAGGTCCATTTGAAGGAGGAAAGGGGACAGCAGTCTTGCACTTACTGATGAGGCATTCTGATGGCCTCCGGCACGGACAATGAAAGGAGAAAGGCTGTTTAGTGTGCTGTGGAGAAATGACTCAAAATCAAGTAGCTTGACAAATCTCTGCTGCATCTTGTGTCTGAATTTCAGCTGATGGAGCTGTGCACTGCGAGTCTTATGTAACTGGAGCAGGTCTCTCATTTGGAAACTGGCTTGTAAATTAAGGCTCAAAGGCAGAGAGGCATCATGCAAGATCTAGGGTGAGCAGTGGGAGTGAGCACAATACACCCACTGGTCTAACTCAATTACCAAAATTTCTGTGACATTTGAAATAGTGGTTTTAGGCACCTTCTAGTCACATTTAAGTTCTTGAGTCACTGTATTCAAACATGGGTCCGTGTATCCAAAGAAGGAGGAAAAGCCATAGGATAGGTCTCATGAAATATTAACAAAAAAATATATTAATAATAAAAGATAGAGAGAGAGAGTAGAGAAAGTTGAAGCCTCCTTCCAGCAGGGTTATATTACATCATTATTGGAAATGAGCAATAGTTAGGAACAGCAGAAAACTGGCAGATTAATGTGACAGTACATTAAAAAGGAAGGAGGCAATTCAGTCGGATCAGTGACTCAGTGCTTAGTGGCTCAAGTCCTTGATAATTTAAATCAGCGTGTAAATTTCTGCTGTTTGGCATCATGAAGGATCTTCTATTCAACATGGCAATTTCTTTAGCAGCAAGAAGAAGCTGCTCAGTCTCTGGTCTTTTACATTCACTCACACAGAGATGGCAAAGCAAGCTTGCTCAGTTCTTCAATGGCAGTGTCAAGAGACCTAATATACGGTCCAACCACAATAACAGCAAAATAGCTCAAAAGCTATCCATTTCTGGCTCTCTAGTCTGACTCATGCTGGGAAATGCGATTTAGACCTGATCACTACATTACAGAGCACCTCTGTCAATATAATTGTTATTTGTTCTTGATTTCTAAATGCCTTCAGTAAATTGACAAACATGGCAAATACAAAGGTTGGTTATATGATTTGAAAAATGCATCCTTTGTTGCATACATCACCTTTATAGAGAAAAATATGAGTCATTCTGTTTTACTGCTAATTCTTTCTGAGGAAAGAGCCATGCCACCACCATTCTCAGCCAAAAAAAGCTCTCCAGGAACGACTTAGCTAAACTTGTACATGGCTGTTCAGGGAAATAGCACTATATGCTTTCTCTACCTGAGATATGACAACAGTGACTCTTCTGCTGTTAATATAATATTGCAGTATTGAGATTTTTGAGGTGTTGACTGTTATAGATAAACATAAACCAAATACCTGTCCTTTGATTATATTTATCTTTCTGAACAATCTCATTAAAAATATTAGCTATTATATGAGAAATCGTTTGCACTGTAAACACTAGATAAAAATTTAACATCCTCTTTCCAGATCATCAAGTAAGCTTTCTAACAAAGCCATACCATTAGCGATTCTTACACTTGAAATCCTTCTCGTTGTCTTGGTAGGAAAATTACAGATACCAGTAGTTTCTGCCTCAGAAAATTAGTCTGTCCTTTCTCCAACCTTTTTATCTTTATCCCTAAACTATTAACTATATAAATTAGTTAAATTCTTCACAATATTCTTCAAATGTCTTATTTTATTTAACACTGCACTTAGAGTATCATAACTCTTACTTTTTCATATTGCTAGGAAATGTGCAAATAGCTTGAAGAACACTCCCCAGTTTTCCTGGTAGCTTTTAAACACATTAGTGTCAAAACAACTCTAATGTCTAGTTTTAAAGATTTCAAAAATATGAATGCACTGCAAAGGTACTTTGCTCCTATTATTCCACTAATAGAAATTGTGTTTCTTCCCCTTAGAAAATAATGATTTATTTGAATAGATGTTACTCACATTTCCAAAGTCCAAATGCTTTCAAAACTGTTAAAGGAACTAACAACATGTTTAGCTAGGCCTTACAAAAGTAAAATTGATTTATCTTTGGATAGCCATTATTGCAACAAGCACTATGATTAAAAAAAAAGTATTCTAATATATTCAAGAAAGAGGTAAGCTGTAAGTCTGAGCCAACCTTGCTTATTTGTATATCTGAGTTTATTACCGATTATTATTGCAGGAAGATATTCAGAAAAGTGGGAAGAATTAGTTATTAGTATTGGGTGTCTTCTGAACAATAGAGGTCTGTGAATGAACTAATCACCTTTGACTCTCATAGTTCACAGAGACAAGCACTATTAAGCATGAGTCATCTTATCTTAAATTAGGTACCTGAAATAAGTCAGATGAACTGTGCTCTCAGAGTGTCCATTTCTCTCCACTGACTAATAAAGGGAACTTGGACAACTAGCTCAGGTGTATGTGATGCACAAAATGATTGTCTAATTTAGGTGAGGTAAATCCCCCTGGATGAAATGCATGCTTTCTCATCCTACTATTATTTACCCTTTGTTTAGCCTATCATGTTTGTATTCACTGTGAATATGCTATATGAGGCTGTCATAATTCAACACTTAACACTGAGCAACAGACAGATCTCCAATTCAAAAGAAGAAAACAACTAAACAATCAGCCTAGCCCAGTGTTCATGGTCTTTATCTTCCTTTTAATGCATGTACACCTTGAGACTTCTCTCTGGGCATATATACATTGCATAAGGAGACACCTTACACATCTCTGTTTTAGGTAAAATCTGCTGGTAAGTTCAAATGTGCTATCCCGGGTCTAGAGGCATTTGTGGTCAAATTAAATGGGATTAGTTAAAGTAGTAAAAATTCCTTGCGTAGATGGATTTATTTTTGTTTAGAATTACCCTGTTTATGTTTGATTCCTAGGCAATTTTATATGAACTAGAAGTCCCATTTAAAAGATGAATTTTCAAGCTTCACTGATTTAGAGAAATTGGCTCAAAATCATACATCAAGTTGATCATTACTATTTTCTTAAAAAAAACCCACTCAGACTAGATTTTCATGTGCACTACATCTAGTGTGGACAATTTAGCTTGGTACTTGAAGCACTGGCATTCCACGTTGCCAGTAATTTGCAACTGAATGTTCATTTTGTGTGGATGCCTCCCTAAAGTGGAGAACCAGCCCTTTCACCACTGTCTGTGATCAAACCCGCAAGTCAAAGCCATTGCTTAGAGCACAGAGACTTAAATTGGTAGGCACAAGTCCTAAAGCAGAAGTATCAGTGGTCATGAAAGTCAAAGGCAAAGCTACTCTGCAGATTACTGTACAGAGAAATATGACTATAGATGAGCTAGTTTAAGAAGGGGAGTCATTTAAGCAGCAGAAAGCTCAAAATGGGCTAATTTATCGTCCTTCTTGGCAGCCTCTGTGTAAAACCACTTTAAAACATCTATTTGAAAACAGTGCTGGATCAGATCTGGGATAAATTCATTGGATGGTTTGCGCACGTTAGCAAATGTACCTTCAGTTTGATTTATAACACAGATAGAAAACAGTCATGTTTCTACATATTTAGAATACATATGCATTCAAAAAATTCAGACTAACACAGGAAGTTTATAGGCTAGTCCAAGCCTTTGCATTTCTAAGACCCATGTTTGAACGCATTCCAATAGTAGGTTTAATGCTGAAGTTCATGTTTCATTTAATATTCAAGAATGAATAAATTATAGAATGTGAACACAGTTCAGGAGAAGATCAATATAGAAGGGTTAAGTACATATAAACAATGTGTTTTTCACTTTGCATTGCAAATTTACACTTCACGGTGAACATGCTGTTGATATGGTGTTGCTGATGTTCTGATCCTTCACATCCAGCATGATGTCAGTTAAAATATTTGATGATATAGAGGTGGGTTAGCAAGATGTGAAGTATGATTAAAACCATCAAGCTGATACTAGTAATGATAATACACAACTGATACTGACAGATTTAAACATCTTCACAACTTTTTATTCTTAAAAACTAAAGTATGTATTTTGCTTTTCAAATAGAAGCGTTTGCAACTGAAAATATTCCACATTTATCTTAAATAGCACCCTTTTTGGATCACAGTATTTATAAACTAACTACTTTTTACTAACTACTTGTCAGTGACATATTTTTAAAATTCTAACTTTTTAAATAAAGAGTGAAATAATATATGTATTAACCAATAATACTCTCTTATGCTTTTGTTAAAAATCACAATTTCAACCCAAAGTCCTGACAACAATTTTCTGATGTTTTGGTGTGTATTGTCCTACTGTTATTGTCCAGGCACCATGGGGGCCGGGGGCTCCCCAGGGCCGGTGTTGGAGAGGTCCCGGGGGGAAGGGCTGGGGCTGGCCACCAGGGCCCGCCCCTTGCCTGGGGGAGCAGTGCATCGGGGGCAGCCAGGTCAGCCGGAAGTCAGTCCACTGGTTGGGGTCTGGATCACCAGGGACCATGGCTGTGGCTGTGGCTGTGGCTGTGGCTGTGGCTGTGGCTGTGGCTGGAGACCAGCATGCCTATGGCATTGCTGGGGCAGAGACTGAGGGCCCTGAGCTGAGCTGAAATGGGGCTCTTGGGCCATGGGCATTGAGGTCCCAGGTGAGGCTGGTCAGGGCCATTAAGACCTATTAGTGCCCTCAGGGCCCTGAAAATTAATTACTTCGTAACATGAACAATATCAATAAAAGTAACAAACAATAGCAATAGTACAATTAATATTTTCTGCATCCTCATTAATAACCTCATTAAATCATAATAACAAAAAGTCCAGACCACAGTCTTTGTTGGAAACAGTCTGTATTTTAATTTCCTTGATAACCATTGCTAGAATAGTGTAGATTTTTACTTTTATAAAACAGCCATAATTTTTAATTTTTATTAACAGTTTTAATTCAGCAGAGCTTTTGAGAACCAGTACTTGAATGCTCATTCTTGATAGCTGTGCTTTTGATCAAATAATGCTATATTTTTGAACGCTCATGTCAATTCATGATAATAATTTAGAGACAGTTTTTTCAGTGACTACATTCAAAAGGCACCTACAAGTACAAAAGAATGCAATCTCTCCAAAATTGTTCAAATGCTTAGGTACTTGAGGATATATCCATACTGCTAAATAAAATGGTCAGGGGAGAATACCATTTTTGCATTGCTCTAAATCTAGCTCTAAATAAATATTTGTCTTGGAGAAATTTAGAGCAATCCAAAACAAGGGAAGAAGCTAGCAGTTAAGCTGTGTTAATGATCAGGGGTCCAATGCTCATACTTTCTCTTGCCATGCTTTTGTTTAGCAATATAGATGCATTCAAAGAGTCTGTAGACACCAACCTATGTTTTCTCCAACGGTACTATTTCAAGTTCTGCTATTTTGTGTGGCTAAACTGGCTAATGAGTTCACATGAGTCTTTCATATCTGAGGTAATCTGGGGTTCACGGACTCAGATCCACAATGTCTTCCTCAAGTTTCCAGCCTAGGCAGCTACCCCTGCAATGTGATTCAAAAGACTAGAATAGATTAGGGCTTCCTACTCAGTCAAAAATGATGGAGCACAGAGACCCCTGTCTTGGAATCTGAGGTGCTGATTCAGATCTGTACATCTGATGCCTCTGTTCACTTAGGATAAAGAGTGGAGACCCAGATTCATGCCATCGAGCTCTGCTGGTACCAAACTGAGACACCAAGTTAGGAGTGTAATTGCCCTTCTATTCTCCTATAATCAGTGAAGAGGGTCAGGCATTACCCAAAGGAAAGATTGAAGTGCATGAAGAACAGGAGTGGCCTTTGTGCTGGAAATTCAAATCTTGGAAAGAAGTTTTGATTGGGGCTCCCAACAGTTACCTAAGACTGGGAAAGAGAAGTTCAACCCTATACTGCTTCTCAGGTCTTACTAGCCAGATTAGATATCCTTCCACTTAGTATGCTGCTTCCTTGAGTTCCGTCCAAACTGCCCAGCCCCCTTTATTCTGTCAGGATAAAGAATTCATGTTTATGAATTCATGCAGGTAAGGCAATATTCAGCACTGCATTACCTAAATCTTCCTGTCAACCTGGATTTAGAGGCTTAAGGCTGAGATAGCTCTATCACAGGATTTTCATATATGACAAACAGATCAAGCTTCTAATTTTCAAAGAAATCATAACATGTTTGGATATGACTGGAAAGCAGAATGGCTGCCTGTTTACCTGTTTTAGATACTTAAATTCCTTTGAAACACTGGCATGTCATTCCATGTGTTGGAGTGGAATTACTGGCAAAGGGCCAATATCTTCATTATCAGGGTCATCACAGACTACCACACAAATTATATTATAAACTAACTGTACAATGATTAAGTTCTGTAGGTTTGGAGGTAAATAAGAAACAGTAGGGTCTTTAAGTTGGAGAATATAAATATAAAGGGATTGAAAGCAAAGCATCATCCCAGTTAGCTAGGAGAGCTCGAAGAGCTGCTTTGAAGAATACATAATGTAAGTTCTTTCCTTCCATCTTGTCTCCTCTCCCACACCTCAACTTGTACTTTTCACTGCTGAGAAAAGTGAGAGACTAGTATTTCCCATCTGCTGTGGGCATTGTATCAGTCAATGATTTTCTTTTCTTTCTTTTTTCTTTTTTTATTGGGAGGGACTTTTTTTCTCCCAGTACAACTGATTAAAGCAGAATTGGATGTAGGACCTTCCCACCATCATCTCCAGGAATCGTTTATATAGTTTATGATCTGGATTCAACCTGTGGCATTTTAGCAGGGGCTTAGCACATGCAGTTGTTCATGAAAAACAAAGATGAAGATTCCTACTGGAGCTGCCATGGTCCAGTCTGGACTACAGTGGCAACAGTTCATTCATCTCCTCAGACTTCATTTAAAGGGCAGACAATGGCTTCTAGAATAGTCTGGGAACCAAATTTGAAGCTGATGACAGTTTTTAACCAGGTACAAACAATTAAGGAAGGTGTGGTGACCAATACAGCATGAATTATTGGTGGACAGGTTCCAAATGAAGCAAGTTAATAAAAACACGGTCTAATTAAGGGATGCTCCCTGTGTCTTATTTCTCTGCCTGCATGCCCAACACAATGGCTCTCATTTGTCATTCAGGTAACCTGCTTCAAAAGCACAAAAGAAAAGAAAGTAGTTTCTTGGTTCTACTGAAAGCGATTAGGTAGGAAAACAGATCAGAGGAAGTAGAAATGCGTTAAAATGAACTCTGACACACTTGGTATTAAAGCTTTTTAGGTTTAGAACTGCTGAAGATCGGTGAGATGTTGTGCTTTGTGCCCCACAACTTTCAAGGCTACGATACCTCTCAGAGTATATGATCCAGCCTAATAAAGACTATAATCACTATCTCAAGAAATGTCTCCAGTAACTTTGCTGGTTGAAGCTCATTCATAAAGACACGTGGAGCAGGAGTGCTCATAGGAAGCAGCAGTTTCCTGAAGGGGGAATGGGAAGCCTGTGGAGCTCTTTCTGCCACCACTTTTGTTGGAAGGCAACAAAATTCTGGTGGTAGATACTGCTTTTACATGTAACGAAACACTGAAAGAAGTATAGACCTTTGAAAGACAGAGCACTGTATGGCATGTAATATCTGAGTCTTTTATGTGCTACCTATCAGTAAGAATAACAATGAATATATAGCTGTGGTTTATGTTTCAATTTTTTTTTGCAGTAATCATTTAATTTATCATTGTTTTAAACTACTTCTGCTAGGAAAAAATGTATGTGCTTAATTTAATTAACATTGTTTAACGTTTTTGTTTCTCAGACATTCAGAAAAATTAAAATCTGTTCCTTCATCTCTTCTCTTGTGTTTATTCTATTTTTGGTCTTTGTGGCCAAATTCTGAAAATGGACCGCAAGCATGGGTTTATCAAGCAGAAAGCGAAAAGATAACAGAATGAGTGTCTCCCCACTGACACAACACATGATCTCCTCTATCCTCCTCTCTCCAAAGTGTTTTCCTCCAGATGGTGCTTTGTGGGGGAGTGATATGGGAATTTTGTTATATTTTCCCAGAACACTTAAGTTTTTAAGTTGTGAACTTTTCTTTCTATAACTTCTGCTGCACCCATTGTTGAAATACTGTTGAAATTTCCAAGAAGAGGAAAAAGGGGTATTTGGTTTTATTCAGAAGGTATATGTTTGGGGAATAAAGATGGCTGACTGGAGAACTTTCTTTTGTGTTTTTCATCATCAAAAAGATGTGGAGAATATGAGAATGTGGAGAATATTAAAATATTTTCTATATTTCAGTGTTAAACTCCAGATACATGCCTCTGTTCTAATCGATCAGAAGAAATTATATTTGTCTTGCCCTGAGACAAGAAGACAAGGAATGTTGCAGAACCACCTTTGAATTCAGTAGCAGTGGATTGGCCACATAATTAAAGTGCTAGTTTGGCTATGAAACATGGGTATTTGCCAGTTATTTACTTTTAACAAAGAATCCTCAGGAGCAGTTGTCAAAGAAACATTAAGAATGAGATTTGCTTAGGAGAGCAGGACAGAGAGCAAGAGAACCTAACAATATGTTGTAAGAAGATGAAATCTAGGAGAAGCAGAGCCACTTTATGGATGGAAAGCAGGATGGCCTGTTACTCTGTTACATGACTGAGAAAAATTTTCCTTAGCTGACATGATTAGACATTTTGCTTCTGCAACCAGATAACTGTCTTGTTTAAGAAAGCTATCTTGCCTTGCTATAATTAGCACTACAATTATTTAACTACAGTTCTTATTTTCTTTAGAAGTACACATCTTAATTTCAGGTCTGATTTGAGTTCTTTGGTGGAGAGAGGTGGGTGAGCAGAGATAAAAATGATAAGTTAGGGTGTCATGGTTTTCATATACAATCTGAATCAGTAGTCAGAAGAAGTAATATGCCTAGTGCTGTCTGGAAAGAGCTATTTCGAAAAGCTGTAAATATTGGTATATAGAGCATGGCTCATAAATGTGGTAGGTGATAATGGAGATGGCATCATTGATTAAATAAGAATGGCTTACCAATAATGATTGTTTTCAAAGAGATTAATTCTGCCAAAGGATAAGCACAGAGATCAGCATACAAACTCTTCCCTAAATATCCATATTTATACTTCCTGGGACTTCCATGAAATAGTTAAATCATTTTTTCAAAACAAATTTAAGTGTCTCTGACAGAGCCAGGGAATTTAACTGTGTTGCTATGACTGCTGCAATTTGCCACAAAGCTGTAGGAAAATATCTGTACAACCTTTATGACAACAAATTCATATTTGAAAGGTCTTTATCTGCTGACTGAATTTTTAACTTCTGAGAATCTTTAAAAAGTGACTGCAGGAAATATTACATAGTATATTGCAGTCAGCTTGCAAAGTGAAATGGGAAGTGTGAAATGTGCTTGTATTCAGATTTGATATGTAAAATAAATCTTTGCCCACATTCGTTCAAGGGTTTGAATATCTGGGCTAGCTTGTCATGTTGCCTTGCAGCAGACTTTCCATATCATGTTGTCATTGGCTTTCAATGACAGGCTTGGAGGCTCCTCTGTCCCATTTTATTTCCAATAATTCAAAAATCCACTTGATAGTGGTCTCTCTCTACCCAGTTTGAGTTCACTTAACTCGAACACAGTCAAGTGGCTTTTGCACAGATGTATTAGTACCCCACTGATCCATATAAAAGGATTGAGAATTATACTTTTATTTGATTTCTTCTTTGACAATCATTTTAAAATTACCACTTGGCCTGTTTTTAATCAGCTTTGAAATTCTGTCAGGCTGAGATATTTTCTGTGTTTAATGAAGCAAATTGTTGATCAAGGCCTTTGCTATTATTAAAATTATTTGGCCCTTATTTTCAATTCTTTCTACCTCTGTTATTAGAGAGTATGTTAATTTGGAATGATGAAGTTCACAGTGATATTGGCTGCAGTCTTACCCTTTATTACACTATTTACACTCTTACTCTTTATTACACTAATAAAATACACTTCCTCTTTATTACACTAATACAGTTCTTTTTTTTAGGGGATGACCAGTTGTGATCCATATATTCCCTTTGCTGGCCTAACTAGAAAGTCTTTAAAAAAAAAAAAAAAAAGAGAGAGAGAGAGAGAGAGATAAAGAGAGAGAAAAGAAAGGAAAAGATATGCTTTGTTGCATTTAGTGTCCAGAAAACTCTATTCCATCCCTTGTCATTCTTATACAAAAATAAAGCACCTGCAGTTTGATCCATTTTATGCAAATTAAGTGCAAGTGAGCTGCTTATTTATAAGTGCTAAGTCATTCTTGCTTTCAGTAAAGGTTATTTCGATGTATTTTACCTTTTTTCCTTTGCCCATAAGTAAGATCTGGTCCTTAAATGTAATTGGATGTCATTTTAAATATAACTGGAAAGGACTTCTTGGTGTCAACTCCCCTGCTATCCTTTTTCTAAACTGATCAAGCAACTTAATGACATTAAAAGTTTGAAAATGGAAACAACAATCTACTGCCACTTTTGCCATTCTGCTTGCCGTTAATGTTTCATCACTGTTTTCTTTCAGTAGTTAGAAATATCTCTGGTGTATGGCCACATTACACTCCTTCACTCTTGAGCTCATATTTTTCTTTAGTTGAATAGTTTCTTTCTCTCTGCAGTGATTACCTCCTGCTGTATGCACAGACAGCAGTACTGAGTCTCCTCAAGCTCTGCCTATTCAGATCATACGTTTCAAGCTAAACACTTTTCTTCTCCCCCCTCAGTCAATTCTTTCTCCATCTGACAGAATTTTACTAATTCCTATCCTCTTCAGCTGTACTAATAACATTTTTTATGCAACATCCTATCAGATGATTTATATTAATCCAGAGAGATTAGATCAATTGCTTCTTATTTATCTGAAAATTTATACAGCTCTTCATTTGAACAGTAAATAAAAGTAAGATTTTGTTTAAACAAAACCCCAAGTAATAAAGAACTGCATATTAATCCCCCCCCCAAAAAAAAAACCTCCCACAATTGTTCATTTCTTTTTAAACCTTTGATGTAAAGGAATGGTTCTTCTGCCAGAATCCTTCATTCTTTAATTTACTGAATACATTTGAGTAGTGCTGAAAGGAAGAAAAGTTTATTTCCTTTTGTGGAGTATTTTGATGTCTGGAAAACTGTTCTTGCTCTGACTTGGATTGGCATCCAGGAATGTTCACATTTGCTAGGAGACAGAACAGAGTTTTGGCTTTACAAGCGTCCACCTGTCTGTCCATCCTGCGGCCCCAAGAAGACCCAGAGCTCATGGTCATGGTACCCAGCAGGTGGGTTATTGAGGAACGACAGAGATGAGCTGGCAGGAAACCAAGAAAGTTTCAAAGCTTGTCTGGTGGCAGATTTCCAATGGAATTTCATCACAATTGAACTATTTTAGTAAAACATTTGCATTCCGATGAAGTAAAAAATTCCCAAAAGAAAAGGTTTTGTCTGAATTTTCTGACGAGCTTTAATGCTAAATATGCTTACTGTGGGAGGAGGCAGATAATCTCTGTTTGGGACACAGAGTGCAAATTATTTACCACTCTGGGACTTGCTCTGAACCACACTTCTTGTGTCAGGTCCCTGGGGGCCCCTCCAGACCTCCCTGTCCCTGCCCACCCTGGGCCTCCCCCCCACCCAGCCCCAGTCCCATCTCAGCCCAGCCCGGGGCTGTCAGTCACTGCCCCACGACACCACAGCGGTGCCGGCTCCAGCCCCGCCACAGCCTGGCCCTGCCCGGCCACGGGACCCTTGACCCCCACCTCAGCCCCAATCCTGGCCCCATCATAAAGCAAAAATTTGAGGGCATAAAGTGCTTAAATTATAGCTCCTTTAAGGTTCTATATTTTGATAAACTTAAAAAAAATTGCCTGGGGATTTAACCATTGCAAAATCATGATTATTGTTTTCTAGCATAAAGTCATAGCTGGCAATGAACTAGGAGTATTAATTCCATGTAAACGTCTGAAAAAGGTCTGCTTGCAAATTTGAAAGGAAATATGAAATCTAAGATTCAGTGTTTAGACGTGCTAGGGAGCTGATCCAGCTAAAAAAAAAAAAGGTAATCTAGTTAAAAAAAAAAGAAAAGAAAACCCTTTTTTTCTTCATTTTTCCTAGCTCAGTTTACTGTGGGGTCAAACTTCTGTGCTGGACCAGTGGGAGGAGGAGGAAGAGAGAATTTGCATGAGTGTTGGAAAAGAGGCCAGGATGTAATGATAGAGACTGTGAGTATTTAAGCTGGCACTGCCTGCAGAAATTGCATAAACTGATGAATAAGTAAGTAGGTTAAGTGTGGCTTTCTTCTTTTTCTTATGTTTACAAACTTTTCTAAATAGGTTACCTATTTTTGTTTAATTTTAAGTTAACTGGCTTAAAGAATGGTGACTCAAAGGTAAGTGTCTAACACAGATGCAATCTGCTCCCATTTTTGTGGTAATTCCTAGGATATTCATACCCAGTTCAGAACTCCAGTATAAATACATCATGATACCCCAAAGAGTGTGCTTTCAGGGCTGCAAGAATCAGTTTGGGAACATACAAAACAAAGATGAAAAAATATTTTTCTAGGTGTTCCATAAAATGTTACTGTGATTTAGGAAACACAGATTAATATAAATTGCAGCCCACAATGTAAGGTTTCTATTCTGAAAACTGAAAGCAAAATTTCAGTATGCAGTGGTTTGCCTCAGTCTGGGACCAAATTCACATTTCAGAATATTGATGTTTACTTGTGCAAATCATTTCATATTGTAATCCACAGTTACAAAAACAATTTTTTTATCCTGCCTAATATACATGATATTTAAAGCTTATGCTCTAAGGCACAAACCAGTCATTAAATGACAGGAGGTAGAAAGAAACATGTCTTATCAGCAGGGGTATTCTGTGATTGTCAATGCTGGAATTTCTTGGTGCTTTCTAAATCGTCTCGTGCTAACCACAGTGAGACAGGATACTGAATAAAACAGACTGATGATCTGATCCAACCTGGCAGCTTTTGTGAAGCTAAGTTACAAACAGAGGTGGGTTTATGCTATACATAACAATGGCAATTATATGTTTGTTAGTACAGCTTGACCTAGTTTTTCTTCGATTTATGCAGCAGAAAGGCTAATCTGTGACAACTATTATTAAAGCAAAATTCATGTGGAGTCTTAGGACCAGAAAAGAGCAAACATTGTCTTTTTCAGCATCTCCCAGTACTTCATAAGGGTCTATACATGTGTTTAAATTTTCTTTTGTTTTTTTTTTAATCTCCCAGAGTATGGCAATGTTAACTGTATATACTCTCACAGAGTGTATAGTGACTTTTTATTGCTCCGTCTGCCTTTTTAATACATCTGTAAAGGGTACTGAAGTACCTATTATCCTGGAAGGTGTACTGCATCTTAGAAATTGTTAATTCAAGTGGCCTAAAGCTTACTATTGTTTTGGTTGAAGTTACGCTAGAAAATATCCATTCACCTCCATTTGGTATTCTTAGGTGAGAAACAAGTGAATGAAGACTTCAGAATTTGGCTTACTAGTATTAATTCTTGCCTTGACTAGGAGGTCTGGAATTGTATTTCTTGGGACAGTTTTACTGTGCTTTTGTTCAGTCAATCCTCTGATCATGTGATGTGACCTGCTATGCTCCTCCAGTGACTTGCTGTGTTTGCACTCCTGAACATAAGGAAGACAACAGTATTAGATAAAGTTTTCATCTTCACCTCTTGTAGGCCTCTAGTACTTCTTGTCTGCATGAGATATGTTTTTCTTAAAATGTAAGCACTTCTGGCTATAAACTGTGATGTTTTATGATGTACACATTCCTGGGTACGTTTATTTGTCCTTAAGAAAGAAGAGTTTGACAGTAGCTAGATGTTAGGTGGCCAGCTCCGCGGTGCATAGGGAGAGGTAGGTGCTGCCGACTCGGATGCACCAGTGCAGAGCACAAGCACCGAGCTGCCCCAGTTGGCTGGTAGGACCTGCAGAAGACAGAGGGCTTGCATTTTGCCTCTCTGTTGACTTGGGTACCCAAACTGGGACCAAAAGGAGAGGTTTACATTATCCTGGGATTCTCAGCCCATTCACCAAGATTTAATGTTTATCTGTTCCTTTTAAAAATAAGGAGAGCTAGGGAACACCACTTTCTTCTATTTTTTTAAAAAAAGCTGCAGTTGGAAATAGTATTTGAGTGGGGTGAGTTTACTAGCTTGTGAAGGTGGTAGGCCTGGGTTCAATGCCTTCTTTTGCTTGCGAAGATGTATTTCACACTTAACTGAAGTTTCTTTAACCCCCAGCTGTTCTGGGTTGACCTCTTTTTGAACTTCTTTCATTTTGCAAAAAACAATAAAAGATTCATTGCCTCAGAGACACAGATGAAAGAGAAATGCCTGGATCACAGAGTAGTGTTCAGAGAACCCAGGGAGAGGTAAGCGCAGCAGAACTGCCAAATCAAAGTAATAAAAACCAGAACATTAAGCCTCTATTTACATTAGCATTTTGGTTTGGGGCAGCAATGCAATATCAAGACAAAATCCTTGGTTGCCCCTTATGGTGGTTTGGTCCACAGAGAGGTTTTGGTGCACACAAACAAGATTCCCTTCAGGGAAAATGACATTGGAAACTGTGCTTCAGGTGCTCATTGAATGCCCTCCAACCTCTGATGGGAATATAAGGGTCCAATGAAATGACTGCTCTTTCAGGCAGATTCACACCACATGTGGTAGGGAGCCAGATCCAGGGAACCGACTGAACTGAAGTAAAATTCCAAATAACTTTTAGTATAGATGCAAAGTTTTCAGCATGAATTGCTTCAATCTACTTCTGCTTTTATTGTGCTAAAGTTTGGGTCAGCAGAGAAATAAACCCAGCCAATATTGGACCGTGGATTAAAATTTGGAGTTTTGAGGGAATATTAAAGAGGGAATATTAAAGAAATATTGCAGGAAACATTTGCTGATATAGAAGCTATTGAAGTGAGAGGCAAGGAGCGGCGACAAAATTTTTAAGTATCGTAGTTCATTTTAATGTATTTTTCTTTAGCTGGTTATTGAGCTAACAGTCCTGAATACAAAATAAGTGATAGCACTTTCATTGAAGGTATATGGGCTTCATCTATGCTCTTACTTTCTAACTATTGAGAGCATTTCTAATAGAATTTCTGAATGCCTTCTGATCATTCCTTTTGATACGTACAGCGTCATTAGGGGAAACTGCAGTAATGTACCCTATAAAAGCCTGAATGACCACTTGTAAATTGTTTCTGCTGTTAAGTGTGGCTCTGTTTTCAATGCAAATGAATTATTTAATAGGATATATTTCAGTGAAATTGCTATTTTATTTTTACAATTACTGTTTTACCTTTATAAATACTCTTAAGAAAAGATTTTCTGGCAATTTAAAATAACACAGAAAACTATATCCTGAACTAAACCCTCTCTGTTGTTAAATGGAACTGTTTTTCAGTTACATAAAAAATAAAGCCTAATGCCTGACAAAAACAATAGTATCAAAAGTGTTGTTCTAGATTTTAGAATACTCTGAATCAGATAATGTAATCTAAAATTGCATCTCTTTAATCATCTGTTTTATCTCCTACTTCTGGCATGACTTCAGTAGTTGATAACATAAGAAATATATAAAGCAGATGCTTAGAAATTCATGACTGCCTTGAACTCTGGATTTTTTAGTGTTCATACAATTCAAATATCTGACTGTCTCAGAGATTATTTGAAACCATTAGTTGATGAAGCCTTTGGAAAAGGAGGGTGTGTTCAGCAATATAAGGTGATAATATTTCTAGGATGACTAAAGTCTTGATAGAAGCTTGTAGAGACTTGGGTTTGCAGTGTTTTCAGTCACAAACAAAAAGTTTGATCCAGTAAGGGGACTTGCAGATCCCTATTTGAAAGCAGTGCCTGACTTGCAGATGCCTTGTTCCTACAGTAACCTCCAAAATACAAAGCTATAGGCATAGGAAGAATTGGTATTCAAAGAGGAGATCAGAAATCCATACTACTGAGCGGGGCACTGTCTAAAGCTGGCTGACAGAAAACACAGAGAACAGCTCAATATGCTGCCACAGAGTGGAAGATAGGTTCTTGGCTCAGGGCAGCAGGCTGTCATCTCTGTCTTAGCACTAGGCACATAAAATCATATTTTATAACATATGTGTATGTTGATCTTCTTTTATACTCTACCTGATAGAGTGGATGGATGTCTTTTATGTGAGGCTAATAGAGCAGGTCCTCAGGTAGCATTAAATCTGCCCATAGTGACATGTAACGGGTTTAAATGTTAGCGCAGCGTGCACAGAAATGCACATCTATTCCTTCTGAAGGAACTGAGTGTGCTGTGTACAGCAGACTGCAAGATGATTGCACATGTTGAAGTGTTTTATTCATAATGTATGTGGAAGAATCATAAGCTAAAGTTTAAATTTGTCATGAAAATGTGCATACCTACACTTACAATCAGGCTTCCACAACCTGAAGATATAAAATATGTTGTAATCAACACTGACATTTAGTGTCTGGTTACTGGAAAGTGCAAATTGCCAAATTCTGGACCAATTACTTCTAGTAAGGAACAACAAATACAGTCTTAGCTCTTTGGGGAATGCAAACTAAATCTTAGGAGAGGAATTGCTACTAGCTAACTGTATCACTAAATAGGAAATTAAAGAATACTTAATTGATATTTTAATTTCTGAAAAAGAAGCAACCCACAAATTGTTGCTCTGAACATAGTAGTAGAACACACTAAAAATTATTCAGATGTGGTCAAATCAGGCCACAGCTGCTAGTAAGTCGCATAGTCCCCGGAACTAAAGTGTCAAATACTTAGGATCAGAGAATAAGCCAAGCAGTTCAGATACACACCTTATCATCTGATCTGAATCAAATCTTTTTATGAGGTTAAAGAAAGTTGAAGTGACCAGGAAAGTTTTCCTTTTGCCAAGCTCAGCTGCAAAACAATGAAATTTCTTGCTCTGTAAGAGAGGCCAAGAAATGGTCAAGAAGTCCTAGATGAAGAATGGTGAGTACAAAACCATATCATTGCAGTCTTCTTGAAATGTTGGATCAAATTGTGGAAATTCTGAAACATGTAATGAAGAATATCTTGCATAGTGCTTTCAAAAGAATTTTTCTTTTGCCACCAACCTTAGTCACAAATTACATTTTATTATTTGCATCATGATGACGTCTGAAGACCAAGTCCCACTGTGTTAAACAAAGCCCTATCATTTAGAAAAGTCTCCTCTGTTCTGAAGATCTTACACTGTAAGTATGCAATTATAGCTGATAAATAGATAAAACAGAAAGTGGGCAGGGATAAAGAAAGAAGGGACAAAGGAAAGTAATATAATCCCATTCAACATAAGACTATTTAAAGAAATATGTTCATGTCTTTTGCATTTTTGCTGAGGTTAGGACATAATTGTTAAAAAAAAAGATATTTTCAGATCTGGGTGCCTAAAGTTCAATATGAGGCTACTGTTTAGATTACAAGATATTGGCCTGATTTCAGAATTCAGGAGTCATCATCCTCTTTCTGTTCCTGTATCACTTTTCCTTACTAAATTTATGGTCAAATTGTAAATAAAATTGTAGCACATGGTAAATGATAGCTAATTAGTGGTTTTAAGCTAGTGTTCTGTAGGGTTCCTCTTTGGAAGAATATGTGATTGAAATAAGTCACAGACAGGTCTGACAGAAGAATCTGGGGTATTGTAAGTTAGGAATTTGCATTACAAGTGGACCATTGATGAATGACATGAGATGTTTCTTTTAATTGTAATATAATGAGTAGTATGCATTGCGCAAATCTACAAGTTCAATTTCAGAAGCAAAGAGGCCTGGACAATTTTTTCTGCATGATTAGCTAAACTAAACTTAACATATGAAATTTTAGTAGGTCATTCATTCTTAGAAGACACAATGCACTTCAGATTGTGGTTGAAGACTGAAATTTATTTCATAATCTGAAGGATTTAAATAGATATATAAAAATGAATTTATATATTCCCTCAGATTAACTGTTTCTTGAAAATTTCCCACAGTTGTTTATGCCTTTTCTTCTGAGATAAGTGTGACTAGTTTGACTGGTTGAGAATGCTACTGCTCATCATACACATTAATTATCCTGTCTTGCATGCATTGGTTTTCTACTGGCTGCTTCTTCTGCAGTTTGTTCAATATACCATTTTTAAAAAAAAAGGAAAGAAAAAAAAAGAGAGAAAATTGTGTGCCCAACCTTTGAAGCCCTACAGCCAGGCATTAGAAAACAGTAAGCACAAAGTCTGTACTAGAATTCAGTGTGGTTGAATTGTGATCAAAGTGCCTGTGAATCAACTTAGGTACAGACACTTCATGTTTATCGGGACTGCATCTACCAAGATCCCTTTTGCTTTGGCCATCGAAGTTTGAAACTGAGGAGTCAGTCATGATGAGGACCCTGATGTCTTTAGACTACCGTCTTACAGTGTGGAGTATCCACTGTAAACCCCTAAATGCAATGTAACCTGTATTGTCTTAGTACGGCTCTTTGACCTCCATTTATCACTGTCATCTTGTATTTGTTGCAAGGTATGACAGATTAGCTCTCTAGAAAATCAGAGTCTCTAAAGTTACCAGCTAATGGCGTCACTTTTTTTTAACAAAAAACAAATTGGAATGAAGCTCTCTCCTTTCACTGCCTAATACAAAGCAAGTATTTGAATTTTTCTCCCATCTCAAGATGTATTCTTGAGCACTAGATACAAATGAGAACAGAAAAAGCAGCAGGATATCATTTCTCTTTTTTTCCTGTTTTTTGGGGATGTATTTTCCTTACTTAGTGTCCCAAAATGTTTCTGCTAAGAAATGTCCAAATGAGTTAGTTCAACAATTGCAATTTTTCTTTTTCACTTGTTGCTGTCAAATAAGACACACAATCACAGAATCACAGAATCGCTGAGGTTGGAAGGGACCTCTGGAGATCATCTAGTCCAACCCCCCTGCTCAAGCAGGGTCACCTAGAGCACATTGCACAGGATTGCATCCAGGCGCGTTTTGAATATCTCCAGAGAAGGAGACTCCACCACCTCTCGGGGCAACATGTTCCAGTGCTCTGTCACCCTCACAGTGAAGAAGTTTTTCCTCATGTTCAGATGGAAGTGTCCGTGTTTCAGTTTGTGCCCATTGCCTCGCGTCCTGTTGCTCGGCACCACTGAAAAGAGTCTGGTCCCATCCTCTCGACACCCTCCCTTCAGATACTTGTACGCATTGATAAGATCTCCTCTCAGCCTTCTCTTCTCCAAGCTAAACAGGCCCAGCTCTCTCAGCCTTGCCTCATAAGAGAGATGCTCCAGTCCCCTAATCATCTTTGTAGCCCTTCGCTGGACTTGCTCCAGTAGTGCCACATCTCTCTTGTACTGGGGAGCCCAGAACTGGACACAGTACTCCAGATGTGGCCTCACCAGGGCTGAGGAGAGGGGGAGAATCACCTCCCTCGACCTGCTGGCAACACTCTTCCTGATGCAGCCCAGGATACCATTGGCCTTCTTGGCCACAAGGGCACATTGCTGCCTCATGCTTAACTTGGTGTCCACCAGCACTCCCAGGTCCTTCTCCGCAGAGCTGCTTTCCAGCAGGTCAACCCCCAACCTGTACTGGTGCATAGGGTTATTCTTCCCCAGGTGCAGGACCCTGCACTTGCCTTCGTTGAACTTCATGAGGTTCCTCTCCGCCCACCTCTCCAACCTGTCCAACTCTCTCTGAATGGCAGCACAGCCCTCTGGCGTATCAGCCACTCCTCCCAGTTTTGTATCATCAGCAAACTTGCTGAGGGTGCACTCTGTGCCTTCATCCAGGTCATTGATGAAGAAGTTGAACAAGACTGGACCCAGGACTGACCCCTGGGGGTCACCACTAGCTACAGGCCTCCAACTAGACTCTGCACCGCTGATCACAACCCTCTGAGCTCTGCCATTCAGCCAGTTCTCAATCCACCTCACTGTCCACTCATCTAACCCACATTTCCTGAGCTTGTCTATGAGGATGCTATGGGAGACAGTGTCAAAAGCCTTGCTGAAGTCTAGGTAGACAACATCCACTGCTCTCCCCTCATCTACCCAGCCAGTCATTCCATCATAGAAGGCTATCAGGTTGGTTAGGCATGATATCCCCTTGGTGAAGCCATGCTGACTACTCCTGATCACCTTCTTTTCCTCCACATGCTTGGAAATGGCCTCCAGGATGAGCTGCTCCATCACCTTTCCAGGGATGGAGGTGAGGCTGCCTGGCCTGTAGTTCCCTGGGTCCTCCTTCTTGCCTTTTTTGAAGACTGCGGTGACATTGGCTTTCTTCCAGTCTTCAGGCACCTCTCCTGTCCTCCATGACCTTCCAAAGATGATGGAGAGTGGCTTAGCAATAATGTCCGCCAGCTCCCTCAGTACTCGTGGGTGCATCCCATCAGGGCCCATGGATTTGTGGGTGTCAAGTTTGCTTAAATGATCTCTAACCCGATCCTCCTCCACCAAGGGAAAGTCTTCCTTCCTCCAGACTTTCTCTCTTGCCTCCAGGGTCTGGGGTTCCTGAGGGCTGGCCTGAGCAGTAAAGACTGAAGCAAAGAAGGCATTCAGTAACTCTGCCTTCTCTGCATCCTTCGTCACCAGGGCACCCACCCCATTCAGCAAAGGGCCCACATTTTCCCTAGTCTTCCTCTTGCTGCTGATGTATTTGAAGAAGCCCTTCTTGCTGTCCTTGACATCTCTGGCCAGATTTAATTCCAAACGGGCCTTAGCCTTCCTCGTCGCATCCCTGCATACTCTGACAATGTTCCTATATTCCTCCCAAGTGGCCTGTCCCCCTTTCCACTTTCTGTATACTCCCTTCTTCTGGTTGAGTTTTGCCAGGAGCTCCTTGCTCATCCATGCAGGTCTCCTGCCTCCTTTGCTTGACTTCCTACTCATAGGGATGCACCGCTCTTGAGGCTGGAGGAAGTGATGTTTGAATATTAACCAGCTCTCTTGAACCCCTCTTCCTTCTAGAGCCCTAACCCATGGGATTCCCCCAAGCAGGTCCCTGAAGAGGCCAAAGTTTGCTCTCCTGAAGTCCAGGGTTGCAATCCTACTTGGTGCCCTGCTGCCTCCTCGCAGGATCCTGAACTCCACCATCTCATGGTCACTGCAGCCAAGGCTGCCCCTGACCTTCACATCTTCCACCAGTCCTTCTTTGTTTGTTAGTACGAGGTCCAGCAGCACACCTCTCCTTGTTGGCTCCTCCACCACCTGTGTCAAGACATTGAGTTTGATCTCGGTATTGACTACCATCCAGTAGTGATCTTAGTACATTAATATTTTTGGTCAAGCCAAAACAATTTTTGTGTAAATGCAAAACTAATTTAAAAATTAACTAATTTAAAAATTAACTAATTTAAAAAGCCATTCATCTCTAATTCTAGAGAATACATGTGAGAGAATGAAATACCCATTGAACAAGTGATATTAATGCTGATATTCACTAACTTTTTTGGTTTTGACTTTTTTACCTGAATAATGTTCTTCTAATATAGATTTTTTATGTGTAATATATTTTAATATTTCCTCTTCCTTTTCCTAATATTTATTCAGGTACAGTCAGCAAACTGGCTTTGTGTGCATTTGTGTCATTAAATATTTGCTCTTGTAGAAAGACTCCTACATGTACATTTCTGGTGATGACTCTAATGAGATATCCCAGCCTTCAGGGCACAGTTCTGTCAGCAGGTGCTCTACACAAAGCAATGCTGGAGTTTGCAGGTTATCTTCACAATAGTGTAATTTCCTGGCATGATTCAGCATGCAGTAGGGGAAATACTGGCATGGGGCCCAGAGTACTTAGGCATTTTTTCTTCTGAACTCTTTACAAGTTAAATACCACATGCTTCATAATAGAAGTAAAATGTTAATATTACTAATACCAAGGCATTGTACTGCCACCATTCTCATGATGACAAATTTTCCCCATCAAAAGCAAGTAAAACCTACTCCTCACCCCTAAAAATTCAGGATGTTATTAGACTTGTGATTACAAAAGCAAAGATGTTTTGCCTCAATTTTAGGTTAGCTAAATCTCCCTGGAAGCTTCTCTTTTCACTCTTTTTTTAATTGCAAAACAAGAAAAAAACAACTGACATTATTCACTGGCATATTAGGTAGAAGAGTTATGCAATGACCATAAACAGTGGTCATCCATTAAATAAACAATTTTTTTGCACTTATGACAACATGTACACTATGCAGAAAACACCATGTATTTCATATAAATTATATAATTTTTGACTTACCATGAGAAGTTATTAAAATACTGGAAAAATTAAATACATTATTGATTCATCCTGTATTAGAAATATTTTATAGTTATTGTATTACTCACTTACAAAATAGAGTATGAATAAAAAACTCTTCAAATTGACTTTTAAGCAGAAGTTGCCAGAGAATGCTATACATCCTGTTGCCAAACCTCCTTGCTAAAAATGATGCTTATACTACAAGAGATTGTAAAATTTTAGTAAGAAATTATAAAAGAAAAATCGTTCTGGGTTTAAAATGTCATTTTCATTTTAAACTATATTTTAGTGAAAATGAAACAATCTTTTTTTAATTAACATTTTAAAACCTTTTTTTAAGTTTTGACTTATTTAAATTAATATAAATTATGATTTCTACAAGGAACTGATATATTTAAACTGCCAAACTTCTGCAATGTAGATTCAGATTGATCGAGAAGACTAATGAAAGATCAGTTTCCTCACCCTTGTGGTTCCAACATAGCTGAAAAAAACCTTAGAAGACTAATGCTTTTAATATCTTTTTACTTCTGAAAGTTTCAGATGAAAACCCAGATGAACAGATGTGAACGCTACTAGGAAAACCGAGCATATTAAATCATCATATATTGTTATTCAGAACTTTCAGATATCAGGCAATTAAGAAAAGTATTGATGACCCACTCAGCAGGTTTTTACAGGTTTGTTTGCCTTGGAGGTAAATTATTTAAACTTAACCTCCTATTACTTGCTACGTTGGAGAATCTCAAACAGAACCTAGTCTGTGCATATTTTAGAAGTCTTCTCACAGAGCAGGTATATTCTTCTTATGATTAGAGAGTAGATCACAAATTGTTGCCATCTTTGCAGGCTGGTCCTTAGAGTAATTGCAGCCCTGAGTCTAAATGTGAGTTCTGAGAATAGTCCTTGCTGGAAAGCATTTTTAAAAGATCTTCCAATAGTTAGGGGCATCAGCCATCAATCTACCTTTGACAGTACCTTAAGTCAGTGTTCATCCTCAGAAAATCAATTTTAAGTCATCAAGGTAGTACACACTTTGACAGATTTGGGTTTCGTAACAAGTCAGGAGTTACTGCCAGGGAGCAGGCTGCCCCACGCAGGTCCGGGGACTATCACCGGGTCTGGCACAGCCTACAATGGCTGGGCTGTGGGGACGGGCCGAGACTGGGATGGTCAGTCAAGTCAGCAAGGCAAGGTAAGGATCTGCACGACTGGGCACACTTGGGCAAGGACCTGAGCTTAAAAGCCATCCCGGAGCTGAGGGGGAGGCCCCGAGGAGGCGTCCTGCAGCTCGTTCTTGCCCAGCTCTCACCCAGCCGTCAGCTTCCAGGCTGCAGAGCCGCCCTGCACTGGAGCTGGCCACCAGTACAGGCAGCCAGATGCCTGGGAGACATGGGGCAGTAGACTGCAGAGCCTGTGGATGCACTCAGGGCCCCGACAGTTGCATTATTTAGACAATACTCTAAGCTATTAGATTGCAGATTACATCACTCATCTAGACAGCTTTCTGGAAATTATATCTTTTATGCAACCGGACACTCAAACTGTTTTAAAAAAAATAAGATTTTGGCAGTAGAAACATTTCAGGCTGTATAGTACAAACATGTTTCCAGTACTGAATGCTTAAGTCTAACCAGAGAATTTAGTGGGACTGTTGCATGAATATAATGGAGAAGAGAAAAAATTATGTGTTAATGGTTTTTGTTTCAGAGATATAAATACACTAAGAAATGAGGTGAGATATAAAAAAATCATCTACATGATACAGCGTACCTCACTATGCTGCTGTTGATTGGAAACTAGCATCCTGCTGGAGTGTTAGGTGTATTCAGGATACACCTCCTGAATGGTAAACTCCAGGGGCCTTAGGCAAAGGGATACTTGAGGATGTCAGTGAAACTTAGGTGTGAGGGCATTCACCTTGTCAAAGAGTTAGAGATACCTGCTGTGAGTAACAATGGGAAGCTTTTGGTGAAACAAATAACTAAATATAATCACCCTGCATTTCAAAATCCTTATATATGAAAAGATCCAAGAGAAGACCAAATGGCTTAAGTAAAGAACAACATGCCATGGACAACAAATAGCAGATGACCAACTGGATTAAAACTTTGAAGCTAGTTAATAAACATCTCAAATAACAAAAATAAAGTCAATTGGTTATAGTAATTTACTAAAAAAGAGTGTCATTTATAATGAATGTTATCAGTATGGAATGGTTCAAGCAAATCTGAATAGGGTATTCCCAATTGGTTAAATGTAAACTTTTCTCTGTTGGGTTTCATTGAACAGACAAGATCTTTAGCTGTGTCATTTGAAGAAGGTGGTTTGAAGCCAATATGCTTGGAAAGATCTGCTACAGGTCTGATCCATCATGTGTTTGCAATGGACGGACTCAGGAGATTGATCCATATAAGGATATCTAGACAATATGCAAATATACAAATAACTGCTATTTATAACTATCAATTTGTCCTTGCAGAGCACCTGTGCTGAAGATTCACAGATTAATCATGTTTTTACAGATTTTTTTCATGAGATCCTTTAATTTTTTAAAATATATGTTTACAAAGACCATATGAATATCTAATATTTATGAAATACATTTTAACAACTTCTTTAAAAAGCTTTTTTCAAGTTCAAAATTTTCTCTGAAACCATTTTTTGCATGAAGAGCAAATGGTGATTAAGAATTCTTTTTGAAGTCGAACACTTGTGGAGAAACAAATGAAATATTTTATGCACTTTTCCCTCTGCTTTCAACTAACCAAAAAAAAAGAATTTGCAGATGGTTTTGAAGAAGGCAGGGAGGGAGGAATCAGATATTTATCTCATTTAGAAATAAAATTGTGCCATAATGGTGAGCCTTTCATGATAGATTTTGTTTTGAAATACAACATGGATAAATATTACTGGGTGCATGAGAAATCCTAGGTTTCAGGATGTTTGATGTGAGACACAGTTTGATATTAACAACCAAGATAAACATCTGATGTTTCTGAATAAACTATTTTTTTATTGCAGTGCTGGTCATGGGGGAGTTTAGGGTGGGATAACCCGAAGAACAGAATCGCACCACTCAGTGACATGAGATCTAAACTTTATTTACTGAAAGATGGTGATTTCTGTGCTAAAGTTCCTATTCTAAGATTTCTGTTCTTTAACAAAACACACTACATGCTCACAGGGCCCACCAAGGCCCTGACCACTTTGGTGTAGTTCAGACCTGTGCCATGAACCCTGGGGGAGAGGACACTCACCCTGATCCTCACCATGACTGAGTCCTGGCCAGCGGCCTGGCCTCTGCGTGTGCCTTCTGCATTGGGCTCAGACCACTACAGGATATCAGCCATCCAGGAATGGAGTTTCTCCCAAGATGCAACTGCTTTTTACTATTTATTGCTTTTTAAAATTAGATTGTCAGCATAAGCTGCCGATGGCCTTGCAAGCTCCATAGCTCCAGGCTGACCTCTGTGATTTTCCCCACATCTCAGGCTAATTAGAATTTATTTCCTGGGTTACGATTACCTTCCATTCTTCTGCCCCAAATGTGTTACAAAGATATAAAGCTGTTAATAGCTCACCTGCATTTCTTTGTTGCTTTCCTGCAGGTACCTAAACTATTAATTAGAGCAGGGCAGATGTAGTCCACACCTCATTTAGCGGTGCCCTCAGTTAGGCCTCCCCCATGACACTTATTTCTGCTTCTTTGCTTTCAGAGCACATGCCAGAACCATCTAATCAGTGAGGGCTGGGCAGATGTAGCCAAGCTCTCACTTACCTGAATGGTGCTTCTGGGTAGGTTTTACCCTAGGACAAATTCCATTCAAGAAAAGAAGACTTATTAGCAGAATCACTGGCATAGCATGATAGATGCTGTAAGGTAGCTGCTTTTAGGGGTGATTGAGCTTTGCTGACCACTTTGGGTTTTCCCTAACAGCTTTGCTCTGGAGGAGTCTGAGTTTCAGAGACCTGGCATAGTTGGCAACGAGGCCGTGACTTAACTACATCTGAATTCAAAGAGCCCTCCTGGTTCCAGGTCTGTCCTTTCTGCTTCTCACCTATTTGATTCAACTCCTTTATTATAGTCTTAATGCTAAGTTTGTATAGGTCACTCAGAATCTTGTGTGGTTACTTGATAGTTCAGAGTGTCTCTTCCCATTTGCTTAATACTGGTCCACTGCCATTCCATTGTAAAAATGATTAAGAAGTTAAAATTTCCTGCTGAGACAAATACATGAAAAGTATGTCTGTTACCAGTGCACATTAGTTTCTGAAGATGGAAAGACATATCCTACTGTAATTAATTAAATGCATGAATTTAAAAGTTATTTAAAGAAAAGGCAAACCCTTGTCCCTTATAAAATCATAACAGTCTAGCAGGAGGTGTACAGCTGCTTAGCAATTCTTCTGGTACTATCTTTGCACTGTCTTTGAAATCACTTCAGACAAATAGCGTGATATTTAGATACTTTGTGTATTTCAGTTTTGGATAATATATTACGAGAGGAGGATAAACAGGTTTCAAAATTCAGACAGAAAACTAGAACTGAAGAAATACTCTGATTCTGTAGCCTAGGTATTCCTTATACTTACAAGGTTTTCTGAGGATTTCTGTGCAAATAGTTTCAACTACAGTCAGCCTGAGACTTTGTAGCAAAACAAGAAGATTGATGTTAGTGATCTGAGAACAGAAGGGTAATTATATTCTCATTTTCATGTTCATGATGTGCACAATTCTCCTATTAAACTTTAATGGGTGTAGCAAGTGAAAAAACATATGCAACAAGATAGGGAAAACACCACAAAGCTGTTAGCTTTGAAAGCCGTTGTCAGATAGAAGATATTATCACTATAAATCTTAACTTTCACAGCCAGTGAGAGCTGCAGGGTAGACTAGAGAAACAGAAAAGAATGGAATTATATCTGTGCATTAAAAGTAAAACAGTGCATATTGCTAAAATATGTATCATGATTAAGTTAATATCGAACGGTGAATTTTATAATGTTTTCTGATTTTCTTTTCCCCAGGCAAAAATCAACACTTTTCTAACTGCAGTATCCTTCACAATTCATTTTCTGTAGTGTCAAAAGAGGTGTATTAAACACTCTGGGAGAAAACACACTCTCTGATATGGTGGCAGCAGGGTGCATATGGTTTCATAACAACATTAAAAGCTCATCTTTCTTTCTCTCTCTTTCCAGGAGCTGTTGTGGAGAGGGTGACACAGAAGTGAGAGTGCACTACCTGCAGTCAGTCATCAGAGAGCTGTGAAAAAAGACAACACGGGGGAGTGCAGGGTACACTCGGTAACATCTGTTCCTAAATGGAGGCAAAAAGATCCAACCTGCTTAGCATAAGCAGAAATATGTCAAGTTAAATAGGGTAGCAGTGGGACTCAAGGTAGAGCATGTGGAAGTTGTGAAAATAAACAAGCAGAGCCTTAACATTTATGACACCAGTCAACTGTTTAACCAGGCTCGTGCATTCCTGGTGACACTTCCATTTATTAAAAACAGTGAAAATGTGGAATTGCAGCCATTTGACGTAATGCAGAAGAAGAGTACTATAAATTGTGACTTACAGTATGTCCTTATCAGAAATCTAGAAGGCAGGTATAGAAAATTTATAACTAGTGCTTTCTTTCAGCTTTTGACCCAACCAAAATTTTGGGGCTGAAATAGGACAATACAAACCCACAAAAATAAAAGGAGGGTAAGGTTTGCAATCAGACAGAAAGCTAGAGTGGAATTTGCAGGGGTAGCAAGGGAGAAACCCCTGCCTAAGCTTTCACAATATTTCGGAAGCAAACAGGGTTGTTTGCCTCTCTGGTATCTGGAGCTTTCTTAAAACTGTAATGATCATTTTTTAGCCTCTTCTGCCACCTTTGTTCAAGTTCAGCAAATACTGTGTTTGCATTTTAATTAAAATCCCCCCCAAAACTAGGATTAAAATATGCACAGATATTAATTCCTTTCTCAAAGGAAAAACTATCCCATCAGAAAAAAGCCCAAAATCTGAAAGCTAGAGAGCTATCTAGTAAAGCCACAGCCAGGGAAAGAATTGAAAACATAGTCAAAGTTAAAATAGATGCTTCAAGATAAAAATTAAAGAAAGCATGTGGCACAATAACAAAAGGAAATATTGGAAAGCTGATTTAAATGTTAGGAAAGAAAAGCTGCATTTACAGGTAACTGGATGAATACTTGAGATGATGTCTGTGACAGTGATGATTTCAATTGACAGCTTTGCTCTGTGGAAAAAATAAATCTGCTGACAAATGAGAGAAGAACTGAGACTGCAGGACCTGGCCCTTTATGGAGGAATGTGAGAAAATATGACTTGGTGGTGGATGGCATCAGAATGCTCTTGCCCATACGAGTATTCTGTACTAGAGGCAAAACAAGTTTTCCAGCAATAACCTTCTCAAACGCATCACCAATTTTGAATATACAACCATACTTTAAATACACACTTCCCTTGCCACAAATCAATCTTTTCTAGAAGAAAAATATATGAGACAGTCTTCCTGGAAACACTGCAGAGACTGTAACAGGTTGGGTAAATAAATAATATTTTATTACCAGTAGGAACAGACTGTGGGGATACAAAAAAGGAGGTTCTTCTAGTGCTGGTTAGAAAGGGCAAGTCTGTTCCTATCAGAAATTAGAAGAGGGTATGGGGAGGTAGTTTTATATTTCCCTACAGGGGGAAGTATTTTGATACTGCTTTCTACCAAGTACAGTAAGCATAGTAGCTTCATCTTGTTTTTCAGTCCTTCTTCACTCAGTGCCACACACTGAGCAGAATTTGACTCGCTCTATGCTGGTAGTGCTTTTAGTGAGTTACCATGAAAAACAACATGGCATTTTAGCCTAACAGCATGAGAGCAAATACATTCATGCATCTCCACTGGAAACAATATAAAATAGGAAGTAGATCATATTACCAGTGCTATATGCATGATACCACCAGCATCCTGTGTCGTTAACCAAGTGTTCGTAAACATTACAAAAATATAATCACAAAACTACAGATTTTTCTTTTTTAAAGTTTGATTTTGTGAAGCCCCCATGGCTGGCAGCCTACTTTGTAACATCCAAAGTGCCAGATGCTAGTTTGTTTTGTTCTGCTGTTTGGTTTACAGTTGCATATTGCTAGGTGCAGACTATCAGGTTTATTCCTTTGTATCCTTATTTATTTGCTTTCTTTGTTTTCATGTACGAATAATACCATATAAACAGCTCTCTGGTTAGCTTTCAGTAAATCTCTGGTTACTCTGAATTACCTGCGGGGCAAAATCAGGTCAAAGATCTCTCAAACTGGCCAGGGAAGAAGGGAAATCAGTTTACTCTTGGGAGAGTTTCTATCAAAATAGATCTGTTTTTTAGGGTTTTTTTTTTTTTGGGGGGGGGGGGTGGGAGGGCGCAGTCTAGGAGGGAGATCTGTTTGGGGTTAAATAAAGGGGAAACCAGCCAAAGCATGTTTTCCAAAGTTCTGTGATAAAGCAACCTCCAAGCTCCTGCTTTGCAGTGGGGATGGGGAGTGGGAACAATCATCCTGAAGCACTGTGGTTAATCTAAAATTTTAGTTTCACTTTGGAATTATGAGAGGTACTTTTAAATTCTTTTTCAAGAACATTTCATTTTGAAAAAGTACATTAAATCCTTTCACTAAAGCCAGAAATTGACTCGTCCTGTTTTTAGGGAAAGAATTAGAGAGAGAAAAAGAAGTAAAAAAATCATGGGAGTGGAATATTTGTGAATAAGTTCAGAAGTGTCATAGTAGAAATTAACCTGTAAGTGTTTGTAAAGTTCTTCTAACAGATAGCATAGCAGCTCCCTGACATGGTCTTCCCAGGCAGAATTTTATATTATAAACCAAATTACTCTAACACTGCTAGTGCTGTATATAGTTTTAAATTTTATTCTGAAAAAGGAATCAGAAGTAATTCTCAATTGATTGCAAGTCTTCTCAAATGTGGAGGATTAAAGTCTGAATTCCGACTGTAGGCAAACTTTTCCCAAAACAAGTAGAGTGGGATTCATCTTGCATCACTTTCAACTTCTACAGTGGAGATAGTAACATCTAAATTAAACACTCTTGGCTCCCTTTATAGGCAGTGAAATAAGTACAATTCATCTCATCCTAAGGTAGAAAAATAAAACAACTCAGATAAATTGTTTGGAAAAAATGGCTTCTTTCTCCCCAGCTCCTCATATAATTAATCCTCGTGTGATGTTGTCAGGATTTCCCTAAGCTGTCTTCTCGGTGTCCTGGTTCTCTTTCGGAGTAGCTGCAGCATGTCATTGATGTGGTTTCAGTGGTGGTGGCAGGGTGTTGAACCTGGCTGGCCAGCAGACCTGAAGGTATTACATTGATTTCTGCTGACCCCTTCTTTATAAAAATTACCCAGCTGACCTCAACAGACCATGGAGAAAAATTAGACTATAATTTGTAGGACTGAGTAGTATCTCTTAAAATACTTCGTAGATATGCTACTGATTACCAGATCTCATGTTTAAGAAGACTCCAAACTCCAGCTGATTTACAGGTGATTAGGCCTCATGTTTTACACATATTCAATATACACTGTTATTCTGATCTGAGCCTGAGCCTTCACATTAAGTGTGTTTAAGGAGTTAAAAAAAAAAGTTAAAACCTATGATGTTCACAGTAAAAAACTCTGTCTTCAAGTGAAGTGACAATGGTACAGCTTTCAAATTTGGTCACTGATCTGGCTAAAACATTGCAGCATGGCTGACTTAAATTTTCTTTTTAGTCTAACAGGAGTTTTTTAGTTTTTTGGCTCTTTTTTTTCCCCCCATCAATAAACTCCTTGTGTCTGATAGAAAGCTTCCATGTTGTTGTTTTAGAAGGTTATATAACCTGTCTCTGGAATTCCTACGGCTTCACCCCCAAAATGTTTACATTACTATATTTGTTAGCTTTCTTTATAGATCTTAATTTATTTCCATTCTGTATTGCGTTCTACATTAAACTGTGCTGGAAGAAAATGCCACAGATTAGGACAAATAAAAGCATTCTTTGAAAGGAACAAGGACTGAGTTTCATCCTTGCCTGAATACGAGAGAGTTGGGGCAAGCTGATCGACACCTTTCTCAGTGGCATGAAACTGCTGGTCAGATGTAATAGCTGATGGGAACAAAGCAAAGGAAACTGCTGCTGTAGAAAAGAAAAGGCTGAGCAGAGCAGCAGCAAGAGAATTTACTTGCTGATAATGACGTAGATAATATGTTACAACAAAGAAGAATGAAGGACACAGGAGAACAATAACTGACTGACAAACAGTGTATGGCCTTTTATCAGGGACCACTAAACTAGAAGCAGAGATACTGATTACATTTTTTTTTAGCAGCAGTCTGGAATGACTTTTTCAAGCAGTTACCGTTGCCAGAAAGGCAAACAGCTTCATTTGTTGCCCAAAATACTAAAGTACCATTAAATGCAAAGCATCTGCTTGCCACTGCAAAAGCAAACATTTGATTTGTGAGAGATATGTCTTAATTTTACAAATTATTTTGTGAAATTAATGGTTTAATTCATAAAAGTCATGGGGTTCGTATGTAAAACTGCTACAGTGCGAACTTGTTAATTTTAATTTGTTGGTTAATGTTTGACTTTTATGAGCATATTAATTATGCCCCGAGAGGTGGTGGAGTCTCCTTCTCTGGAGATATTCAAAATGCGCCTGGATGCAATCCTGTGCAATGTGCTCTAGGTGACCCTGCTTGAGCAGGGGGGTTGGACTAGATGATCTCCAGAGGTCCCTTCCAACCTCAACCATTCTGTGATTCTGTGTGTGATATTGAATAAGATCATGGCTTCATTATGATAACAAAGACATTAAATATTGTAACTATTTATATAACTTTAAATTGAAACCAAACTAAACTTACTGTTTTACATTTCAAAACATAGAAACTTGAATGAATAGAAGTTAATTTTGAGACTTCATGGAAAGATAAAGTTAAAGCACATGACCTGGACGTTTTTTGATTTGCTTCGCTTATTCTTAAACGTGACTATATTTGTCTTTTTAAGGACTGTCACACAGGCACAAAAGTGCATGGTATCATGCGAAATGCATGAGTGAAAAACAAACCCATTATTTGTCTGTAACAAGCAAATTTTACCAGATGTTGCTCACCACTTGAATCAGGATACTGATTCAGCTGCAGAACATTTGATTGTAAAACATTTTTGTAAATAATTAGAAAATTTTCACACTAAATTGACCTTAACACAGTCCATGCAAGATAAATAACAATTGGCTGAAGAAAGAGGAGCTGGCGCTTGAATCCTCTAAATGAGCAATTCAAGTATTTTAAGGAGATAGTCAGTTTTTGAGCATTGAAAGTTAGTTTCACAATTCCTTCTTTTTTGCAGTGGTCATTTCTTTATTTCATAAGTTCTTATACAGCAGAATTGTCTGGCTGAGGGGAGAAATTCTGTATTTTGCTTAGTCTGCATTTATAGTTTGGAAAACTATATTATAAAACATAAAAAAATGGGAAAAGGGATTGAGATTTAAATAGCAGAATCATACAAGTGTGGCACTTTATGGGACAGCGAGAAGAATAAACAAATGTTTCATTCATGTTGAAGAACCAGATATGGTTACACTGCTGCTAAGAATATTGATCTGGTTTATTCTTAAAATTGCTCGATCATTTTCATGAACAAACCTGCTCATTGATCAGGTTTCATAGTCCCATTCCTGTGGCTTACTATCTTTATAAATAGATATTAGGTACAATTTCCTAAAACAAATCTCTTTTGCTGCAAATTAGGCAGATTACATAGTTGAGAAATATTAATCATCCATCTCTGTATAATAATTTAATATATATTTGAAGACACCTGTTGCATACCCTTTCAATCTTCTCTTCTCTAAACAAGCCCAGTTTATTTTTAAATCTTTCCTTCTAGGTTATGTTTTCAGAACCTTTTATTTCTGCTGCTTTTCTTTGAATTCTTCACAATTTGTTGGCAGTTTTCTTAGTGTGGTATCTAAAATTGTGCATAGTGTTCCAGCTCAGGCTTACCTCTCATGGAGCAAAGCAAAATAATTGCCTGCCATAAGATGCCTATGACACTCAGTTATAGTATTTTTTATTTCGCAAAGACTGAAGCAAAGTCAGCATTGAACATTTTTGAGACATCTATTGTTTGCTTGCTGCCCAGTAAGGGAATCTATACTTTCCTTGTTTATCTGTCTTGTTTATAAAAGTTTTCCTAACCTGTGTCCCTTACAGATTGTCAGTTCTTTCATTCTTCGTTTTTTCTGCTTTTTGTGTCTTTACATGGTTACACATTTTTGGAGGGATTGTGTCTTAGCAATATGAACAGGTACAAATCTTTTTAGTTTCAAGATTTTGTAGCAGTAATGCTATATCGTTTCCCATCCTTTCTCTGTATTGAAACAGTTTGTTCTTTTGACTTAATACTTGTCAAAACTAAAGCTTTTCTGAACTTTTCTTCCCTTCCTGGGGTCTTTTCTAGCAATTCTCTATGCTGAAATTTGTATTTATTTATAGCTATTTATATTTCCACTGTTCTCACTTGTTCCTCATCTTAGAGTCACAAACTCTCTTTGTGATCAGTTTTGCCAATTTTGCATTTCTACATCCTAAGCCAGTGCCTTTTTATTCAAAATATATTGTAAAATAGCAGGTCTTAATTGTCACTTTCAAGAGTATATTGTACACTCACATGTGTAACCCTCTTCCTTTTCTTTTATGTAAGATTTTATACTTCCACACTGATTTCAGTCAATTTATCCTCTCAGTTTTCTCTAGTTCTGATTAAGTCAGGTATGGCTTGTGTAAGTATTCTAATTTTTTCTGTTTGTTCTCTGTGCTCAGAGTACTGACATCTAATTTTATCTTACTGAAGACTCCATTTTAATATCCCATTATTCTACCTCACTGCTGTGATAAAGTCTCTCTCTCTCTCTCTCTCTCTCCCCCTCTCTCTCTTTCGCTCTCTCTCTCTTTCTTTTTAATCTGCTTTTGGGGCTTTTGTAACCAGAACTTTTGAGCTAAGTTTAAAGTCCTTTTTACTAAGTTGCTAATTCTCCATTTAATACCAGATCTTTGTCACCAAGCAATGCTGCGTTCAGTGAATTTCTTGTAGAAGCTATCTAAGCTGCCTTTCTGGCTGTTTTGCATAAATGGAATATGGTCAAGGATCTGTCTTTGTGTTTATTGTGTATATGGGCTGAAGAGATGATGGCTGACGTTTGGGATTAGCGACTATTTGTACCCAAATTACCCCTTGTCTTCCAAAGTTAGCTTTCACCATTATTTGTGTTACCCTTATCCATAAAGTGCATGCATGAGGCTTATATAACACTCCAAAATAAGAAATTCTGGATTATTTATTGCACCAGACAGCACAGTAGGTCACCAGCTCACACAATTCAAGCATTTAAGGGGTGTCTGTTTTCAATAACTATTGTCTGTTGGTAGCATATATAAAACCGTCTCTGTCTACCTTCTAGAGGGCAAGAGATGCTTCAGAAAACCCAGCTCCAGACTAACTTTTCACATTAGCAGGACATTTCAGGGAAGGTAACTGTCTCTTTCCCAAACCAGATCACTGTTGTGAATATGTGAAGGACGTAAACTCTCAAGACTGTCAAACTGGGATCTTTCATAAAACAGCACATTGTGTTGGGGGAAGACAGTTTACTGTGAAGACTGCCTTCTAAAGCTGAGAGCCTTTTTTTGGTGAGCAATCTGATGCTCATTTCATATCCTCTTCTCACATTTTTGGTCAAACAGCACTTCCTTACCCTTATTATAGTACTATGTTGTTTCCTCCAGTAATGTCTGATGTTTGTGGTACTCATACTACTACAAGACTATCTTGTTGCTTTAGTAAGTTTGGTTCTAAAATAAAGGGGAAGGGGTTTTTTTTAATAGAAACAGACAAATTTTGTCATCCCAAAGGTCCATCTAGTCCGATATCCTTGCTCTAACAGTGGCAGGTAGCAGATGCTTGAACAAAGTCTATAATATATTAAATGTCCTTCTTTGAAACACCTTCCTGGCTTCTGGCAATCAGCAGTTTAGGGATTCCTGCTGACCTATTCATAATTGGTTTAGCCCTTATATATATATCTTTCCTACTGCTCTATATATTCCTCAGCAATAGCAATTTGTTAAGTGTGAAAATGGGAAAATCATCCTCTAAGGTGATGTATTTCAGATAGCCTGATATCATTTAGGACTTTCCACTCCTAATCACGTACATGGCTCCTGTCTCCACTTTTCTTGGTTGCTATATAACAATACAAACATACACAATATGTTCAGAACTATAATTATATTTAATAATGTCATAACTCAAAAATAGTAAACAAAAGGCTGGATGAACCAATAAAAACAGGATTAAGGATTAAAAAAAACATGACTTTTTTAGGTTTAGCCACATAGAAAAAGATGAAATGTTTTGCTATCATAGCGCACTCTACATTTTCAGCCAGAAACTACTGTAAACCCAACAAGTTATAGGATGAATATAATTCATCTCGGAAATCTTCAGGGGAAGATCATTTGAGGTGCTGAGTACAGCTTGTAAAAGTAAATATGTTAAAATTTATGAAGTACCCTGATCTTACGGAGATGGGAGACTATACTGCTCTAGTTGATGAGATGTTGAGTGCCTTCCCCTCTCAAATGACTCATGCAGCTTTGCTGACTTAAACTATAAACTATGAGGTCCTCTGGAAAAAAGTAAAAACAAAAGACAAATAATTAAAAAGAGCAACAAAGTTAACTTGGAAATGAAATGGAACTGAGAATTAAACATTTAGTCCAGATTCTGCAAGGGGCTGTGTATTTTTTAGTTGGTGCTGAGCATTCTTGACTCCCACTACAGTCACTGAACTCCTGATGAGTTCACAGCCTATCTTGAATACTTCACTATGGAAGTGCTGACAACCTCATCACTACATACTCTCATTCTTGTAATGACTGCCAACACAGCCGTTATGTGAATGAGACAGCTAGACATAAAAGAAAAAAAAAAGATAGATAAAATTCAAAGCATTTTTTGGTGCTTCTGGTTTTAGTTCAATTATTTTCTTCCAAAGAATTATGACTGAATTAGTAAGGAAGGACAGTAAATACTGTAGATCAAAGAAAAAAAATGCTTTAATACTTCCCATGTATGTTCAGTGGCCATTCAATACTCTCATTTGTGTTCTAAAATTGAACCTAAGTAGGGCTTCATCCTGAAAGACAACACTGTGGGACATTTTCAGACTTCAGAATACTTTGGCATGCTAGATCAATTCTATCACTATTAATGGTTAATGATTAAAACAAAATACGAGGGCTAAAAGAATTCTGAAGAGAAGAATTGGCAGAACAGCACATGGAACAGAGAAAAATTAAAGTGAAATAGAGTTCAAACCATTTGCTTTAAAGATAAAATTAAATACTGAAACAGAATAAATAGCAAAGTATGATTCAACATACACAAAAGTAAAAGAATAGAACTGGTCTAAGATGTGTACACAGCTAGATTCCACAGTAAAGTACTTCAGAGCAGATCTTCATGAATCCTTCATGTACTAATGAAGCACAAAGTCCAACCTTAAAACTAATTTGGGAGGACAAGTGGTAGTTTTTGTTGTATGCCTCAAAGTCAGCAGAAAAGATCATATAGAGTGACTTCAGAGCGATCTGACTGTAATTATAGTTGCTTAATTACCAGAAATGTTGTTAGCCAGCACAATTTTGAACTTACTTGATGATGCTTTGCTTCTTGCTATGGTCTGCACCACCAGGAGAGTGAGATAGTGCAAAGGTAGCTGGATGCCAGCTTTGACTGCCTTCTGAAAGCCTGTTCTAGAGGTCAGGTCAGACTCAGGAAAGTCTGTTTTTAGGACAAAATTTTAGCCCTGAATGAATATTGCTGATGTAAACCTCCAGAACCTGCTTCTTATTTATCAACATGCCTCCCAGCAACTTTGTAAGACTCAGAAATGTATGCTGAATTCTAACACGATTTTTTTTTCAATGACAGCTTTCCAGGTGGTGATGACTAGTCCTGAGTCATATTCCCATGATGTTTTTAATTCCATGACTTCAACCATTTCCAGCATCCTATCCTGTCACATTCAGAATAGTTGGAAAGCTTTTGAATACCTCTCAAGAGTAATACTTTGTCATGATGACTGGACTGAGCCATACAAGTAAAATGTTAGCAATAAATAGCATTTACCAACTGCATGAAACCTGATGAGAGAAACATAGGCTACAGGAAGGAAGACCTTAAACAATGCTCCATTAAATCAGTACATGTATACTTAGTTGGAAAGTTAAGGGCAGTTGCAACACTACGGAACTCCTCAGTGAATCAAACTGGATTTCTCTCTCACGTTACTATCCTGTATGATGCAGAGGTGTCACAAGGACAGTGATAAATTTGGTGTCATCCACAGAAAAAAAAAACCCTTGAGACAGAAAAGAAATAGCTAAAGATGAAATAAAAATATATCGAGGAAAGGCCATGGAGTTGGCCTGCAAGTTTCTTTGCTTGTTTGTTCACTGAAGGTACATACACCAGGCTGCTAAAAAAGGAAGCAATTTTCTTTTTTATTCTTGCCTTACAAAGAATATTTTCTAAAACACTAGAAAAGTACATGTTAAGGAGAGCCAGACAAAGTAAAACTGCTTTGTTTTTACCTGAAACTAGGAATCAGAACATGCATTCTGTTATCACTGACAAACCAAGGTCTGGTTGCATTTTGTTAACGAATCTAGGTTCATAGTGGATGATATGCAGTGTATGTCATTAGTATCATACAGTAGCAAAGAAAGAGAAGACCCATAGATCTACTTCAGAGTCTCATCAGTATGAGAATTTGAATGAATTAGGGTTGCTCAGAAAAGAAAAGGGACTACTTTCAGAAACATAAAAGCTTTTTAGGAAGGGAAGAATCTGGTCCTCATGTCTGTGTGAGATAGTAAAGGAAATAATGGACTTAAATTGCAGTAAGAAAATGTTGGAGATAAGGAGAAAAAGAATCAAAAATTTTCTAGCAGTAATATATCATACTACTGTAATTCTCAGGAGGACTGAGAGTCTCCACCATTGGAGATCTTCAAAAATTGGTTAGATAGGCATCATCAATACATTACATAGGCATTGCATATCCCTGTAAGAAAAGTGGAATACAAAAAAAACAACAACAGAGAAACTCTTTGCACCTTAGATTCTTTTTGGACATACTACTAACTAGCTGTGTTTTCAAATGGGGAAAACATTTTAAAACATGTTTGCAGGTTGAGGTGTATGTTTCTGTTTCTTTCTCAGATAACGGAATACAAATCATGCAACATAGCATTTTAAAATAATACCTCAAACATGACAAGAAACCTCCAAACCTGTTGAAACTTAGGAAACTTCTGATTTTCTAAACTTACACTTTTTTTTTTCCAGTAGACATGAATGGGAATTAAACAGGCTTTGAAAAGGATTAGAACGAGATTGGAACAAGATTTAATCAAATACATTTAGAGAGGCAAAGACTATGAGGGCCAATGGGGGACAAAGATGTGAATTAAGCTGTGTAACAAGGGAAAGAAATCAGAGTTTAATGACAGAAAATTTCTGTGCAAGTGAGAGAAAGCCTAACAATGCTGGCAAACTAAAACAGTGAATAGAAACAAAATAAGATTGTTCTGATTTGGGCACCAAACATAAAGAAGTAAGAGTCTCTATCTTTTTATGCCAAGGAAATTAATTTAATCCAAGTCACAGAACAGTTTTTAACCTTTTTTACAGAAACAAATTCTTCAGCTTGGAAATGCCAGTGCAGACTGAACAAATGTGTCTCCTGATGTTACACAGTCTTCAGCCCCCTCTAGTCCACCCCCACAATCCTTCAGTTTGGGAGAAATACGAGGCAGCCCCTCCTACTCCCCTTTTGCTTCCACTCAATGAGAAACAGATTCCCAGCTAGGTATTAAGCAATCTTGAGATACTGAATTTATTTTGTTTGTTGTTAGTTTTTTTCTACAGTGAGAATACATTTGTTTTCAGTAAAGAAATTCCCTTTCCTAACCACCTCCAGTTTTCTTTAAGTGAGGCCATTTGTTTTCAGCAGTGCTGAATTTTCTTCCCTCTTGCAAACACGTACGGTTTCTGCAGCTAGAGTACAAACAGCAAATGCTCATCAGAAACGCTCATCTCTTTTTCTTCCCTCCTTCCCCCATACCCTCAGCCCAACTCCTTTAACAAGCCCAGCAGCAGCAACCATATGTTACACATTAAAGACAGTCGGAGAGGTTAATATTCATTTGTGTGCTGCCTACATTGAGAGAAATTGCAGATTCAGAAAAACAGTGTTTATTTTCCTTAACTCAAAGGGAAAATTTTTAAATTTCTTAACAGATAATAACACTTTGAAAAGTTGCATAGTTTAATTTATTAATAGATATTTTTCTCATGCCTTCCAACAATAATTGCAATGTGTAACTATGGGAATACATCTGCCTTTTCCTCCAAAAGGAATTTTTTTTTTCTTTCTCTTCTATATGCACACTCTCATACATGCATTTATTCTCTTATCTAACCAAAATTGCCATAAACTGAGTAACTGGTTCTAAACAAGGAGCACCCTTTTTCTAGCAGCAGATAATGAGTGGTGAATCTATTGTCTAAGCAAGATGTCAGAGACCTTCCAACAGAAGCCTGTAACCTTTATTTTGCATTTGACTGTTGTATTCCTGTGGTGCTGTATAACCTTTGGCTTACAGAAAGACTGTATCTGTGCTCTTTATGCAAAAGCTTCTCTTTGTATTTTTAAAATTGGCAGCAGTGGGAGTTCTGCTTTTGCAGGATCTCGTTTAAGGAATACAATAACTAGGTTCTTGGAATGTAGCAAGATAGCAGAAACAAATATGAGTGTACACAGATGTTCAAAAGTCATCTGCATTGTCCTAATTATTCTTCTATAGAAGTTCACTGAGAGTTTTATTGCTGTCTTTAATGAAAGCAGTGTTATCCATTTTGCACTGGCTCTTCTGACTAGCTGATGTCTGACAACATCTTTCCACAGATGAGTAAATACTGAGTAGAAAAAAAACAATGAAGATGAGATGGTGGATGTCTTCTCTGCAGCACAGATTATATCTGAACAGCTCTTTGTGCTCAGTATATTCAATATTGCCTTTTTTAAACAACATGGGAAAATTGTAGCTTCTTCACATAACTTTCATATTTGGTTTTGAATGAGCCAGGAGACAACCAATTGTAAAAACATCAGCATTAGTAAAAACTTCACTTGTTTCTGAGATCAAGACAGTGGTCTGACTTCTCACTTAATCTCATGACCCATATAATATGCTTCAAATAAATAACAGGAATAATGGGAATCCAGGGGTTAATTTATTCTGAAAAATCTATCTACATTTAAGTGTACATCATATTTCTATCAATATAAATGCTACAAATTGATGTGAATTCAATAAATTCAAGATACTGGATTTAAAAAATAACTAATAGCAGTGAATTCCATAAGTTAATTGTGCGAAAATTAAAGCAGATTTTCTTTAAATGTGCTGTTTTTAATTCCATTGTGTTTCCTTCTTTCTTCCTCAAGGTACTAAGCCAAGTGAAAGACTGATTTTCTAAAGTGGTTCTGGTTTTATGTGATTGCTTATGGTCATTATCTTTGAAATCACATTCCAGCTTCTTCAAATCCTTCCACCTGAACCTCTACTAAACTACAACTGTACATTTTTTTTTCCATAAAATGTTGCCAAACATTACTCTGGTATCCCTCCCTGCCCCGAAAAGTCCTACTTACTTCACTTAGTTGTTTTTTCATTCAGCCTATCATCTGCTGAACACAAAATCCCTGGTTGGGGTAGGGGCTGGGGAGGGAGTGATTATTTGTATAGAGGACAGCCTAGTTCAAATTCTTTGTAAAATCTGAGCATTGGATCAAGCTCAGCATAGAAAACTATGTCAACATTTGTCACATGCACTTTTAAAGTCCTTTTGAAAGTTAAATCCTAACAGTCAAACTCTTCACCAAGTAGGTTATATTAGAAGTCCAGGACAGAACAGATGATTTGGAGGTGGGGACACCACAGTCCAGACACTGGTTCCCACTATTACTTTAAAAATAGTTCTTCCTAAGACTTTGCAACCAGTCTGTGGTTCCCTCTTGCTGTAACCTAAACTGTTCTGTTATGAAAGAAATTTAATTTAAAAGAAGAGAAATTGATTGTCTGAGCAATTTTCCTCCCACTAACCTCTAAAGTAAAGCCTTCAGGAGGTGTCTGAAGCTCCTAATGACCTTGCTGGCTAATGTTTATATTACCCTGCAGAAACAGCCCCTTGTTTAAAACATCAAGTAAATTAAATTGCAGGCTATGCAGGCTTTTAAGGAGTGTTATAGATGAGAGGATAGCCTGTGCTATCTGACTTTGAAGAAAGATTTTTACTCAGTACTGTCAACTTTCAGTGAATATATGCTATGATTTATATGCTGATTTAAAATTGTCAAAGTTGGGTGTGAGGTTGTGTCAAGATGACAAAAGTTTATACATGCAAAGCATTTGGTGGGGAAGCAAAAGTGGAATTTTCCACTGCACTTTTTAAATGCATCATGACCCTGACTTCAGGAATCTCTTCAAATTCTTTAGTAGGAACAACTTCTCCAGTGTTATCAAGATGTGATACATTATAAATTAATCGAGTCAAAATTTCCCAATTATCTTTCTTGAAAAACATAGTTCAGCCCTGAATTGTATTGCAACATATTTTACATTAAAGTTTTGCTTATCACTGTCAGATGTATTTTTAGACAATCAGGAAAACCATTAACTATAAATACGGAACAGATCCCCTTTGATAGATGTGCGTGTGTGTGTGCGCGCGTGCGCGGGTGTGCATGTGTGCATGTGTGTGTGCATGTGTGTATTTAGGTTCCTGCACTGATTGTAATCTTGCATTTGGTGAATAAAACATGAAATGATACTTTCAGCGATTAAGAAGCTCCAGAGACTAGTTGTCCATTGTGAATTACATGCGAGTAGCCTCTTGAGAAGCACATGATAGTAAGGACTGAAAGTGTGCAGTGTTTTTCAGGAAGAAATGGGAAACATTTCTGAGGTAGCTTACTAGATGTCTTTGTAGTGATTCCACCAATTCTCTTTTGCTTGGAGGTACTTGTGTACAGCTATTATCCTTGGATTTGAGCTAGGGTCTCCATAAGCTTCCTGTTCTGTTTGCGTATGCCTTGAGCAGCTAGATACCCAGCTCTTGCATCAGGATCTAGACATAACAGCTTACTTCCCATAAGACTGCAATTTCTATATGTGATAAGGATATACTGACTGGTCTGATGGCACTTGGACCTCACAGAAAATATTGTTGTGATTATTTTCTTTTTAAAAATTATAGTGTTTCCACCCTCTGTTTATGCACCCTTTTACCCTTAACTTGTCTGCAGAGATAGAGAATTTCATCCTTATCCTGAAAGTTTAAAATCTGTCTCTCTCAAGGTGTTAAAGGGCCAGTCTGTAAGAAGCCTAGGTAGGGTGGCAAGCCTCTGTATCTTGCTGAAGCTGGGTCATAGTGCATCCATTAATACAAGATTTTTGGGACTAGGAAGAGAGCTCCTCTAAAGGGAGCTTGACTGTAACTTTCCAGGAAGGAGCTGAACAGTGCTTGCTCCCAGGATTATTTATACACTTTATATGAATCAGATGTTTGGTAGAAAACAGACGTCAACATGGGAGTGGTGCTTTGAACTCCCCAAACACTTTAACCATGAAGGTCTTCTACAAAGAGTGACCAGCCACCACTAGTGAAGAAAAATAAACCTTACTCAGTTCTTTGCAAGAACAGTCTGTGGTCATCTACCAGCACTATTCCTGTCTCCAGATGTTGAACGGACATAGGCATCTGTTTGCAGCCTTTAATGAGCTGTTCAAACCTCAAACGCAAGAGGGATTTCTGACACTGTCTGTAGCATTTGCTATTGGATTGGCACCTCTGCGCTCTGCCTGGAGTAACTTTGAGTAGCCTTTCTGAGGTACTTAACTCTCTCTGTATACTGTGTAGAGATTACATGTGCCTAACCTTGGGTTCTGAGAGCAGAGTTCTGAAAGGTGGTTGGCAAAGCAACTCTGTCATTCAATAGCTCTGATTCTGAGTAACTTGCCCTCTGATCAGCCCAGTCTTGCAGAGCAGGGAGTTAAATACAGGTTTCATTTCTAATGATTGAAGCTCTTGAACTCTACGTCAGTTGCGGCACCTATCAAGAGATGACTTCCTCTGCTGAATGTAAGGTGTAGGGAATTGTACTTAGAGATTTATTTTGGAGATCATCAATTTATTTCCTGTCTATGTATTATATACTTCTGTGCTATGCAATGAAGACTCTAGATGAGAGAGTTTTTAATAAAGATTGGTAAATGATGCTTTGAATCACATTAACATTGATATAGTAGCAACATTTTCTACTTGTTCAAGAGGATCTTCATAAACACAGTAGGCTGCCATGATATTTGAACATTTTCCTTGTTGTAGTAGCTACTTCCAAGTGACTGAAAACTACACAGATACTCCAAAACCAGGAAACAGCTTGTGTTAGGTTAAACTACCTTGTGAAAGTAAGCTGGTGCCATTGGGGTGCCATTGGAGTGCAGATAATCTAGGATAATATTTGTTATGAACAGGGTATGTAGTGATACGTCCTTTGGAAATATGCACAGTATGAAAAAAAAAAGCCTTTGGAAACTAAGAAAGCATATTTCTAGAATTTGGCACAATCTAGTTAGACTGTAGTTATCTCTTTCTTGAGTAAAGGCTGTTGCTGTTCATTTGATGTCGAGACGAATCAGCAACCCTGCTGAGAACTTTAATAAGGTACCTAACAAGGGAAATTCTCCACATTAGGCAGTCTGGCTAGCTGCCAGTCACTGCTGTGTTATTTCAGGATGGTGTAATATGCCCCAAATTAATATAACAGACCTCTAGGATGCTTCCTTGAATTTCAGTTTTGTATAATCTTTATTGAGGCACTACACACACACACACTCAGACACACACTCGCGCGCGCCTGTACTCCAGAAGATGAAATAGCACAGCTGGATGAAGGTATGTATCTATATGAAATGGTTGGCCATGCTAGTAACCCTTCCACTCTGGCCTATAAAAAACAAGCTCTAAAGGCTTGTGTTTTAGAGAGAGAAGTCCAACACCTAAATGCTGAGGTTATATGAGCAGAAGTTAATTGAAAATATAATTTGATGTGAATTTCTCTGGGATTCAAATTCAATCAACTTAAAAATTAGCACAGAAAGGGAAAAGGGTATTGATTTTATAAATTTTGATTGACTGTTTTACTCATTCCCATTTTTAAATATAAAGTGTCATTTTTGAAATCGAAGGTAGCTTTGAGAAAAAGGGAATATTTCAGTTTAAAATTATCAATGACTTTTTTCATGTTATTTTCAATGCAATTTGGTTGAAAATATAAATATGGACAAGCAATTTCTACTGGATGACTAAACATCATTAAGTGAAGCATTTCCAACAAAGTCTATTGACACCGAAGGTAGCTTCTGTTTTGTGAACATATATTTGTTACAAAACTACTTGGGGATGGGTGGAAGTGATTCCTTACATCCAGCTTGACAAAGAAGTGTGAGAGAGACCAGAAGACCAGTAGATGAAGGGTTTCTGTTTGAGGAGGCTGATAGGAGGGACTGTTCGATGGGAGAAGGACAGGAGGACATGGACTCTATCCTCATCCAAATAAATAATATCCAACTTAAATGTGCATGAAACTTTGGAATATGTTAACAAGAGGAAGATGCTGAAGTAGACAGCTGTTAAAAAAAAAAAATCACCTGATTTCCTTATAGAGTCCCCTTTCCCAGAAGTCATGCATCTGGTCTTTGACTTGCTCCGTGATTCATATTTCTCCCTGACCACTTACATTTGGACCACAGATTTTTGCCACAGCCTCTGCACTTGTCAAGTCTTCTGCTAGAATTTGTTCTTGTTAGTTTGGTAGCAAACCCCTGATTAATTTCCTTCACTGGACACCTCTAAAGCACCAGTTATTGAGGACAGCTTAAACATTCTTGACTCTGCCTTGGATGTCTTAAAGTTCTTTCTATCCTTACCTTACTATAATTCTATAATTTCTTTGAAGCAGGCACTGACAACTTTCCTCTTACAACTGAGATATTGTTGAAAGTCTAAAATTTGTATTTACTTGCTTGGACACTTGTAATATTACCTATTGAACTACTTCCTGTTCTTTGAAACAAAATGTTGCTGGACATGATTACATTTTCCCTATCTTTAATATAAATAAAGGAAGCAATTATAAATAGTTGATGAGAAACTGCGCATACATAGTGATTTTTAATTTCTGAGAAGTTTCTACTACATTCAGCTTGCAGCTGGCTGCATTGTTATTGTGTTGGTCACATTGTAGTTGTCTAACTTATTTATTGCCTTCCCAGCTATATTTTGGGCTTTGGACTATGTTTTAATAAGACCAGATGGATTTCAGCCTAAATAATACATTTTAATCTATAACCTAAATCTAAAATACAGATTTAATTGATTAAAAAAAATGCTGTAGCACCAAAGTTACTGGTTACATTTATTATGTGATCTTCCTGTAAATAGGTAAAATAATATACATTGCTATTGGGCAAATTATATTGTCATCTTTAAATATGATTTTTGAATATAAAATGTAGAATGTTGGATCATATTATAACAATCGATAATAATGATTTTGTTCAGCTCAATAAAGGTTCTGGGCTTATGCTTAACTTCATCCATATTCAGCAAAATACTTAAGTACGTGTTTAATTTGAACATCTGCTTAACTTCAAATGCTATTAAATAGCAGGCAATATTGAAAGCTAATTTGCATAATTTGGTGTTTTGTTATGAAATACTTATTCTAGTTTGAACATAACTCTGAGAATTAACTAGATAATCTGTATCACAAACTCTTCTGAAAGTGCTGGTAACATGGTAGAATCTATCCCTGCTGAAATCAGTAGCAGAGCAGTCCACTGACACAGGAAAAAACTGTATCCCATTTAGAGGAGAGATATGAGTTTGTTTACAGATATAAACGAAGCACACTTCTTATTTATTTATCTTAATATCAGCTCATTGCTAGGTAAGGATTTACAAAGAGGATAAATCAACTATGACCCTTATTATCTGCCACACACTGTATTCAGATCTCCCCATCTTGTGCAGTGCTGCCTGCTATGACAATGTGATAGTTGTGCAGCTGTGTGAGCCGCCAACCAGACTGCAGCTGCATTCTCTACCTTGATAAACACAAAATCTTTCTTTATGCTCACAGTGAGGATACTGCTGCATGCTCACATTACTGGGAGCTTCTGTGAGAATTCTGCAGTTAGAAGAGAAGTGCAGTGATTAGTCAAAGCCCCTGCGACAGTTATTTTTTTATTGAATAAGAAAATATAATTTTTACAATTTTTTTTCCTCCAAAACACATGCTAGAAAAACTGGCCAGCGTTTCACAGTCTTGGTGGCTGTGAGTGTTTCTCAACAGAAGCTGACACTTTACTGCTATTGTTAGCAGGTGGTCCAATAGCAAAGATTTTTAATAACTCTATTTTTTATTAGATACTACTATAGAGCCAAAAAATAGAAAATGTCAAGTTTTTTTTAAGAAGGTTGGGAATGCATACATAACAAATACACTTGGTTTCATACCAGTAATGTAAATGCTTCAGAATAGTTTTTTTTTTTTCCTTTAAAAAAGAAAGAAAGAGTTATCAGTCATGGGATTAAGTACGGAACTGTAAAAAAAAAATATATATAGAATAGATTCTCCAGGTCCATTATTCTGTACTCACCTGATATTTTCTTGGGTAAGGTATGTCATTTTCTAGATAAAGAACATACAACATTACTGGTTAAACTGAAGAAGATAATGAGATTAGCCTAAGAATTGTAGGGCACACAAAGATTTAGTGTAAGGATAACATTTAATATTGAATTGAAAGGAATTTAGTAATGGTACTACTTGAGAATTGTCAGAGAGGAAAATGCCATTTAATATTTTCATTACTGACTGCAGCATAGGAGGAGTATCATTCTAGTAATAGTTTTTGCCATCAAAAAGGTGGGATATATTGTCAATATGTGAAAAATAGAAATGCCTTTCCAAGACAGGTGTAGCAAAACTGCAATGAAATGATATTGTTATCAAGCATGATATCATTCAGTTAGGGATCATGTTTATTTCTTCTGTAAGACTGGAATTTGGAATGAAGTAATTGAGAAAGAGAAAAAACAAAAGGTAGTATTCGGCCATAGAGGACAGTCAGATATCAGTGCAATATAACTGTGAAAATGGCAGAGACAATCTTAAGATTTATCAGTTGCAATATTTTAATAAAGAAGTAGGACTAGTGCCACTGCAATATTCATATGAAAACAGTAGAATCCTGGTCATCTACCTTTAAAAAAAACAAATTCTAACTGGAATAGGGTTGGAAAATACTATTCAGATGACCAGGAAAAGGGAGAGCCTATTTTCCGTGAATCTAAAATATATGGCTTATTTAGTCAAGAAAACAAAGTTTCAGAATGCATGTGGTTGAATCCAGGAATAAGCACCAGAAGAGGAAATAATTCTTTAAAGGATGACATTGGTAAGAGAAAAGATGAGTATGAGCTGATAAAGAATAGACTCAAGCTTGAAATTTTAAATTTCCAGCCATGTGGGGAAAAAGTTTCTGGAGACAACTTCTAGCAGGAATGGCAAGGAAAAAATTAAGCTTGTTTTTTAAATGGTTCTTGATTAGTTTATGAAATGGGCTATATGACTATGCATCACCTATTTTGTTCTGTCAGCAGGTGTAGCATTTTTATGGCTGACCAGGAAAATCAGAGAAGTGAAAAAATTTTCTGTTTTTGCTATGCAGAGTTGTAAGAAGCCATGCAGGCAGGTCACCATGTACAGTTCACATAAGTGTGTGCTAATAACAAGAAACAACAACAATAGTACTAAATGTTGATTAAAAACATGATGATTAAACGTTCACACTATTGACTGGTATTTCCCTACTGATTTCAGTGAATCTTCATCAGCTTCTAGTAGGTGAAGGCTATGTACTTACACATACTTATTTTTCAGGAGTTGCTCTTAAGAACTAAAAGATTTCTGTGTCAAAATATAAGGCAGACATGGGGAAATGATTACCTTAAAGTGACATAAATTGATTTAAACATGGAATAAATTAGTCCTCACCGATACTGAAAAGACTTTAGGATAATTACTTTCATTAGGAAATTCAAATGATTAAAGATGATTATTAATTTGCTTTTATCTGAGAAAAATATTTAGTCACCAGTGTCTGTTTTCTCCTTCCCTCTTCTGCACAAGTTTTCAGTCGTTCATACAGACAGATGTGGATTTTCTTAATCTCTTGTTCATTTACCACATTTTGCTGTCCATAACAGTTTGGGCAACTGCTCTTCTTGCTTTGTACCATGTCCATTCTGCACTGAAGCATGTTTCTCTTTTCCTCATTTTTAGCACAAAATGATAGTACTAGTATCTACCCAAAGTAGATAATAATAAAATGAATCCTTCCCATGTACTTGTCCTGACAAGCAAAATGAATGCTCAAATATGTGAAACAGGACAAATCTTCCCAGACTATGTCTTCATAGTCTTTGTACTTAGAATGAAAGACAAATTTTGAATTGACAGGTCAGTATCTCCTCAAATATAAATCATTTTATCTTTGGAAAGACAAAAGCCATCTGTCTCTTTTGTATACTGCAACTTTTCCTTTAAAAAATTAGGATTCTCATTGCTAAGCATTACATAGCTTGAGCAGATTCTGAAAACCTGAAGACGTAGAAGATCAAATAAAATGAACCACCAACAGTGTGAATCTGTATTAATATGAAACATTTCATAGTGATCAAGAGATACTAACCATCATGCATGGTTGCCTACTTTGATTAAAATCATATGAACACTTAGCAATAATTTTCTAGTTGATTTTTAGTCACCAGAAAGTGAGATGAATGATAGTTACATAACAAAAGACACCCCAAAAACCTCACTAGAATTACAGAAGGCAAGTGTGTTCTGCAACTCAGTACCAGAAAGATGCAACCTAGCAAATGAACCAGGTGTGATGGCTGATATTCCCTCTCTGAGACCTAACCATCACATCTGCAGCACTTGAAACATTTTTTTGAAAATAAACAAAATGTGAAGTCGATGAGAGTTTAATGAAAACAATGTCTAACTTCAATTAGTTACAGTGGAAGCTCACAAAATTTTGCTTGGCTAACTTCCAAACTCCATAATTTTAAAGAAAATGCTGTTTCTCCCTTCCTCTCAACAAAGATTAAAAAAAAAAACACCACACACACACACACACACACACACACACACACACACACACACAGCTGTAGTAGTATTATATCAGTGGTGATTTGTTGCATTTAAAAAATATATAGAAAATATATAGAAATTGAACTATGTATGTTGCTGCATCATCATAAAAGGCAACTGGTAATACCTTGGCCATATTCTTTGTTATAACTCGCTGTATTCAGAAGTGTTATTCCTACCAGGGATAAATTGGGATCCATTTGTTACAGCAGAAATTTGCTAAAAACTTTGTTCTGGATATTCAAATCATTAGGAATGACTAGGGACTAGACTCCTTTGACACTGCTGAAAATTGAATCTAGCCCTTTATTGCTCTACTGTGCTTGCAGGTTTGAGATGTTAAATTCTTAGCTCTTTACTTTTAGTCTTGGGAGCAAATTCCTTCTTGAGATAACTGGACTGAAAGCAGCTCAGGGTTGAATTTTACTTTTGGTGCCTTTGGACTGGACTAATCTTTGAAATCTTTTATATCAGGTTGGTTAATGTGGCTGTCAGGGTGTATATATAGACAAGAAACACTTTGTATGAATCAGAAGCCACGGCCAGGCTTAAAATAATTTAAAATAACAGCCATTTATTCATTCCCTAGAAATGGTCAAAAAGAAAAGGTGGGATTTATAATAAACTGTGGCCTACTTCATATAGAAGGTACTAAGGAGATAGTTTATTCTAAATGGAGATCTGACCCAAGATGTTTTTTATTGAGATAGCTGTTTATATATATAAGCCAGATGTAATCGCATGCATGTATTTGTTTAGTTTTTGTTAAAAACAATGCTTATATCTTTAAAATGCACGCTGTGGAGCATATCTCTAGTTAGCAAGTAGTTTTTGTTTTACTCTCTGGTATTATAAAAAATAAAAAACATACAGCAATAACTTCTAATAGAGTAAAAAGGTCTTTTCAAAATAAAACACTACCAGCAGTGACAGAGAGAATCCAAGACTGAAGATTTGCCTAATCTTTGATCTTATTTTGAAAATCAAATCAATAGCTCTGCATGAATCACTTAGCTTAATTGTCACAAAGGATTTCATTTTTTCTGTGTATAGGATACTGTCTTCAGTTTTATAGAATTAGGTGTTCAGTTAGGATAACATTCTGTACTAATCTATGGCTTTTTTGTCTTTTTTACAAGAGTTGGTCTTCAGTGTGCAGGAGGTTGATAGCTGGTATAATTCAAACAGCACAGTTCTTTCTTTTCTTTCTTTTCCTCCCTCTTGTAGATTCAAAAATACTTTCACTGTGCTATCTGCATCGCTGAAGATATTCATGTTTACTCAGAAGTTATAAATCATATTCAGTGTTTAATCATATTCTTTATGGGTGCTCCTCAATAGCCTTTCTCCAAAATTAGGACAGTCAGACCTTTAGAGTCCTATATCTGGCTTAGAAAAATAAAATTTTGTAATTAAGGTGAAGTTAGAATCACTATGATTAGTTTATATTGGCCAATCCTGTAAATCCTTCCCCATGTATGTAGTTTTTACTGAAAGTAAGCCATCCCACTAATTTCAAATACATGAAACAATAAAGGGTACTGGAAAGGGTAGTGTGTATATATGGCTATCAGGGTATCTTTCTGTCCCTGTCTTTGAAAGAACTGCAAGTTTTGTGACATGTGGTTACCTTGCCTATCATCAGTTTTGCAGAGCTGCAAGGGTTAGCGTTCTAAAAAATTGCCGTTCCAAGATGTTTTTGCATGGTATTCAAAGGACAAAGAGACAACAGTCCCTACACGAGTCCCTTCTCCTCAGAATGAGCTGTTTCTACTACTAGCTGAGTCCTCAGCTTTCGGTTGCTTCATTAGCACATAATGCAGGCTCAGTTAGGAGCAATTATTTTAATCATATTTTCTTTTATTTTTCAGGTGGCAAATCAAGCCAGTGATAGAGCAGAAACCTTTTTTTGTTCATTTTGAAGGCAAATGTAACACCTTACACAGTGTAATCTCAGCAGACTATCAGATTCTTTGGTAAGCATTTTTAGAAAGTTTTATCTATAACTACATTTTGGAATTGACCTAATGTTCACTACATTTTAAATCTGTATTCTTCTGTAAGGCAATCTTCCATTTTGCTATACAGCAAAGAAGGATATCAACCAAGGAGACTAATATTCCTGGTACCAGGAAATTATTTTCTAAGAGGAAAAATGCCTTTTCTTTAATTTGGCACAGTATGCTGAAAAAGAGTGAAATAATTTCATGTTTCTTCCTCCTAGGGTAAGCCAGACTCTCCTGCTGAATAAGTATATACATGTTAGTCTTTATGGTGTAGCAATTGCTGTTAACCAAGGGTGGAATTCTTCCAAGAGAGCTAGTGCCATTGCATGAATATACTCCAAGATATTCTGTAGGTTTTTTTCAGTTCGTATGGCTTCTTAATGACAGGTGTTTGAAAGCCTTAAGAGCTCACAATGCATTCATCTTTAGGACATAATTTACAAAAAGCGTACTATGAGGCATTAGAAGCCTCATATTATCAAAAAGAGATTTCTCTTTTTAGTTGAAGAAGATCCAGGAAAAGGAGAGGGTCTTTGTTTTTTTTTTTTTCTCTGAATTTCTTCAGTTAAAAAGGACTAGATATTATGTTTTTGAAGATCTTTGTAAATCAGTTTTCTGAAGGTAGTCACCCTGATTTATACCAATGGAGAATTTGGTTTCCTGTTTCTTTCTCCTTTAACTATCCACATTGCATTAGTAAAGATGTATTATAAAATACAACTTTGCATGTTCATTGTTTCTCTTGTACAGTTATTAATCCTAAGCTGTATGTGAATTTGTTTGTGCTCTCTTCACTTTTTAAATTTGGTATCACTGTTTACTTTTGTTCCCTGTCTTCCTTTCAACCTACCCTATTAACAAATACCTTCTACTGGCAGCTTTGAAAGTAAATGTCACGGTATTGTTCAGAGGGTGGGCTCAAACCAAAACACAGGATTGGAGACATTCCTCCCTGTCCTACTGACATTTTTTTACTTCAAACATAAACTTTACAATGTAAGTTAATTTTTTAGAGCTAAATCCAAACTTTCTGCAGTTTAGGAGTTTGTTTTTTGTTTTGTTTTGTTTTGTTTTGTTTTATTCAGATCTGGTTCCAGATACAACTGTTGCTACTCCAGCATTATTTGAAGTTAGTACTAATGTTTCTCAGGAGCTGAATTCTTGGCAGCTTTTTTTTTTTCTTAAAAAACAACGTAATTATTTTGTTTCAAGCTGGAGTTTCATTTACACTATTTAGAATTTTCTCAATATATTATAACAAAATGTTCATTAAAAAGTACACTTTCCAGAACTGTTAATTAAAAGGGCATGCTGGGATAAATAAACACATATGCTGTTGATTAACCACCTTTTAGGGGTCAACAGTTGGGATCTCCTGCTGTGCTTATGTTAATTGTTGTCCAAAATTTTACCAGGTACTGTTTTGTCCATATGGCACTTGCTGCAAATAAAATGCAGCAGCATTCTCTCTGTGGAGAGAACGAGAAAAAAAAAAAGGTATCTTAGGCTGTACTATATGTGTGGCAACCAGGACTTCACCTGCTCTATTGCATAAGATACAGAAAAGTTTTTAAAGTGATACAGGGTTTATGTGGGTGTATGTGTGTATTCATCACTATCTATTAATATCTACCACTATTTATAGAGAGCACAACTACCTGCATGCAAGGAAATATAAATGCAGATTTGTAAAAAATATTTTTCTGAAAAAATGAAAAAGGAAAAAGGGATGACAATAGTGCCCCAAACTACATTGCAAAAAATGTTTTGTTCACGCTGAATATGCTGCTTTTCAATTGAACAGAAAACATTATTCCTTGTAAAACTCAAAAGATACTGACATTTCTTTTTGTTAGTTAATTATTCCCTAAAGATATCAGTCTTCATGAAAGGTGAAGCACAGAAATGTCTGTAAGAGTGGAGGACTTGCCCTGATATTCTCCTTTTTGAAGTCTAAAAATATACTCACCTTTACTGAAAATTATTTTAATTTGTTTGAATTCTTTTTAAATTTAAATGCACACAAATTTTTCACTTCCATCTTTTGTGATGTAAAGATTTTATGAAATTATTTGCAGGTTGGTAAAACAAACAAACAAACAAACAAACCCCAGACCATAATATCTTCCATAGAGATTTAAATCTGACTATCAGTTGTGCCTCTGACTGTTGAAATTCAATATTTATTTCACCACACTTCTGTTGAACTTACAAGAAACTACTGGTCAAGTTTGAGCTTCAAACTGTGATCTAATCAGCTGGGCAATAAGCTGGAGAAAAAGGTCCACCAAAAGCAAAGTCTCGGTTAACCATTTATTTTACTTACTTTTTCTTCTTTCTCTTTTTTAAGAGGGGAAATCAACCACTATGGAGAGTGCCTCCAACTTTCAAGCAAAGTAATTATCTGGATCACAGGACTTCCGAACATGGGTGGGCAATATGGTTGTTTTCACTGTGATGCTGGCTACCTGATATTTTCCACATGGTGTAGCCTCGTGAATAGCTGAAGGCTGCTTCCTGCTGAAGATCTGGCTCTGTAGACAGTCCCGACCATAGAAGAATGAGAAAATCCTGTCACAGATCCACTTTAGTCAGGCTGGACAAATTAGCAGCCCTTGTGCTTCAAGGACACCATGAATGACAGTAACCATATGACTCTCTCCACTCACATTGAAATGACAGCGATTTCAACACAGGAAGAGGTGGAGAAGGTAATGGACTAGCCGATGACAACGGAAAATGCTTGACTAATAGGAGGGGGCAGAAATGGAAAAACTTTCCACTGATTATTCTGTTCCTTGGGAAGGGGAAGCGATGAGAATAGTCTACTCACTTCAGGTTTTGTTGCAGTTAAAAAACAAAGTAAAACAGATACAAAAAATATAAAAGCACATAAAGATACTCTCCAACTGTTTATCTGATGTTATCTTCTCTTCCAGAATCATAGCCTACCTGTTCAATGGACAGTCTTAGGCTGAATTCTCTGGAATACCATAATCTCTCAGAATTAAGCTAGTTGCTCCCAGTCCAGGCAGAAACTCCTATTTCACATTGCCTGACAAAGCATTTCTGACGTGGTATTAAGTTTGATGAGGGGAAAAAAGTAATGTGTCCTTTTTTTTTTTTTTTAAGAAAAAGGAATCACAGTTATTGCAAATCATTTTAAACAAAATGTTGCATTGATGCAGCTTTGCTATATGCAGGGAAAAGTTATGTCTCATTCTTTCATGCTTTTTAGATTTTGTTGTACTCTGTGGTCATTCCATATGTATATTGTTAAGCACCTCTGTCTACAACCTCCTTTGGTTCTTCATTGCTCGGAGACCATAGTCCAGACACCCCAAATTTCAGTTTGCTTCTTGAGCCTTCTCTCCTTTTCCTTTGATTTAGAAATGTATTCTAGCCCATCTTTGTTTTCTATGCCTGTGATCTTACTTAAGGAGCATTTTAAGCTCCCCAAATAGTTATTTGTTTCAACTCTTCTCTATGAAGATCAATTACAAACCACAACAAGTCATTGACAAAATAATTCGGAAGCCCTTCAACCTCGAACCAGTATCAGTAATGGCACAGTAAAACTGTGAAAATAAAGATAAAAATGGATTCTTTTTTTCACTTGCTTGCTTGATCTCCCTCTTCTTTCTTGGATAATTCTGTCTTTTGCCGAGCTCTCAGTTACTCAGCTGTATGGTTATTTTCTTATATTCTCTCAGTGTCTCTCTGTATACTTTTCCTGGTTGTCATCATGGAGGAGCCAGAGCAGTGCTGCTCCTTGAGGACTGACAAGCTGGTGGCTGAGGTGAGCCCTTGTTCAGGCAGGGCAGTGACCTCCACCAGCGGGGTGCTGACCCACAGCACCCATGTGCATCCAGGGCAGTGATTTTAAGAGTTTCCTCCAACAGCCTAGTGATTATCAGGCAAGATGGGATAATGAATCAAGTCCCAGGTCAACCTGGAAAATTGAGCAAGTAAGCCAGGATCAGCAGAGGACAGAGCTGTGGACCAGCACCATGGTGGTGGTGTGGGGCAGGGACTGATGGTCCCAGGCTGGGCTGAGATGGGGGCCTGGAGCCTGGCAGTCCAGGGGTGGGCAGGGACAGGGAGGGCTGGTGGCATCTGCAGGGCCCTGACAGGTATAACCGTATTGTGTGAGTTTCCTCTTTCACTAGATACCATTCTAATTGTCCCTAATTTAATATTTCGCTAAGCATAGGCAATAATGGAGGACTACTCCCACCAAGATCTTCTCAAGTATTTCATTCATTAGTGCTTTCCACTTAATACAGAGCTCCACTTCCACTTTGTCTATTAACCGAGGAAAACTGAGCAAGTCATCCTGTTAGAAATGCCAGTTTCAGGATGCTAAGACAATGATTTAGGTGAAAGGAAGAGAGAAAGTTGACAATTAGTCATGTTCAGAGAGTAATAGAGAAAGGGTGGTTTAATTCATATTTTTACTGAGCCTTACTTTGTAATTTTTTAAGTCAGTAAACTCATCAGATGCTGCCCATATGTCAATACTAGGTCTAGTTTCTCAAAAAACTCCAGCACAAATTTTCTACTGGATACCCACTAAGTTTGTAGAATACTTCCAAAGGTCAGGAAAGATACTTTCATCAGCAATGGCCGATGGTTGCAGAGAGATTACATTTCTGTAAATTCTGGTATTCTGTCAGAGACATATTGCCTGAAATTGCTGGTCCTTTCCAGCTAAATTTGGTTTATTGTGCCCATGGCTTCCCGATGAACAATAATCTCATGTAACACAGGACAAATTTATGGTAAAAAAATGAAATTCAGTATCTTATGGTAGCCACTCCAAAATTATAGTAGAATAAATTCTGCAAATAACATTTCATAGTATGTAATTCAGACTATAAGAAGGAATGATGATGATGATGATGATAATAATAATCTTCAAAAGAAAGTACAAATACAAAATAAAAAAAAAATACAGGAGAATTGTTGGCTGGTACTTTTTTTTTAATTCCTTAATGTGATGGCAGTGGTTGTGAATAAAATATGTCAAAAGAAAAACAAACCAAACCAAACCAAAACAAAAAGAAAACATAGAAACAAACATAAAACAATCAGGATGCCAAACTTGCCTCCTCCCTTCTAAACTCTTGGAATATTCTTTTTAAAATATAGGAATTCTACACATAGATATTGGCCAAAAAAAGAAGTTCTGTCTAGGAAAAAAATCAGCTGTTTTGGTATCTTTGAAATAAGAATTAGCACTCTGCTTCACTTCTACAAGAAAGGACAAAGTTCTATGCTGAATTAATTTCTTTAATCAACTGTGATTTGATTATTACACAAGAAGTAGTAATATCAGCAGGGTGAATGTAAAGGTTTTAGAATTCTTGGGCTCTGAACAAAAGCTTTGTTGTTTTTGGGGGGTATAATCTCAGCTGGTACAAAGTTAAGAACTCAGTGGAGTTACACTGATTCGTGCCAAATGAGGATCTGACTTGCACTCTTTGTTTATCTGTACTGAAGCCATACTCCTCAGTATCATTCATTTAAAAAAACAATTTAAATAAACCCTGGAAAAGTGTATCTATAAATAAGAAACCTTGCAGGTAGCACATTGCTTAATTTAGTACGTATGCATGCTCACATGCTAAAGCTGTTTATGATAATAAATGCACTGTCTAATGCTCAGAAACTTGTTTTCAAATTTCAAAGCAATATAGCCTTGGGTTAGATAGTTATGTCGGAGAGAATATAACCAGCCATAGTGACTGTGATGAGTATTCTTTACAACTTAACACACTGCTGATCACTTATAAAAATTCTAGCATAATACTTTATTAGATTTTAATTTATTTATCAATTTTTCTATTAGAAATGCCTGCCTGAGGCATCTGGAGATGTCATTTCATATGACAAAAGGGCAATAACATGAAGGCAAATTTCCAGCAAATATTTTTGTTTCTTTTAGAGGCAAATTCTCACTTTTTTTTTCAAATAAAATACAAATTCCACACTTTTGGCAATTTTGTTATATATGTCTGGATTTATTTTTCCTTTTTCTCATCTTCAATGGTAATTTCAAGCACAGAGAATTCAATTTTAACAAATAAAGGTGACTTAAAATAAAGGAGTTAGTTGAAGTAGTTTAAGGTATCTCCAGGCAAATAGTATTAGTATCCTAAAATTAGAAAAAGAGAATATAGAATTCTCCCATATTTCATTACTCATCCTAGACCACCAGACTGAAGTCTTTCCCCAAATTACTTACTGCTACACTGCTGATAAGGGTGTGGCAATACGAAGCAGAATTGTTTATTTTTGGCACGGTACAGATACAATATAATTTACCATTAGAAAAATAGTGCTTTTTTGTAACTAATGGAGAAAAAACAGGAAATATAAGTCCAGTTCTTCCCAGATAAATCTGAGTATTGCAAAACTTAGCGATATCAGCTGGTTATTCAATACTACCTTTGGAAACTGTAAAGAAGGTATGGCTAAACTTGATGGAAATACAGATATACCAGATTACATTAACTACTATAGAACTTATAGTAACAAAGTATTTACAAGATCAGAGTTGAAGTTTTCACTCATATTCCTGATTTCTGTATGGTAAAATCTAGGCAAATGTATCTCTACTTTTCACACTCTAAAAGCTGTCGTGTAAGTGCTTCTTTAGTGTTTAAAAAACTAATTTGAGAAGATGTCCAGATCAGTCATCCTCCTCCGACTGAGTTATCATTAAAATAAACTGTAAATATTAAGTAAAAGGCAAAGATGAAAGAAACAAAAAAGGTAGATCAGACATGCGTAGGAATAAATCATCCAGTTCAGCCCTCTACTATTGCAGGCAAAGATGTTTCATTAACATTTCACAGATTTCTGTACCACCTATGCTGCCTTCACCCCTAAGTTCTACATCATTGTTTATGGATCACAGAGGCAAGTTATTCCTTTGGTTTTAGTATTATACATTGATTATCTTTAATGCCATGAAGATGATCTTTGCAGATGGGCTCTACTTATGTCTTGTTCTCCTTTCATTTACCTTAATAAAATAATTTTTGCTGTTCAACTTTTGGTATTTCTGACTTTATTCTTACAGTTTCCTGATGAATCCTTTGTCCAGTTCCACTTTGCCTCTTGGCTTACTCATAATATTTTTCTTTGGATAATTGTCATGTGCTACCTCTGGAGCTCTTCTATGCTTTTTTTTTTTTCCCCATTGCCTGAGATGCAAACTCTAGCTAGTTTAATGCCTTAAACTTAGGCATTCAAAGATGGTTTTACATCTGAGGGCTGACAAGTACCTTTGTCCCTCAGGACTTCTATCTCCAACAGAATTTGCATGGGGTTATAGAACATTGTTCCAAAAACACCTTAAGATTAACTCTTTTTCAGTGATCCCCGAAGTGGTTTTAACCCAAATGTTCCGTTTTCCACAATACGCTTTTTTTTTTTTAACAGTATGTTGTATCATTAATTTACAATACTACTCCAACATTTTTACCTTTACCATTCCTTATCAATGTATACTCTTCCACTCTTCTGTTTCAGTCATACTTGCCTTTGAAAGTCTTCAGCCATGGCTTCATTTCTTGTAGCCCTAGTTCTACTTTCTCCATTCTGTTGGTTCTGTCCTCCATTATCCTCCAAGTTACAGTCACCAAGAGAGACAAAACCAAAGAATCAGAGAATAAATTACAACAGAGAACTAGTTTATGAAATTAAGATGCAGTGAGCTGAATGTTGAGGGAAGGAAATGAAAATTCATCTACTGTTTCTCAACACATGGCCATTACTTTCTGGCTCATCATACTTGATAAGCACCCATTCAAATTGAAGCACACATGGCCTTTGCACAGAGCAAAACCATGGTCAGCAACTTTTTGACAATAGCTGTCATCTGTGCTGTAGACACAGGTGGGCGTTCCAACTCCTGAATCCAACTACACCACCCATCTGCATCTATCTTGTATTGGATTAGATCTGGGCAACCAATACTTTCCTTCTTCATGGTTAGCTTGCATGAAGGATGTGTGGAGTGTGCACGTGGAAGGAAACACAGCATTCCAGTGGATCTACTGAGTGCACAAGGAGTTTGTGAGCTGGACTCTGAATAGCAGTGTGTATCTTAACAGAGCTTGTTTTTATTATGTAGAATAAATTGCCTTTAAAATATGGTGGAAAATTATATTAGAGGTCATTTGCAACTGATGGTAAATAAGAAAAGCTATTTTATACACTGTCCTCTCATTAAGAATGATAGATTATTTAACTAGTTTTATGGGAAAAAAAAGAAAAACTCCCAATAAGCCTGTCTTCTGTGATTAGGTTAATGCATGTCGGACTAACTTCCTTACTTATATGGAACAAATAGTTTTCCCACAGAAATGAAGAAGAGTTTTTCGCTGACTTTTTTTAACACACGAGTTTTGATATTGACTCCTTCTTCTTTAATAAGATGAGCCAGTATGGTTTTTTTGCATTCTCATTTGCCAATACATGTGGGTTCATGCTTGGAAAAACAACAACATACTTTACTTTTATTTTAATTTATTTTCACCTTTGTGCCCAGGTAATGTTTAAAATCCCTTTCTTCAGCAATCAATGTGTAATCATTCTTATAAACTCAAATTCTTTGTTGTTCTAAGCAATTATAACCCAGGCGGCTGATATTGCTTGTTATAGCATTTGGCTATGTTGTTATCAAACTCATCAGCGCCTGTCTTCTTTCTGACAGCGATTGAAAGACTTTGGTTCATTCTTTCCATATGTTTACACATGCTGATAAATATTTGTCAACAGTTATATTTATTGTACCAACCCAGAAACAGAAGGAAAACTTTTCAAATGAATTTTCTGTGACTTCCATCCAGTAGATATGAATGTCTTCCCTTCCACAAAACATCCACTAACATATCATTGTCAACATCTCATCCTCCCTCAGCAGTCAAAATATGCTTTGAAAATAAGTGCCACCTACCCTTAACATACTCCAGTGAAATATGCAAACATACACACTCTTTTTTATACTCCTCCCATGCTGGGTGATTCCAACTGAAATATAGGTAGATAGCTCTCTTTCTCCTTCCATTGTACAGTGTGTTGCTGTGAAAACAAAACCAATTTTAGTATCAGGGGATATTTTCAAGCCTCTTTTTTTCTTATTTTTTTTCTATCCTGGGTCTGCTGCTAGATTCTTCAGTTGCCATGGTGAGCAAGGGTGTAGGCAGTTCTTCCAGTCAGGGGGAAAAAAAAAATCATGAAATGAATGCTAATATGAGGGGAAACTGGCAAAACCCTGTTTCATAACCCAGTCTGGTTCATAAATAAAGATCATTCAACCTCAAACTTTCATGGAGCCACACAGAAAAAGGTAAGAAAATTAAATGTACAACTTGAAATAAACATCTCACTTTTTTTTGTAATCAAAAAAGGGATGTAGGAGCAGGATAGTCCAGTGATTCAAGTGAGGCTCTAGAAAATTATAGAGTCCTGGATTCTAGTCCTGCTCTAACACTACCAGTTGTTACTGACTGAGAAAATTTGATTAAAGATAGGCACTGCAATGAAGGGCAATGATCTTCAGGAGACAGTGGCCTCTTCGGATGTCTCAGGAGTGTCTAGTCTCCTTTGTGCTTGCACAAGCCTGGGAAGCTAAGTCCACTCTCTTTTCCTTAGGGTAACACTAATGTAATGCATCAGTGCACAACAGGACCTCATAAATAAATGCAAAGTTTTGCAAACATCTATACTTTTTAAATTTCAAAATTTATATCAGCTTTTAAAATGTGAGGTTTCCATTTGAGAGACAAAATTCTCTACCTGCATTTAAAAATCACGTTTTTGGTTCATTTCTCTTCTATCCCTTCTTCCTTTCTCTCCTCTTTTTAACTTTGCTTTTCTTTTCTCACTGCTTCAAGATAAAAGAAAGATATTGAAGGAAGAAAAGATCAAAACACTAATTTTCCTGAAGAAAGCATGATTTTGGAAGTTCAAAAACTTCTTTAAAAAACTTATTTTTTTCCTCCCCCTCAAGGAAAAAATTGTCTAGGAATAATGTTTATTTAAAAATTTGTCTGTTATACCTATAAGAGGGGTCAGCGATTTCTTTCACAGACAACCCAAAATACTGGGAAATGTTTCTGCATCTTCATGCCAGTTAGTGTCTTCTGTCCTTAAGTTTAGGGACACTTTGAGATGCTAAAGTTTCTGACTAAGGTAAGTGCAACAGCTGAGTGTGGGATGGTCAATGAGCTCACTCCTCACATCTGCCCTTTCTGCCTGGGCATTTGAGCAGGTAGTCAGTCTTTACTAAATTAGTGCAGTTTGCAATCATTTCAATGTAAGTCATTATCCATTTTTGTTTCCCTTACAATATTGTGTTGTGACCTCTAATAATTTAGTGACTTGTGGGTGCTTCTGAGCTGTTTGGGTGTGCTCGGCTGTGGCCTTTGGGCAGCACACCTTGACACAGAAAAAAACAACCCTGACTGAGTCACACTAGGTGAACTGTCTCCCTTTCCTCTTCTTCATGGAGGGAGGCTAGTGGGGGACAGGCAGGTGGCCTGGTGCGATGTAGTTATCATTTTACTCTTCTGTTGAGCTGCTTTGTGCATTTTTGCAGAGAGGACGGCCTTAGCTCCAGCACTTCCTTGGCTTCATTCCCTGTCCATCCATGATGGAGCTGGGAGACGCAGAGCTGGCCCTGCTGGGTCATGGGAAAAACCTTGCACAAGCTGGCTCTTATAGTTCAGCTTGAGTGTTATTAAAACTGATGGTGTTGGGTCATTTATATTTGTGGTCCATAGACAGAGCTTCTGTGGTCAATAGACAAAGCCTCTGTCAGGTCTCTTGTACCTCTTTCAGGTCTGCTACGTAGGAGGAAGTAACTTTATGTTTTGGTCATCTTCCCAATACATCTGTTTGCAACATGTGACTAGAAGACTAAAAATATTTTAGGATAGCTTGAGAACCAGAAAAAAAAAAGTTGTTGAATTTTATCTAGTGAACATGGTGCCGGATTTATTAGTAGTTACAAGGGTTATTGTGAGGTATAATTAACATCTGTGAGGTATCTTGAATCTTCTTCTATACAAATGTCAAGTGTTCCTATTATTGACATAGAGTCCCTTAAGAGTTGCAGGAAACTAGTCACTCTTTTAGGTTCAATTTAGAGTGGTGATCCTGTAGATTACTGATATTAAATCAATATCTCATTTATGGAATAGCAGTCTACGTTCTCTCACAACATATTTCCTTATGTGTTTAATAGTGGAAATGTGCTCTCTTATTCTAGAGGTGGATGAAATTTTACTTTTATGGAAGCTTGTGGAAAGAGAATCTTAAATTCTGATTCTGAGGATAATAATAATAATAATAATTTTACAAATGGAAATTATTGCTCCAAGTCTTTGCTTAAGAACTGATGATAAATGAATAAGCAAGAAAGGATTTTCATTGGTGACAGGTTTTGAAAATGATTAGTGTCTTAGATCTGCCACAGAAAAAAGAAAGGCATTTACATTATGTTTAAAATAGAAATTACATCGTATTCAGGGTAAAATTTGTTGTCAATAACTTTTAAATTTTCTGAAAATGGAAAACTTTTCTTAGAAATGACTACTTTTACCTGCTTATCTTTAATCTTCCTGTAAACTAACAGTATGAAGATAATTTTTAAAGGAAAATAAGTATTAGTTTGCCTTTTGTGTATTTGTTTGTGATATTAAGGCATAGCAAAGCAAAACAATTCTTAACCAAACCTAACCTAGGATTTACACAGTCTTAAACAGACAAAGGAAATTTCAGATCTTCCTGCCAGGAGCAGTGGAATGAGCCCCAGAAGACCATGAAGGCACCTTCTGCATGAATATCTTTCTTAAAATGTGAGGAGGAGACATAACAATTTCTCACTGCACTTATCCCTATAAATCTCATTGTAACTGTGTATTGTAGAAACAACGCTGTAGGCAAAGTCTAGGTGATCTGAAAATAAAGATTTAACTCTTTTCTAAGTTTTAAAATACATTCCCTAACAGTTTGTTTCCTATGGTTAGAGATAAGAAACAATTTCACTTGACAGATATGTCCTATCACAGTTAAACTGAACCACTCAGCTGCTGAACACTAAAAATATTCCAAGTTATCTGTTAATAATTACTCTATCCTAGAGGCACTAAAATAAATAATAAAACAATAAAAAAAAAACCCAGACACACTCTTTTTAATTGAAATAATACCTACATCTAAAACAAATCCTTATTTCTTTCACCCACAAACAATAAGCTACACAAGGAAAATAAATTCACTCCATAGGTACTTTATCCTTACAATCTAGATAGTATTAATCTCTCTCCTGCTTGCGGAAAGAAAGGGAAAAAAAAAGTCTAAGGAATCAAAATCTTCACTGAGTGCTGCCCTATTCATTTAAACAGAAACTTTTTGGAATGCTATAAGAAGTCATGCAAGGTCTCTTCAGCAGGCAACAGGTTAATGTTAATCTAGGTGTTTCAGATAACTGTTGTATTCTTTTCATCAGAGCAATTGGTAATGTCACTACATAAAAAGGATGAGTAATAATGCTATATTCACTGTAGAGCACAGCAAATGTTGAAGTCAAACTATGTGGCCTCAGGCATTTCTGCAAATACAATACAGTGATTCACTGTGTCATAAACTTTGTGACCCCTCCTGTCTTTCCTGCATATAGCTACTTGTGAATTATGGATGCCTAAGAAAGCAAAAACAACAGTACAAATATAAGTCTCCTCCCCCTCTAAAAAGGTAGAATCCAAATGTAGTAAAGAAAGCATATATCAAATATTCATACTGCTAGGAACAGAGCTGAGGGCAGCTCAGGTATGAATAAGGAGTCTCTGTAGCAGTCTACCTTTCTCCATCTTTGTCCCAGAGTACCTGATGTTCTGGACTGTGTTAACATGGCACAACTACATAGCACAACTAGAAAACCAGTAAATATCTCTCTGGTTATAAAAAGACAGTGTAGTTGAAGGGGAGACAGCATTGTTACAGAAGCTTCAGTGACAAATAAGCTTTTTTGATCGAGGGACAGCTATTAGGTAAAGAGGAAGACAAAGACAAACATTAACTGTAGTAAAGAAGGAAGATGAAGACATAAGGAGCTCTTAATCTAATCAAATATACACAAGTCCATGGGAACAGATGGCATGCATCCACGGCTGCTGGGAGAGCCAGCTCTTTATCAGCTTTGAACGGTTTTGGCAACTGGGGGGGCAAGTGGTTCTTGATGTCTGGAAAAAGGCAAACATCAGACCCATCTCCAAGAAGGAAGATACAGGGAATTATAGGGCTGTCAGCCTCACATCAGTCCTAGTTATAGGCAAGGATAAGGTAATGGAGTAAATCCTCTACAAAGGCATTTCCAGACCCAGTAAGACCAAGAAGATGATTGGAAACAACCAGCAAGTATTTACCAAAGGCAAATCAGGCTTGACCAACCAGGTAGCTTTCTATGTTGAGGTGACTAATGAAGTGGATGATGGGAGAGTAGTGAATGTTGTATACTTTGACTTTAGCAAGGCTTTCAACATGGTTTCTGATAGTATATCCCTGTAGCCAAATTAGTGAACATGGACTAGATAAGTGGATGCTAAGTGAGTGCAAAATTGCCTGGGCAGCTGGGCTTAAAGAGAGGTGATCAGCAGTATGAAATACAACTGACAGCTGATTACTAGTGGAGTCCCTCAGGGATCAATATGGGGGCCAATATTGTTTAACATCTCCATTAAGGACCCACCTGATTGGACAGAAGGAACTCTCAGCAAGTTTGCAGATGATACCAAATTCTGAAGGAATGGCTGATATGCTAGAAGGTAGCACTGCTATTCAGAGAGTCCTTGACAGGAAGTATAAACAGGCCAAAAAGAGCTTCATGAAGTCTAACAAAAGCAAATGCAAAACCCTGAATTTGGGATGGAATAACCCCATGCAACAGTACAGGCTGGCTGTAGACTATCTAGGAAGCAGCTTTCCAGAAAAGGCCCCAGGAGTTCTGACAGACAACAAATACATAAGCCAGAGGTGTGCCCTTATAGCAAAGAAAACAAACTACAGACTGGGCTGTATTAGCAAGTGCAGTCAGCAGGCAGTGGGTAGTTATTCCTCCCCACTTTGGCACTTGTGAGAGTGCACCTGGATCTGATACTGCATCACTACTGTTCTGGGCTCCTCAGTGCAAGAAAGACATTGACATACTGGACTGAGTCTAATGGAGGGCCACTAAAATGATTAGGAGGCTGAAGCATATGACATGTGAGGAGAAACTGAGAGGACTAGTTTTGTTCAGTGTAGAGAAGAGAAAGCTGAGGAGAGATCATATCACTGTCTTCAGCTACTTAGTGGGACTGTATAGAAAACCAGACTGTTTTGGAAGTGCACACTGATAGGATGAAAGGTAATAGACACAAGGTGCAATACAGGAAATTCCAATTAGATATAAGCAGGAAAAAAAAGAATCTCCTCCAGGTTGGCCTTCAGAATCTTCAACCTTGGAGATATTCAAAACTCAGCAGAACAAGGCCTCTTGCATAGACAGGTGTATTAATATAGCACAACTGAATATACCTACCTATATTATACCTACCTATATACCTATACTCTAGTGATATACCTGAGTTTGCACTAAAGTATTCATTTGATTTCCAGTGACAATAGAGCTGAGTTGTCACAGCGCTCTGAATGGGCTAGCTAGCACTGCTGAGAAGCTGTACATATTAAGCAAACTGAAGTATTAACCTTATTAGCATATGCTGCTTGCAGTATCTGAGATGGCTTGAATATCTTTGCATGCTTTGTTTCATGTATTTGCACACTTGGCCACATTGAACTATTTCACATCCATCTGACTTGGAAGCTCTACTGAAATTAATTTTATCTCATCTAGAAATGCTGAATCTATAGGCACTGTCAGAAGATGACTCTAGATTGAGCAAGAGGAAAGATTCCAGCCAGATTTCCTTTCGACTAGGATAGAGCAGTCAGATGGTATGTAAAAGTCTCCAATTAAAGTAATTAATGCTCTCATGGTGTGGCTCATTCAAAAGAGTACCCTTACATGAAGGGAGACAGAATATTCTGAAGTAAAGCTTTTTTTTTGAAGCTGTTCCAACATGAAAAATTAAATATACAGCGACTGACAAAAAGGGAGAGAGTGACCATCCTGTGGTAACTGAGCTGTCAGTCTAGTATATTTAGTATATTAAGGAGTAAAGTCTCTTGTCTTGGCTATGTCTTGGATAAGGACGAGTTCACCTAACTCTAGGAGAGGATTCATGGGATTAGGAATTCTGAATTATGATAAATATTTGCTTCCCACAAAGATGATCAAACTATGAGAGTTAAGAGGGAGAGGGAGACTCTAACAAGCAAACTAAGGCAGCTCCTGGCTCCTATAGCTGACTTCTATGAAGCTCAACCTTGAATGCCTAATTCTTATTGTATATTGAGGGAGCCCAGCTGCCTAATTTGGGTTTTGAATTACACTGGATAGGTTTATATATGTACTGAGCTTAAGTATGTCATGCGATTTCAGTTCAAACAATTTTGTTGCTGTTATGACATATTCCTATTTAACATATGCTAGTTTGCTCATTGAATTTATACTTAAAAAATGTGGTATTCTGAAAAGACAGCATAACATCATAGTTAGAAATTCATATAGTCTTAGCAAGTCTAAATGTGGGTTTCATCATAGAATAGTCATTGGAAAGCTACCAGAAACTAGAAAACACAGTATGCATTGTTATGCTGGAAAAAGCATAAGAACTGCTAATGTGCAAGAGGTAGTGTACAAATTATCTGCTTTTAAGGGACTTTTAACATGCCTCCTCATAAGCATCTAAGGCAGGAGAAGTCTTGCATGACAAAAACTCTTAAAACAGGTGAACTACTACTTCTTCTCAGAGATGAACTTAAACTGAAACTGTATCAAAATGTCATAACTTGGACTAGTCTCTGTGTTCACAGTGTAAATATGTATGATCCATGTCAAATCAGTTTATGCTTTCTGTGAGCAGGATCAGCACTAATCAGAAGAAAACAGAAGAGAGAGTTTCTGTCCTAGCTTAGGATGGATCCTGTAATTTTGATTTTATAATCAAAGAAAAACCTAGAGGTATTTAAATGTCAGTTACTATTTATTTGGCATTGGAGGAGAGGTTTTCAATAGATAATAGCCAAGAATTTTACAAATAACTGGTGTCTTAGGAGCCTCCATTTTTTCAAATACCGTTTGGGATCACAGTGATGGCTTAGTTTTCCAATACTGGAAAAAATTGTATATCGGCAGCCCAACTTTTAAAAATGTTAAGATTCCAAGTGCAATAACCAAAACTGAAGCATGAAAAATCAATACTATTTTTGTCACAAGATTTTACAAATGTCAAGACTTCAGTTTTTAATGTATATAAAAGATGACATTTTCAGCAGTTTATTGCCCTCTAGCACTATGCTGAGACATTGATTTAGATTTTCTAAGGGGCCTAGATATTCCTAGAGGTGTCTGTTCCAAGTATTAATCCATCCTGACCTGACCTAACTTGTGAGATCTGATGGAATCCTAGCATAAGATGTTATATCTAAAGGCAATTTTTCTTTAAACTAGCAAAATAAAAGATTTTGTCAGAATGATTCTGGCATGTAAAGAAAAAGTTATAAAAAAATGAAGATCAAATAGCCAAAGATCAAAACAAATGACTATATATATATATATATATATATATATATATATAAAATATAGATAGATAGATAGATAAATCAAAAATAAGATTCATGCAGTCATTTGCAACTTAGTCAATTACCTAGACTTCCAAAGAGGGCAATCATGAAGGATGTGGATAGTAAAAGGGAGCTGAAGGATTTCTTATAAAGTAGTCTCCACAATAGCTCAAGACTGGAAGAGGCCTTCTGTGTGGTTTCTTTGAACCTGTATGAAAATTCAGCCTTATTAGGAACATATATGTAATTGAAGGCTTCAATAAATTTAAACTACAATAGGAGGAGAAGGAAGCAATATATGTAGCTGACCACTGGAATCAGCAGTTATCTTGGGTAGACAGTCAATACTTTTTTTTCCCTAAAACTTCAGAGTCAAGAGTATTCCTAGTTACTCACCAAATGATTCATTAACTTCACTGTAATGTCAGTACCAGTAACTGAGAAAATCATTAGACTTTCTGACCATGGAAAGTGAAAAAAAAAAGTATTCCATCGCTGTATTCCTTAAGTATTCCTTAAAATATTTTAGGCTTATTTGAAAGAAGTAGCTAAAGTGCTATTAAAGGGGAGCTAATAAGTGCAATATTATCTGAAATAACTTTCATTAAGGAGCTCCATAAAGCCTAGTTAGAAGATTAGTATCAGAGTTAAGCCTTTCATTAGATTAAAGAATGAAAGAGAGAGCAAGCAGAGTAGGTTAACAGTGAAATGGCTTATGGATCAATAAAAGGAGCACAATTTTTAGAACAGAAACTGCTTGAGGATCTAAGTCATATTTAAAATCCACTAACTTTAACACTCCTAAATCATCAAAAGTTAGGACAGCAAAGATGTTTAAAGACATAGAATTATGCATCCTCAGATTTATATAAGTGCTGTACGCAGAGTAGTCATTTAAAATGTACTGCAAGACAATAAGAATTAGGTACCTTATTAATTTAAGTATTTGGTAAATATCACTACCCAGCTCTCCTAAGCTTGGACACCTGAAGATTTCCATAAACTCTGTGACGCTGCGAAAATGTATTGGAGGGCACTTTTATTAATTAACTCTACAAATTATTTGAACTGCGGCCAGTCTTGTCTGTCAGAAATTGTTGCATTAGTTCTGACATGGCAAACAAGTGTTGGAAGAACTTTCATAAAATAAAATAATAAAAAAACCTACTTTATTTTCTACTTTAAATTTTGTATAAGACAGTAGTGCTTAGCTGATTTGCTTTGAAATTATCAAAGTCTCCCCTGCAAAATATAAGCATTAATACATGAAAACCTCAAGCATAAAGAATCAAGCTAAGAATAGAAATCTAGCTGCAATTTTACTCTAAAAAGCATATCAGTTCACGAAATGTTTGGTAGTCGTATTTTTTTTTCAAAATCATGTATCTTATTAACCATAGAAATCCTTCCAAAAAACTGATTATGGTTATCATTGGCATGCCTCTGACACACCTTCAATAACATAAAGATAGTGATTGGCAAAAATGAATTTCAACTTTTTTTTCAAGGCAAAAGAGGTAGTTTTCATCGGAGCAAATAAATAAGATGATTGATTTTTGTCCCTGTACTGTATAACCTATCAAGACAGGAATTTCTTGAAGCATTCCCCTCAACCATTTATTATGAGTAAAGGTTTCTAAAACTGAATCTTCAGTTTGGTAAGACCAGGCACAAAGCAGGACACGATCTCTTTATAGCCGACAAAGTACACACCATATTCTCTTTTGAGAGAAGGTTTTTGATTCTTAATTTTTTCTTTTAGAGTACAAAATTTCATCCAGAATTCCAGTAAAGAGGTAGATGAAAGCTTGAAACATCTGACTGTAAAACATGATACCATTTTGGCTGGTAGGTAATTGCAGGAGACATGACAATGTGCAGTAGATTTTAGAGTATCAATCACTCTGTTTTATTCTCTGTGGTGAAGTATTTAGGGGTTATTGGAAAGATAAGGCTTGACAGCTCATGTAAGTTGTTTTTATTGTGCTGAAACTACAGAAATAATGCGGCTGGACTGCTCCAAAGAAAAGTATAGGTTGTTAGGATTTGTATGACGTCTTGGTGTCTAAAAAAGAAGGCCTAGCAGCTACTTATAGGTCATTATATAAAGGCTGCTTGGAAAATAACCAGGACTAAAATGTCTAAAAGACTGTCCTTCAGGGATGGGCTTTTGTCTGAGGGAAGCATTAAGCTTATCACAACTGCTGATTAGCAGTTAGTGACTTTTGAATTAAGAAAGATTTTCTTGGTGAAGATTAAAATGGAAGTCTCAAGCCTGCGGAGAAGAGGTGCCTTGTTTAAAATGTCAATCCTAAAAGACTCTAGGAACTCAGAAAATTAGTTATTTCTCCTGGGATTTAAGAGTACATTTTGCATTCCTGCTAAAGATAGGAAATAACTCCTTCCACCAAGCCATCTTCACAAATCATAATATTAGAGAGAATAATTGTTCTTCAATTCTTATTGAAGTTATTCATTGTACTGTTTCGATCAATGTTATTCTTCTTTAATTTTACTGTATTCCTATTATATCCTTTTTAAATGTTTCTTTCTGTCCAAGGCACGAATGAAGACACACAGGATTTTCAAAACCACTAATGGCAGTTGGGTATGTAATTGATATCAAGTATACATGGCAGTTACAAGACTGAAAATCCTCTCTGTGGCCTATCGCCGCAAGAAACAAGGCCACTATTCCCTTTCATAAACAATTTATACTGAAGAGCATTCTCCTATGAAAATTGGGCTATCTAATTAGAGAGTTGTACCAAACCATTTTAAGTCCCTTTCTGAATTCTTATTTCCCAGGGAAATATTTTGCGCTTTTCCCCTTGCCTCCCCTTCTCCCCTTTTTTATGTCAGTTCCAATTGGATAGGTAATTTCTGAAAATAGCTTCCAGTTTAGGCCCTCAGGAAATATAAGCAGGGTAATATCCAGTGATGAACCATGCTGGAATTTGGGCTTCAAGTAGAGCCTTGAGCAGGTATGTGATGACAGGACAGAGGAAGTTCTGTACGTTCCCATAAAAAGAAGCATTGACACTGAAAGGACTTTACTGGCAGAAACTGGAGGACTGGAGTCTCTATAGGACACAGTCATTTTTTCCCATTGGGTTGGTGATATATAACGGATTGCTGAGATATTGGGCTCCAGCCTTCCAGACATCCCAGGACATGCTTATATTACACACTGAGAACAATTCCTCTGCAGTGGAAATCTATCAAGTAAGATAAGCATCTGCATGAGTCTTTCAGGTCTCCAAAATCTAATCTGCCTGCAAATCCATTATTATGAATGGTGATATAAGTGAAGAATAAAATCCATTTGGATTATTCAGATCTCAGAATTAGGACTGACTGTTACAAGAGACACAGTTTAATGTTAGGTAGCTGTATTGTTGCTTGTCTCTTATTCTGTGCTTCTAATTGACTTTATTTAAAACTAACTTTTGATAGAACCAGATCTTCTAAAACAGGCTGGATTTTAAAATAAAAAGGAGAAATCTTGTGTTTTTTTCAAGCACTTTTGAAGTTTGCATCTTACAGCTTTTTTAATGGAATTATCATTTTGCTGGCATTTTATTTCACACTTAACAGGAAGATTATGAAAATTTTCAGATAAATTTTGAAAAAAAGTCATGAAATATTTTGAGTAAATACTTTTTAGGTGATGTCTATCACATCTTGTCAGCCTGTCTTATTTTTTCTCTGTTTTGTAAACCTATTTCTACATATGATATACAGAATAACGTATACCGTCTAAAGGGAATTGCTAGCATATCTTCTGGATTTTACTGAACAGATATGTGGAGACAGGAAACTCTGGAGAAGGAAAAGGAACTTAGAATAAACATTCTAAACCTGAAAAATCTATAGTTATTGCCAGATGACTTAAAGACAGGCTACTTGAATAATATAAAATTTTCCCAAATATTTGAATACTAATCCTGAAATGAAATTGGAAAATGACACTAGGATTTACAATGTACTGAAGCATTTTGGAAATTTTATTCCAAACAAAATAAGTGGTCTGACTCATCATGACAACCAATATGAGATCTGAAGGAATGATCAGTTTATTCTCAGAAATCTTTATTTCACCACCTCCTAAGATTAAGGTAAAATATGTCAGACCATTTATAGTTTTGATATTTTGAAGATATTAAAATGTGAATGTTAAATCTAGCAGAATGGCTGCAAGCCAGACTTCTTACATGTTGACAAAATAAACTTGAGAATTACACAAGAGTTACACATATTAAGACTTTTGTGTCATGTAAAGTTAGAAGACCACTTTAAACAAAACCCAAATGCACAGAATTCACTTTAATTTCACTTTCTAAATTTAACTCTGAATTACTAAAAGTGTTGCTTATTACTGAAATATAATTCAGGAGTGTATTCCCCTTTAGATAATCACATCTTTCAGTTAAGATTTTCATACTGATATTTCATTTCTGTTGATTAAGCTTGAGGAAAAAAAGGCAGTAACAAAGCAATATACACACTCTATCAGAACTACATTTTATTGCACAATGGAATTAACCTCTTGGTTATTACTTTTTTTACAGTTATCTTTAGCCACAAGTTTCCGTTAAAACTGTACAGAGCATAAAGCAAACACACAAAAATCCCTGGATCCTACAGATGGTGAAACATGGACTGAACACACATTTTTCAGTTGGTGCTTTGTTTTTTAAAAGACACATAAATCCCTCTTGGTTCATTAGGATCAACATCATTATATTCTTACTCCTATGCTTCTGAGATACAAAAATTCTAAAGAGTGAGCTTATGTATTCCTTTATTAAGCAAAATTTACATGGACTCTACCTGAACTTTTATTGTATTAAAGACCACAGAAACAAGACATAAATCTACTTTTTCTGCTAACATTGGTTAAAACAGGCTATACTGGTGGTGTACAGACAAGACTAAGACAAGACAAAGGACACTAAGATTAAAATCAATTTTTTTTTTTTAATGTCTGTGTAGAATATCTGCATCCATACAAGTCACTGTAGACTAACGTATAGTCAAAGGGAAGAAATAAATACAGCCAAGGTACAATTCATCTGAGCTGATGTAGATAGCTACTTCAGGGTAAGATAAATTTTTCCTTAGAAGCATCTATTTCTCGACATTGACTATAGAAAGACCCAAAGATAACCAGCTCAGATATAGATATGTGCAAGGTAGATGACTGCATTTGATCAGATGAATCACAACTCAGGAGTCAGCTTGATCAAATTTAAGTGCTACATGTCTCAGTAAAAAAATCTAGTTGCCTGTCTGTTTTGACAGAAAATCAGGGATCATAATGAGTTTTCATTCATATAAATTGTTTACAATAACAGCCTGATTTTTGTATCTGGTATCATTTTATTTTCATGGTGTTATCCTTGCTTAGATTTCTATGCATATGACTGAAAACAAAGATATGTACATATTTCTTTGTTTTATGCAATACAAGAATGAAAACAAGATTTTAGGAACATCTTCATCCATAGTAATTATTTTGTTTAATTACCACTCAAATACATGAACTTTTGCAACAGTAAATTCACTAAAGCATGCTAACTACCAACTCAAAAGTTTAAAACACCCTTAGGAAATAAATTCAATAGAAATTATGTCAAACATGCTTCTTAATAATAGCTAAAGACAATTATCTAGTCCCTTTCAACAAATGTGCATCATCCACCGAATTCATGAGCAGATGTCCCAAAGAGTTAAGCTTAACCAACAAAAACAAATATAGCCATGTCATTCATGACATGATTCTGATTCCAGCTCATTTTTCCCCCATGATGCTGCAAACTGCTAAACCTTTTCTTGGTTAAACTGCTTGTAAGGTTTCCATTTATTGTGAAAAGTATGCTGCTAGTTTTGCAATCTAACTATGTTTCCTTCCTTTTTTGTTTTCTTTTTTAAAAATATTTTCATTTTCGCTTCACAAAAACAGTGCAGTATTCTGTGGATATTATTTCTCAGCTCTTGAGTTTTAGTCAGATTGAAAACTGGCTGATTTTGTGCTCCCACAAATGGCATAATGCTGCACAGTTAATTTCCTTTACTACTTTTCCCCTTAAAAATCATTCATCTGTAAAAACTGTGGAGATTTTTCACTTATGTAAAATTTTAATTCCAGAGAAAGAACCAGTAAAAATAGAAAGTTTTTGAACATGATTGAAGACATATTTGAAGGTATTATTAGAGAAGTTACAGAACTTAAATGAAACCAAAATGAGAGCTAATACTTGACAAGTAGAGATGCTGTACATTCTCAAAATAATTGGGTGTGCAGAAGAAGACATAAATCAATCAGGCTAATGGCCTGCTTAGGTAAAATATAAGGAAGTTATAAAATGTTTGGGAGAATCTTGTGTTACAGAAGGACTATGAATTTCAGCTAATTATGATGTTAATGGCTCATGAAAAATATATATATATATTTTCTGTGATACGGCTGACCATGACTGGAAAAAATCAATTAAAAAAAGATATATTATAACTCCTGAAGGGATTATATTTGCAGAGCTTATCTAATGAGGAAACAGAAGATTTCAAAAATCAAGAAGGGGATTGATTCCATAGGAACCCTCCAACAGAGCTGTGCAGTGATAAAACCATTCATGAAAGTGTCCTTCCTTCCTTGTAAGTTTGTAAATTGTGTGTCCATCCTACTCTTCAAATGGTGCTTAGGAATTAAGAGTTCACAGGAGAAGTAACTGTTCTGAATGTCCAGAAAAATATAAAGGAAGAATGTGTCTTTATGTACATTTTGGGTGAACAGTTTCTGGAATAAATTGAATAGGCCTTATAAAATAAACACAACTGAGTCAGATAGATGGGTTTTATATATCGCCACATATATATTTTTAACATTTCTGAGTGCTAACTAATTCTTTCCTCCCAAAATGAATGGCTTCTGGTAATAGATACAAGCAAAGACTCTAGTGTGGCTAGGAGACTGTAAATTGTTTGAAAACAATTGAGTACCTGTTTCTTGTGTTCTGCTGAGATGTTAATAAACATACCTGCTGTGGAGTTATTGCTTCCTCTAGCTTAGATTCCAAGTGGTCATATGTACTTGCTCATCTCTAAGCTGCACAAAGTGATCACTTCTGTGTGTGTGTAAGCACAGCTGTGGCAAGTATTAAAATATTCATGCCTTTATTTTCACCAACACACATTTTAGATTAGGAATCACATCTTTTCATCATGGGTGCTGGTCTTCAAGCTCTTCTTATGCTTTTCAAAAGGGGTAAAGGATAGTCAGGACCAAAGAAAATCACAAGAAATACTGAAGACATAAACTATCTACCTGAATAAAGCAGCAAACTTACGTTCTTTAATTAACAGTGTTAAATTGCTATTTAATATAGTTCAAATGCAAAATAATGCACCTTGGATGTGAAAAAGAGTTAAAAGACTCATACACTTTGCAGGATTCAAAATTTAAGTGTGTCAAAAGGAGAAATGTATCAGGGCATCACTGTAGATAGCTCAGCGTGCATCTGTGGTCACGAATAATCACGATGATAGGCTGCATAAGCAAAGAAACAAGGCAGAGAATATTATAATGCCCTGATACAACTTAGTGCTGCAGTTTTGTCTAGAACACATTGTCTTGTACTGGTCTCATCATTTCCAAAAGAAAAGCAGAAAGCAAGCTGTTTGAGAAGGGTGAGAAGCATAGCAAAGACCACTCTTATATGCGGGTAAGCTGCAAAACATTGGGCTTGCTTGGAAGGATGATAAATGATGAGGACATAAACTGTATGAAACAATGAATGCTATGAAGATAGTAGATAAAGAACTTTTGTGTTAGTACAATGGCACTTAACTGCTGTGATGAGATTAAAAGGTGAGAAATTCAACGCTAGCATCTTTTCACTCAAAAGGTCTCTAAACTGTGCAACTCAGGAAGTTGTTAGTTCTAATAACTTAACAGGATCCAGAAAAGCATTGCTTGTGGATATCAGACATAACTAGAGTTTTCATAATGAATTATAAAGGAGTATTGTGAAAGGCATAATGAACCTTGTTTTAGCAATCTTAAATGTTAGACCACAAGGAGGCCTAATGTACAATACCGATTACCCTTAGTTTTTGAAATACCATTGGAGAGAGAGGATCCTAGACTTTCTAAATGTCTATATTTAGTAAATAAAACAGTATCAAGCACATACTCAAGCTCTGGAGGATGACAGTCCAGCCTATTAAATTGTTGCTACTCTCTTTGGCCCAGTTTTAGCCATATCTCCAAACAACATCCGGGTACTGTTTGAGGTTAGTATGGGCCAAGGGGGCCCATAGCTAGCATGCATGAAGATTGGCGACCTTCTCTGGCATTATTCTCCAGCACTGTACCAACAAGCCTTGCTGAAAATATCCTCAATATCATGCTGTAAAAAGTTGGAGAGACTTTGAAAAGGCCCTTGTGTAATTTGTGTGTGTAAGGGCTTATCGTCCCAGTAGAGAAGCTGGATGGGCACAGGAGACTACAGGCAGAGGGATGCCATTGAAGAAGTTGGACTGGAGTAGGAGGCCTTGGTTCTGGTGAAATCTCCCTCAAAATTCATGGAGAAGAGGGTTAGTACCTAGAATAAGTGAGTTATGGGAAGTCACAGCACTGTTGTGATACTTGAAAAGAAAAGAAAGTTGCATACGTCAGGGCCCACAGTCATAACCACTGACCTGATATAGTTTGGCATATCTGCCCTAATTACTCCAGACTGCCCTGAATGTTCAGCCAGCATGATCATGCAGAGCTCCCGGCATGCATGACCTTAAAATGAAGGTTCAAGGCCTCTGCTTCCTCTCATCTAGGCCTAGGCTGGTTGGAGGAGTGGAGGAAGATCCTGTCCTGGGGGCCACTGTTGCTCTCATCACTGTCTACAGAGTTGTCAGACTCTGAGCTGGTGCTGAGTCCAGGTGAAGCAGTGGGAAGTGATTATTTGGTTTCTAGGCTTGTTGCAAAGGAGTGGAGGAAAGCAGACAGTGTTCTGGGGTCAGATAACCGGACAAATATTTGATGACACTGGGCAAGAAACTCAATGACAGATCCAGTACCTGAAGGAGGGAAGGGCAGTCTGCTCAACTGACCATCTGCCAGGCAAACTGAAACACAGAAAACAGCAGCTGTCAGTTAGTATGTCTGCACCACAGCAACTACATCCCACAGCAGGGCATCACCACCTGGACCATGCATGGTGAGATCACAGCTGATGTAGTTTTCTTGTGCACAAGTCTCCTGAATGAGTCTGGCCTGGGCAGCACCCAAACATGACAGCAAACAACCTGACTGACTGTTCCACCTGGTTGAGGATGTGGCGTCATCTTTTAAAAAGGCACTGTGCATCACAGCTACACAGTGACACATTTCTCCCACTGACTCCTAGAAGCAAGAAGTGCATCTAGAAGAACCTTCTTGGATTTATACAGTACCACCTGGGGAACATAGTTGCTGCCACAATCTGTTCTCCCTATCCATCCTCTCTGTTCGTACATGTTGTGTGACCCCATCTCATAATCTTAACACAATCACAGGCTTACCACAGAGGCTGTCCTGTGAAGGCCAGTAGGTGTAGGAGGAGGGGAGCCTTCTTTGGCTGCAGCTGGAAGACCAATGGATCCAAGCAAATGACTTGAAGTGAAAGCTGCAGCCCATATAAAGAGGCCCTCCGGACACTCTGGATTGTCCTCCTCTTTAAGAAAGTGATCATGAAAGAGACTGAACTGGCTCAAGGAATCATTTGAAGGGCAGAGGGAAATATGAGATATCTCCTTGAGATATGAGTTCCTGCTTCTGCTTTAGCACTCTATAGCACTCACAGAGGGACTCGTCTTGTCAGAAGGGTTCCCACAGGTGCCTTCTCACTATGTCCCCCAGGCAGGTGCTTACCACAGTGCTGGTGCCACCCATTTTCCTTGACAAAAATGAGAGACACCATACATTGACCCTCTCAATCTTTTTTATTTATTTTCTAATGTCTGGATATTTTTTTCATATTCCATTTTCTTCTCACAAAAATTGCATTTGTTAAGCAAAGTTTATACATTGTTCAGATTTGTGTTAAAGCCTTTGTTAAAATAGACATTGCTGTCTGCTGCAATATGTAGGTGTCTTGGTAGATATGGTATAGATACAGAGATCAAAGATGTGGGCTTATTGATGGGAGGAGAAAGGAAAGAACAACTGAGAGTCTTGGTGATGACAGTGGCCTGCATGTTAGGAACCTGTAGCAGAGGAATGTTGGAAATTATTATGTATGTATGTGTAAAATGTGGAGAAAAGCGGAGAGACAAAGAAACATTATGGATAGAGAGCAAAGATTGAGAGAATAGAGGTAAACAGGCCATAATTCTGTGAGAAAGATGTGGGGTTGGGAAGGATGCTGTCAGAAAGACTCTCTGAAGAAAAGACCACAGAGAGCAGAGAGGAAACCAGGAACTGGCAAAGATTGCCAGTGCAAGGAATTTGGGAGAAGGGAGAGAAGACAAACCTATTTTTTGACAGCTGTTGGGGAAAGACTGACAGACCTCACTGGATTGCTGCTTTAATTGTTCTTGAGGCCTGCAGTGAAGCTATTTCCCACTCAGATGGCTGTGTGCACTTTTCCACCTGTCTGTCATTAGCTACTGGGATGGGCATCCAGGAGTTGGAGGATCTTGTTCATCTGTGATGTCTTCTGTCAGAATGACTTGTAAGCATCCTTGGGGGCAAAGTAGAGCAAGACCTGGTGATCCAGTTAGCATTGAGGACCGTATTGTCCAGTCTGTCTCTCAACAGTAACCTTTTCTCAGTCAGATGACTGAATGAACACTCTTCTGAGACCCAACAGGACTGAAGTGAGCATAGCCTGTAGTAGTCTTTAAGTGGATTCAAGACCCACAACTATAATGGGTAAATAACCCTGCCATCACGAAGAGTGGAATTTGGACCACACACAGGCTGATATCTTCAGTCAAGATTTGGTCTCACCTGTGAAGATTGGAGTACCTTGAAGTCTCTGCCTTGGTGGGAGTTGCTGTCATTGTTGACAGTGCTGTTCATAATGACTTCTAGGGAGAACTTATGACAGTCAGAGGTAGAAAAGTTTCAGAAGGTGATGACAACTCTTTTTTCCACTGGGATGGACTTAAAGGAGGTTATAATCCTACACTAGATGGCCAGAGCTCCCCACAGAGAATGAATATTGAATGTGGTCCTCTGTACATGGAACTTCTGCACCCACTATTGATTATCCTGTTTGCTACCCCATAGTATAACATGTCCCCTCAATAGGGCACTGTCTCTTGGGTGCCAAACGTCCATTCTGGGACAGGGGTTGTGTTCAAGGTGACAAGTGAGTCCCTTGCGCTGCACTCTGCCTTTGGACTGGGCTGGGAGGTGGTCTTTTTCTCCTCTGTGATGCTGAGACCAGAAGTTCACCAGCAGCAGCTGCCACGGGCAGTGTGTTGTGCCATCAAGTACTCAAGAGGGACTGCTGATCTGTGGATGTGGCACACAAAGCCCCTTTTTAAGTAAGCACTTGGGTTATGATTGTGTGTTATGCATGGGGCAAAGGGGAGGAAAACTTGGCTTACACATGTCGTTTGTGGGTGAATAGTCATAAAGTCTTGTGGAATATATTTTGTGGGATACCAAGGCCTGAGGCAGCTTGTAGCTGGGACAAGGCTACTCTGTTTTGGAGACTATGAAGAGTGCAGCATGTATGCAAACCTTGCTTAGAGAACATACTTTCATATTTAATTTCTTGGGGCAGAACTGGTCAGTGGGGTATGTATATTCTGTACACTGTACTCGTAGAACAAGCTAAGACTATTACAGTAATAGGGCTAATGAATTCTTGAAAGGAGTAAGTGGAGTACATGAATCATTTCAGAAATGTTTTCCAAAATGGATAAACTCTTATGGTGGCTCTTGGTTAAGAGGAGTGAAAAAATGAACTGTTAACACAATGACTGCAACTATGCCTGACTGTTAGGGACTTTGCCCCATAACTTATATTCCTTAAATCAGAGTACTGTAAGGTGATCTACCTGGAATCCTTACAGAGCATTTAAATGTTTCTGCTCACACAAAAAGTCAAGCAAGCCATTTTTAGAAGCACATGATAAAAGTGCCTTGTTATTAAAGCAGCAATTCTGTTGTAGTCTGTCTTTAAAAAGTATAAGGGCTGTGGGGGAAAACTGATATAAGGCATCTATTTACATCAGCAAAAAAAGAAAAGGTAAATTTATACAGAAGTAGTAAAAGCAGACAGGACAGCTGGGAAATCCCTAACAAAGTGCTAATCTGTAATGAGGTCTGCATGAATAATAGCACAGTATTTACTTGATTTGTTTTTCATGTTTGAGAGATTTTTTAACTGATCATGAGTTTCCCAAATGTATTTATTGTTCATATTTATTTAGCAAATACTTTTCACACTTGATAGCTTATTCACAATTTTTTTTACTGTCAAAACATGTTTGGTTGGACAAGAGAAAGGATGCTGCTTTTCTTCCTGGGTTAAAAGCTCTTCCAATTAATGTTTCTATGTATTTCCTACTTCATCATTCACTTTTGTGAATGTTTGTGCTGGAAACTAATTCATTTAAAAATCTCTAGAAAGGGTGTGTGAACTCATAGAAAGCAAAATACATTAACAGACTCTGTTTTGTGATATATATTTACTGAGGTATAATGGAGTACTGGCAAAATGAGGTGATAAAAGGAAAGAAAACATGCCAGTAGGGTCCAGTGCAAAGAATCAGTCTGTTTGCTGGAAAAGTAAACTAAAATATTATTTCTACAATATAAACAACTTGCTTAAAAGTTTTAGTTGGAAGCAAGCCAAAAAATCCAGACTCTAGTTTCAAATTTCTCATTAAAAAAAGAAGAATGATTTAGTTTTCCACCTTGTCTTTGCCCTCATAAGTTTTCCTTCTGCACTAATGGTTTATTCTCAGATCTTCATTTAAAACAAACAAAGATAGTTCTTTAACTACATGTTACTAGGTTTTAAAATTGAGGACTCTTCATGCATATTTCAATAATGATATTTGAAACAAACTTGCATTTCTGTTTTCTGCAAGGAAACTCCCTCTCTTTTAGGGTAAGTTTGAAAATACAATTTCTTGGCAGCAAAGCTGTTTAAATAAGTTACTGTCACTGTGTTGTAGTTTGCCTTTCGCTCATTGTGTCAACTATTTGTTGAGCGAGACGGTAAACTGGATTACTGAAATGTTTTGGGTTACTGTGGTCATTTCACCAGTCCAATTTGCAGAATAGCAGCTGCAGTGGCCCAGAGTGACAGAACAGAGTACTGAGAGTGGAAAGGAAAAAGCAGCTGGAGAAAGAAATGGTGGGATAATGTTAAACAAGCATTGACACCAGGGAAAGCCTCACGTGAAACCTTTTTTCGAAATCATTATTATTATTATTTTTAATGCTGTGTCCAGCACAGTAAGACATATTATGAAGGCATTCATAATGAAAATTCATAATGAAAGCTGTAGTTCCAATAAGCACTGTTTTCATCCCACTTCTTGCTTATCACTCCTGCTATGTGGTAAAAACATAAAATGTGTTGGCACTTCAGTGAACCATCTCTATTTTTAGAGCGTATTTTAGTAATCTTTGGCTTCACCAGATCTAACTTATAATTTTCATAGCCAAACATTTTCTGCGTGCTTGGAGAGCAGAAGACAAAAGGATTTAGAAAGAAAAAAAAAATTGGTAAGCTTAACTATGGAGTGACTATTGTTCTTCTATAGCCTTTTTACCTATATTTTTTCAGCTTTCTGAATAACATCCATCAATAATTTAAGCCTTGAGTCTGATATTCACATGGTATAAATCTGCAGATAAAATTACAATGGAATTATGCTAACGGTGATTGCATATAACTTTGTCTTCATAACGTGGTATGGACTTCAGCATTACATTTCTGATAAATCTTTCTAAACATATACATTTTTCAGGGAAACAATAGATTAAAAAGAAAAGGGAGGAAATACAGTTAGTTAAATAAAGGGAATAGAAAACATAGCAAGAATTTCAGGCTTTATACAGATGGTGGAATTAACTTTTTGTAAGTTTATGCAGATAGTCTTAATTAATATCAAAGCTTATACTCTGCCCACCCTGCCAACTTAGATTTAAGGGAAAGCTTTGAGAAATATTTATCTGGGCAGATGTCTCACTGAGATACTTGTGCAGAAATATGTTCAAGAATTATGCAGCATTCTAGAAATTAATGTTGTTTGGTCTAGTTTTGTAATTAAGAACAGCATAATTGGAAATAAAATTGTTTGCATTATTAACAAGGCCCAAATTGTCTGTGCAATATCTAGTCTGAATAAGTCTTCCATGTTTAGAATGAGAATAGAGATACTACCTAGGAAATTCCTACAGCCCCAGTGAGGGAAAAGGTCTAGTAATAGAGTATCCAAGTTCATATCCACAACACTTATTTCTCCTTTAAAAAAATACTATTATTATATATTAAAATTATATTATATATTACATAGTTACTTGCTGTAATAGTAGAATAATGATGGAACCATGTTTACAGCACCCAGAGCCTTCAGAACACTTGTGCCCCTCCTTGGTGTTATTTCTGTTTGGGTGCTGTTCATACATGGGTGATTAATTTAGGTACCTATTAAGGAAACTTAAGTCTGTATAAGAAGGTCTGTTGTGAATCCTAGGATGCTTTCTATAATCCATCTGTTTTTGCACTGACTAAAATTAAGTATGCTTGGAGAATATATGAATAACATCAGTGGAAATGTTTTGTTAAGAAGGAGCTCCTTCATTAAACCCTGATAGCAGTAGATGGGAAAAATCTAATTGCTCTGTTGTGAAGGAGACCTGGAATGGTTGCATGTGTGGAAAGGAAATAAATTACTAAATTCACCTTAGATCTGCACCTTTTGCTTCTCAGTGGCTCAACGGACTTATGTGATTCATGATATCAGTAGCTACAGGTGAGCAGTATGAGCTGTGACCTTTGCTCATAGTCAACAGCAGATTATCCTTCACCGTCGCTTCCCCAGGTTGTCTATATGATGGTTATATTGAACATATATTTTTCTTATTTCATAATACAAAACTATTAATGGACATAGATAATGTTTAAAAAATGGTTTTTCATTAGATTCTTGTTTGCATTGGTGGTTCAGGAAAAAAAAAGTTGCCTCACAAATTTGTGCATTAAGCTGGGAGCCACATTCTCAAACACATTTGTGAAACCAAATTCTTTAACTTTTGTATCCAAAATGACTTTGGCATTGGGGAGCTAAACTTACATGCTCTGAATCACCCTGAAGGAGCCTTTCACTTTTCTCCTTGACAAGTAGGAGGGGAATAGTCTTCACTTTGCTAAAATTAGTTATCATCAAATACCTCCCGCTTTCCCCAAGAATCACCAGTGTATATATTGTGTATTGTTTCAGCACCTGAAGATTGAGAAAGCTGCCTAAGAATAATGACAAAGTGCCTAAACTGAAACATAGAGTATGTCTTAATACTTCAATAGACTACCATAAACATTGTGTTCACCTACATTTGGCTCTTAGGATTAACTTTTTTGAGATGCCTAACTTTAAAAATACATGATGATTTTTTGGAGTACTCATTTATTCATTTGTAGTTTCACCATCCAAATGGTAGACATATTTTCAATTAAGAAATCAAGTTTCTGTCAACAAACTATCCAAAACTGCCAAATGTTCAAGTCTTAATTCCACATTTCTGCATAGAATTTTTCCACCAAGAACTTGAATTTCTCCATACATACATACATACATACATATGGCAAAAAAAAAGGCTCCAGCATTTTTTTTCCTTTGTGCCATTTCTTAAATTGGCTATGTTGTTTTTGCTTTAAAATTGCTTAAGACGGATATTTTTTAAGCTTAAAACCTGGAGGCCAAAGGATAATTTGGCCTGCCCTAGCACCTATTAAAATGATGAGCAACAAAAGTTTCACTGTTCTGAAACCCCAAATATTTCCTGTTTTTTCAAGCTACAGACACTATAGAAGGTTCAGATTGAGTAAAAGCAGCCCAGCTTTCGCAGCAGTTGATAAACAGAGAAGCTATAAACAATTTTTTAATTAAAAATGAGGAAAAAGAAAAATAGTCTATTTTCTATTTCAAATGGGTGTCTCTAAGTGTTTGGCAATGTCAGTATGATTTACAGTCTCCTCATTGGTGACTCCTTGGGTATATCTTCACTGCCATGCCACTCTCACTCTTCCTGCATTTTGGTTGTCTGTTAACTATCTATTACCTCTTTCCATGATCTTAACCAACCTGACCTGCACATCAGAGACTCTGGAGAGTGTTTTTCAACCTTGTTTAGACACCAAACGCAACCATCTCACTTTTTAGGCACAGTGGATAGAGCAGAGAGAAAAAGGTTCTTCTACAAGGTGATCCAGAAAAGGAGTCTGATGAAATGAGCTCTGGATGTCTCTACAAAAGAGCTCTCCCGCTTTGCGGACTAAAGCAGGACTTCAGTGAGATTAACTACCTTAGCGAATTCCCTCTTTGTCATTGTTAATTTAGACATCTAAAATGCAGCGGGTGACTCCCCATTTGTTTTGCATTTTTCTTTGTGTACTAAAATGGGTTCCGATCTATAATTCAGGCTTTCAAGCACGTCTCGATTATAACTAATTATGAAGAAGGTTGAAAAAGTAATGGCGGTGAAATTGCACTCTCTTTTTTTCAGAGATTTGGAAAGAGGCTGAAGATCATTGCCTTTCTGAAGTGCTTTCTCCCTTAATGTTTCATGAAGCCCATATGCGGTAGAGCCAGCCAACACTGTATAAAATGATGATCTGTGAACTATGAAAGCATAGTGCCACCTCAGCAACACACACTGCACTTCCATTGGCCAAGGGCCAGTGGTATTTGTGGCCTCTGGCAGATTATGTCTGTAATAGCAGCACTTAGAGGTGGAGTCTGCCTGCTTACCCTAGCAAGGCTCTGAATATGCTAGGTAACAGCCTGAAAGCTGCATTTGCTTTTGTGCAGTGGGAGGAACTGAGTATTATACAGCCACAGCGTCCTGTAAGCAATTGCCTCCAGAAGCAGAATGAGAATAACATGAAATGAAAGAGAAGAAAAATGAACTGTAGAGAAGAAAAATGTAAGAGTTCAATTTAAGACCACGTAAAGCTAATTAGGCGATTAAAGTACCTAGTATAATTGCATTTCCTTTCTCCTTCTCTGTCTCCCCCCGCCAACAAAAAAGTATGAAAATAAAGCTCTGCTTTCCCAGTAACATAATGAAAAAGAAAACAGTATATCACGTGACTGTCATCTCTAAAAAATACCAGATCATGTATTTTACTGTAAAATTAGAAAAGCAGTGCTGTTCATTTATTCTAAGATTGAGAATGATCTTAACAAAATCCTTTCCATAGAAAACCTTTATTATCATAAAGGCATATATGCCTCTTAGAAAGGAAGAGCAACATGGTTCAAAACAGTGATAAACATTCAGTTCTTAGGAACTAGATGAGAAGAGATAACACAGTGTGTTGACCTAAATAGTAGCCCATCAAGAAGTGATTTCATTATTTTATTATTTAAAACAGAACCTTGCAGACATTAGCTAATTCTCCCAGCATCCCCTGTTTACAAATAGCAAGGCTGAGGAAAAGAGAAGGAATGATTCGCCAGAACCATATCTCCATCTATTCAATGGAAATAAAATAAAACCTTGAGACCTCTCTACTTTCAGTTTGTACTCAGTTCTCTGAACCTACCAATCTCACAATGCATATGCAACCAAAACCAAAGTAATCAGAGAATTGCTGGTGATGTCTTAGACAAAAGAGATGTTTGCCTTCAGGTCAGACACTAAATCGATTGTGGGATGACTCCAAGAAGACCACAAGAACTTGAGTCATCATACAACTTGAGTCACATGCCTTCTTCACAGGAATACCCTGGAAGGCAAGGGAGGTGTAGATAAAAAAATAAACAGTCTCTCCCTCACTGGCAGATGGCATTGTAGCCATTTGACAGAAGGCAGGATATTAAAGTTCTGTGGAAAAAGATACATCCTGGGTCAAAAAATAAGGTGTGTCAATGCATGGTTCATACTTGTCTGCTTTTCTAGTAAACAACATGATGAAGTTTGTGTAAAAGGATAGGAGAAAAAAGTCTCAAATATTTATTTCTGCACTCGTGTGCAGCTCTCTTCTTAGAAGAGTCTTTTGTAGGACACAAACACAAAGCTAAGAGCCTAGCTGATTAACTTAAAATTGTCGCCCACCTTTTAAGTAGTAAAAGCTAGGTTAGACAGGCAATAATTTAAAGTTAATCAGGGAGGTTTCTTGTACAGTCGGTTGAAAAAGATGGTAGAGAATGACTTGGCATACATGGGTGCCTGTTCTACACACCTGTTCTACAATGGACAAAATTGTGCTCTGCAGGTAACTGTGTCTTTTTACTAGCAAGACCAGCTGAAAGCATAAGCTTTGACTGGATGATTAAGTCTAGATAGCTAGAGATAGAGGAGATAAAAAGCTCCAGAAAAGGGTTTATATTTTGGTGGACATATATATCAGAATTCTTCAGCCTATGGTCATGTTCCAGATCAGTACTGTGCATAATTATGTATGTGCTATTAGTAGGGGGATTTCTTCTGCCCCACATGTAGTAACCTCCGAACAGAGTCCACTGGATATATTTCCTGCATGCCCACATTATCAAATGCATTAAAAACTCACATGGCAGCCATGACTGCTCAAAACATAAAGCTATTCATAAACTTTCATATGATCAGTCTGAAAAGAGTTTTCTAGAATGGCATATTTTCCAGGAAGGTGGAATAAAATGTAGGATAATAAGCATGGATAAGTGTATTTGGTTACACAGATACTGTCTAAATGAAAATTCTCCTTTCCACATTCTTTATACCACAGATATGGATGAGAACAGGGCTACAAATAAGAGTTTGTGTGAATTTTGGAATAGCAGTGCATCATATCAGTACATCACAAAGAAAACCTACCTCTCCAATATACAGTGACTTTCTAATTTAGGCATTGTAACTTAATATTGTCAAAATATTACATGGTAACATTTAAATAGAAAGTCAGGCTATAAATTAAATGATCAGATTACATTTAAATGAACTACTTTTTTTTTTTTTTCTTTGAGGGTGAGAGAGAGCAAGTGAAAACTGCTTGGCTGATCAGCCAGAACTTCAGACTTTCTGTGTTATCTCACGTTTTTCATTTTCATTTTATTTAAGGAAAAAGATTATAGAAAAAAGTAATTCTGAGAGGAATCAGATGAAATTCCTTGCTGTGAGGTGCATTTTGACATAAGGAAGGGCTGGAATATTTATAAGGCAACCAAGTAGAAAAGGTGACCAAAAATGTCTTTGATGACAGTAAAAACATAATTGGGCCATAATATTTTTAGAAGACAACAAATGCATAGAATTAGGAGAAGAGGGAAAGAAAAAATATTTAAAAAACTGTATTCTACCTTTTGGTGGTTCTCTCAATCCTTTTTTCTTCCATCCCCATATGGGGGAGATCTTTATTCTTTTATCTATTTATTTCTTTTGAAGCCTGATTAAAAAAAAAAAAATCGCCATCTCCCCTTGATCTTAGCATGCTTTGGATCAGACCTTACTCTAATAGGCATAGGCTAATTTGAGTAAGACATTTATATTATCTTCTTCCTGCTGCAGATATGTGCAAAAGTTATATTTCACTTGTTCGGTGGCTTCAGTTAATGAAGAACAGCGTCTGCTCATTTCAGCTCATGCCCAAATATAACAGCTGGATGTAATATTATGACTGAGCTCTCATTATAAAAATGTCATGATAAAGATGACCTACAATTTTTGGAGAGAAAATACTGGACTTCTAGACACCATATAATCCATTCATTGTTCTATGTCTGAAAATGTCAACAAACAAAAACATGTTCTCATTCTCCAGCAAGAAGTCTCACAGGATACAGAGCAAACATCTGCAAGATAGTTCAGTCAACCTAATCACATGAATGTCTTCCATGTTTGTACTACAGACTTATAGTCTATACTTTTATTACTTTTATATATATATATAATATATATAATATATATAATATATATTTGTATATAATACTTTTATTACTTACTGAGTGATAGATAATCATGTAATTTAGTAAGAAAAGTTTGAAAACTTCAAGCCAAAGAGACAGAATTGAGTGTAATGTGGAAAGCAGGAGTAAAGGAGACTGAAAGAACCTAAAAATCTGAATTAGACCTGTAGGAACAGGAATTAGTAGCTTCATGCCTGCTAACATTAATATAAATTCTCCCCTTGTTTGGGGAATGAGGCCCAGATGCCTGGAGTTTTCTCACAATACTTCAACTTTCTGAAAAATAGTGACAGGGAAAGGAAAACTTTACAAGTGTGATGGGGAATAAAACAAATAAAATTTAATTTTCTTGAGTCTTACAACCATCACTGATATTATTCTTGTTAGTAAACAAATTCAGATAATTAAATCTGTCTCTCTTCACAGAAAGTAGATAAAATAACTATTAAATGATTATATGAAATCAAAATTAAAAAAAAATTGCAAACAGTGCAACACTGAGGATGCTGAAGGATATAGCCAGTATATCATTTTGCCTACAATGAATTTATAGATATTCTCATTAAGTAAAAATTGGTTCACCCATTAAAAAAAAAAAAGTAGGAGGAACTAATAAAGGCTTGATTTTTTTTATATATATATTAAAAATGCTGGATAACATTGTAATGCAAAGGGCTTAGCTGATTATCTCTTAATAATTGCTGCAACATCACTCCTCCTGCTAGTAGAACCAGTCAACACCAAAATAAAACAAAAACTAGTTTAAAAATATCCTGCTGCAGGATTTTACAAAAATCAGTGCTTAGTAATTAGAAAATACTTTTTTGTTATGTAAGCTTCCAGTTATAAGAATACACATTTTACAAAGACAAGGCACTGCTCGCAAACCTGTTTTAAATTGTCTGAAAGACCTACATACAGTCCTCTAGAGCTCACAAGTTTCCATCAAAAAATCAAAGAAAAGCAAGCAACTAATGCAAAAAAAAAGTGGATTACTGTATGCATGATATTAGGCAAAATTTTAAAAACATTTCCTTAGAAATGTTAAAGCCTTCTCTTTTGATGAGTCTTTATTACCCATTAACATGTTATGTTAAGAATTATTTTTGTTTGTTAAGAAAAAATACTTTCACTAAGAAAACACATGGTGTTTAGATTAAGCAATTGTTTAAAGTCTCTAAAGTTGTGCATTGCTCATTCTGTTAGACTTTGTTCTCAGAATATTTCGTAAATCAGTTATTTTGCAAATTATGAGTCAAAGAATTAAAAGAAAGCCAACTCTAATTGCACTGATTGAAGCACTGTATGGCTGAGCCAACGTATGCTAAACTGAACTACTTTAAGGAGATCAGTTTGTGGAACATCTGTTGACCCTGCCGACTAGGGAGACAAACTTCTTTGCCCTTGCCAAGCTTTGGAACATGAGTAACACATATTCCCAATAAAAAGTGTCATTTCAGAGTGAAACCAGTACATTGTGCTATTAGAATTGTTTAGGAAGAATGATGAACATGGCTATTTTTGAGAAATGTTTGTCTCTTTCTTTGAGTTCAAATAATTAATTAACCCATTTCAAAAAAAAAATCCGTTTTTTAGATCAGATTATGATAGAAAAATGCTAAAAGGGGCTTTGAGAAAGAGTAGTCACACTGTATACTTCAGATGCTCTCCCTCACCACATGTAATCAGCTTCCTAATTTTCAGGTATTATTTTATAGCATTTTTTTTTTCCCCTTGAGCTCCAAGACCTAACACTAAGGGGCACCAGAGAACTGAACTGCATCTGTTCAGATCCATCAGGAACCAGCTGCTGCAGCTAACAGCATAAGTTATTCACAGTGCTAGGTGGAGAGGGAATGGGGCTTTAGGGGAAACATAACAGACGAAACAACAGTTCTGCATGACACATTCTCTGTTACAGAAAACTGTGACTGGAAAAGCAAGGACACACACATTTCAGGAATGCCGCTGTAGGCTTCTCGTTGTAGTTTATCACTAGGTGTTGAAAAAGAACTCTCACTCTATTTTCCACATAAAAGTTGGGAAATGTGTGAAAATATTGAATGCCATGCAAGTGGATGTTTTAGGGAAGCCAAGTATATCTAAAAAATACTAGCAGATTGATTGTGAGTTTAGTTCTAGACAAGTGCAAACAGAGGAACACAGACTTCTTCATCAATTCATTCTTATATTAAATTTTGGGTGAGGTCTGGATATGGCTTGAATAAGGCCTAGAGACCAGCATTTTTCATTACCAATTCTTAATATTCTTTTATTGAAATACAGGATATTTCCGCCACCTGCAGATGGCAAAAGTGCCTATTACCTTCTCCCTTTCCAGAGGGCAACAATCTTCAAACAAACAAACAAACAAAAAAACCCCAAACCCCAACAACTCAAGCCCTTTTGCTGGGTGGGCAGTCCAAAACTGACTTCCTTCATCCCAAATTTGACTGACAAACAGATAATAATTATACAAGTGCCGCACATCTTAATATAATACATTCTGAAAAACTCAGACCAGTTATCAGAAACGTGTTTATTCCAGATTTTGATCCTATTGTTTTGTTTTGTTTCAGTCATCTATATCACCACAAAATAAATAAATAACCAAAGAAATAAGCAAGATATAATTAAATAAATGACACCACATGTTAGAGAGGTTAAGCTGTTCTGACTGCCTTTTAAAAGCTCAGTCACCATCATCTCCCAGAACAGAAAGCGCTGCAAAAATGCAGATATAGTACGGGCCCCTGTATGTCAAATCATTGGAATCAAAGCTCCAAGATCGAGATTAAGAAAGTGCCATTAGCAGATGGTGTGAGCTGATTGACTGAGAATTGCAAGGATGCATTCTGTTTGAGTACTGTGGAGTCTTTTATATAATATTAGCACTTATTTCTCTATCTTTAAATAGTCTATCAAAATAAAATAGGCACATAACTTCTGTTCAGTACAGAATTTGAATCATAGATCTTTAAGGCCGGATGAGACCATTATGATAATGCGCTTTGACCTGCAACATAACACAGGGCATAAAATCTCATTCTGTAATTCCTCCCTCAAGTCTGCATCTTCTGTTAGAAATATACCATCTCTTTTTGAAAGACATCCAGCCTTGATTTTATTATTTAAAGTGATGGAAAATCCAGCACACTCCTTGGTAAACTCACCCCTTAGTTAGTGACAGGTGCAGTCAGAAAAGGTACAGGCTTTTTCCTCCTCTGAAGTGGTTAGTTTCCGATTTCGTCCCACTATGCCTTTTGATACTGAATTAAAGAACCCTCAGCTATCAGATATCTCCTCTTACAGACCATGATCATAATGCTTGTCAAGGAATAAAGTTTTCTTTGACCAAGTAATGGGGGAAAGCTGCATTTTGCGGGGTACATTACGAACCTGGTTTGGGGGCCATTACTGGTTCTAAATGGTCTCCCTCCTTAGGATGGAGAAAGCCGCAGGAATGAGGATTGGTATGATGTCTACATGTTCCTCTAACCCAGTGGGGAAATGAAAATATGTATCTTGCTTGTACTGTGGCCAGAAGCATACCTGAAGGCTCAGGAGGAAGATCGTGTTACTGAAAGCTCCAGACAGTCTTCATCTGATAATGTACAACCCCTAACAGGTGGCTTCAGCTGTCTTATGCGGGATCCAAGTTTTTCTGTTGCTCTTCCATTATAGTGCATCAGCAAGCAAGATGAAGGTATTTTCGAAGCAAACCAAACACAACATTTATTTAAGCAAGAGACCCTGAGGGTAGGGGCCAGAAGGTGGTGGGATCTCTGCTGTGGGTCTGAAAGGAGATCATAAGTAATCTGGCTTTCATCAACAGGAGAGTTAAGCTTGTTCTCTTTTTCCATACAGTGACAGGATCTGAGAGGTGAAGCAAGAAGACTGACAGCATTTACCTGGGTCATGTGCCGGACCTGGGTTTTGCAGAACTTCTCTTGGGGGGCAGCTTAGGGTTTATGGACATTTTGCTTTCCAGTGTGCTGATTGAAAGACGAGCAGCCATGCTCAGGCATTTTACTGTGGGGCCAAAACCTGTCAGGATCCAGCTGTTGCCCAGTGCCTGGAGTTTGATGTGCTGTTTGCTATTTGCTATGACAAGGACAGACATGGTGACAGATCTCTCCAGCCACCATCCTGCATGGAGGCGATGTTTCGAGGCCACAAAAGGAAGAAGACCTTGAAGGAGAGAGGGTCTGAAGGGTGGTTCTGAGCAGCTTCTTCAGAAAGGGGAAGCAGGGAGGCGAGTGGAAAGAGCTGCACCGAGGAGGCCCTTTGGAGGGGCCATGTGGTCCCCAGTGCCTCTCCCACCTCCTCCTCCCCCTCCTCCTCCTCCTCCTCAGGCAGGAGGAGGCAGAGTTGCTGCTGCTGCCAATGCGCCAGGATAGAGAGATCTCGGCGCGGGAGGAGATGACGCAAAAGGCAGAGCTCCCCCCAAAAAAGTGTTTCTCCAGGACGAAGATGGCGGCAACTTAGCCCAGGGGCCCAAGATGCCTGTGGCCATCGGGGGCCCCCAGCCAGGCAGTTCCGCCCCGTGCGCCCGGGGACACCGCGCCCGGCGGCAGCAGCGGCGGCAGCCGCAGCCCATTGTCACCAGCAGCAGCGGCGGCCCCGGCAGCCTCCTCCTCCTCTTCCTCTTCCTCCTCCTCCTCTTCAGCATCCTCGGCAGCGCTCCGGGAGCCCTGCAGCAGCGTCTCTCCAGTTAGAGCGGAGGGGGGAGAGGAGAAAGGGGAGACGGAGACAGCGGTGCAGGCATCTGTGCCGCGGCTCGGGGCTGAGGAAGAGGAGCAGCAGCGGCGGCAGGGAGGAAGAGGAGGCGAGGAGCTCTCCTGGAGCCGTCCGTCGGCAGCGGGAGACGCGGCATGCAGCTGTCCAGGGGCAGCGGGCTTTTCTCAGGAGGGAGATGGGGAGCTGCGATCTGACCATGCCTGGGTGAGAGGGGAAAAGGACCAGCCGAGCAGCCCCACCACCACCAACTATCACCATTACCACCACCACCTCCTCTCCCTTCTCCTCTCTTTGCGTTATTGCTCTTATCTTCTCCACGACACTCCGTGCTGGATGGATTGGGGCTGCTTCGTGTGGTGAGACCAAGGCAGAGCCACCGGCGAAACCCAACGATCTCTCAGAGGAAGAAAAAGAAGCAGAAAGAAGAGGGAGAAAGAGAGAGGGGGGAGAGTGGAAGAAGGAGCGAGCGAGCGAGAGGAGGGAAGGGAAGGAAGGCAAGAAAATCCCCTCAATCTTTTAAGTCAATGCATATTGTGGTGACACTGGCAAAAGAGCCCTCACGGTGGAGTCGGCCAGGGCTGTGCGTTCCCAAAATATGACCAGGGGTGCTTGGATGTGCAGTCGGCAGTATGATGACGGCTTAAAAATCTGGTTTGCACCCCGGGAGAACGAGAAACCCTTCACGGATTCAGAGAGGGCTCAGAAATGGCGACTGTCCCTGGCATCGCTCTTGTTTTTCACAGTCCTGCTCTCTGATCACTTGTGGTTCTGCGCCGAGGCCAAATTCACGGGGACCGGAGAGAAAGAGCAGCAGCAGCCGCCCGAGAAGCCGGAGCCTGCGGAGCAGGAGCTGCTGGCGGGCATGGGGGAGCCGGCGCCCCCCGCGCCCCCCGCGCCCCGGCTTCTCGCTCCCCCCTCGCCCTCCCTCCCGCCCTCCCCCAGCAGCAGCAGCAGCAGCAGCAGCGGCAGCCAAAACAACGACACCGAGCCCCGCCACGGCAAGGCTGTTTTCCTGGGCAACTCCACCGCCAGACCTGTGGAGACCTGTCACCTCCAGAGCTCGTCGTCCGGGCAGTGCTTCAGCGTGGGAGACGCGGAGGCGGTGTGCCGGCGGCGGGGGGGGCCGGGGCGGCCGCGGGGTTCGGGGCAGAGCCCGGCGCCCGGCTGGGACCTGACGGATTTTTACCTTTCCTTTTGTAATTCCTACACGCTTTGGGAGTTGTTCGCCGGGTTGTCCAATCCGGACACTTTGAACTGCAGTCTGGATGTGGTGCTGAAGGGGGAAGGCTCCTGCAGCCAGTGCGTCCAGGCTTACCAGCGCTACGACCAGCACGCTCAGGAGAAATACGAAGAGTTTGAGGTTATGCTCCAGAAATATTTACAGTCGGATGAGTACTCGGTGAAATCGTGTCCTGAGGATTGTAAGGTAGGAGCCCCTGCTGTGTTTCCTGTCCCTCCCGCCGGCGGGCTGGCGTGCCTCCCTTATTTGTTGTGGCTGCCGTGGTCCTTGTTTTGGCTGGTTTGGTCTGTGCTCCTCGCGCCGGTGGCCGTGGTTTTTAGGGTGCAGTCGGAGCTGCCGGTGGAAATCGGCAGGGAGCCCTGGCGTGCGCATTGCTCAAAGGGAGACAGGGAGAGGGGGAAGGTAAAAAAAAAAAAAAAAAAAAAAAAAAAGCGATCCTCGGTCCTCTGGGAGTGCAGAGCTGGATTTCCCCCTGCTCATGAATATGCGATTGGCTCCGGCTCGACTGCCGGCTTCCAGCGGGCTCGGCTGCGGCTTGACGGGAGGCAGCGACGGGGGCTGCATGCCAATGAGCAGGGCCCGGGAGGGCAGCCGGAGCTGGGGCCGCCTGCGGCGCCTCCCTGCCCGCAGGCCCTCCGGCGAGCCTGCGGCCGAGACAGGCTGCGCGGCCGCGGCCGCGGGCGGTGCACGGGGCGCGGAGCGGGCCGCGGCTCGGCGGCGCCGTGGCCAGGCCCGGCGGCAGAGGCTCGGCGGGCGGCCGGGGGCCCGGCGCGGCAGAGCGGAGCGGAGCGGCTTTGCGGCGGGGCGCGGGCACCTCTTGGCGGCTCCCCGGCGCGTCTGTGCGGCGTTTGCCCCGCGGGGCGGAGGCGCGGGCGCCCCCGGCCGCAGGGCAGCGGCAGCGGCGGCGGCGCGCTCGGCAGCGGCGGGGAGAAGTTGCCGGCAGCCTCGGGTGTGCGGGGCGCGGGAGCGTGTTTCCAGGGTGCTCTGCCGAAGTCTGTGGAGCTGGGAAGGGCTCGAGGACTAGGGCTGGATGTGTACGGACGCTGCTGTGACCTCGGGTTGGGAAGTAATGATGACAGCATCGGCGTTTTTCTTTGCGTGTCACCGGTGACCATTCAGAGAGATCCAAAGAGATTTTTTCCCCCCCTGTATTAGAAGACAGAGTCCCACGCTGGCTCTTTTTAGTTGGTGTCTTCTCTCGACTTTTGCACAAGGTTAGTTGGCCCAGCTCTCAGGAGAGGAAAGGGCAGAAAAAAAGTGTTGTATTTGGTACCTAAAAAACAAGCAGCAAGTTTATTTTATTTTATTTTATTTTATTTTATTTTATTTTATTTTATTTTTTACCCCCATTTGTTTGTGTATTTATTGAGAGCCAGGCCAGGTGAATGGTTTCTGCCCTGAAGTGGATTATCTTGACTACTTTAGCACTACATTAACCAATCTGAACCAAATCCTGTTTTGCCAGTGGAACACAATAATGCATACAAATCACCACTCTAAACAGAAGGCCTAGCAATACCTTAATGCTTTGTAACTTCAGTAGGGCCTTCTGAAATCACTTGGTGACAACAGCACATGCCTAAAGAATCCTATTGCCTGAGAAGCTGGTGTAATTTACACCTATTCTGCTTCAAAAATCGGTCCTCAGTCCCGCTAGAAGTTAAAAATTCTTGTTATCTCATTGAATAAAATGGGAATGTTACCATGATTTTTTTTCTTGTTAGGCTTGACCAAAGTAAAGTATTCTCATTCATTTTTGATTTCACTGTTTCTAGGATATAAACTGTGTATACACACTCATCACATCTATTTTATGTGCTCAGTTACTGACAACATAAATAAATTTTATCTCCAAACTGGAGTTTTGGAGGCAATAAAAGGCAAATGTAAATGTATGTCCACTGGTGTGAAGACATCTTTGCCATTCCAGTAATGTCTTAATTGACCTGCTGCTCAGTGCTGTCAAACAATCAACATATACATTCTTAAGGTGATTTTTTTTTTATATCACAGTTTAGTCTGACTGAGCTTTACCACAAAGTTTGTCTTTGTTCTACAAAATGGTGAAAATGTACAAAATAGCAAATGTACACTATATAATTATTCCCCTTCAGGGTCTGAATAAGGAGAAATACTTCTAGTATTTCTGCTGATCGGAAAAAGTTAACGTTAAATGGTTGCATTGACTGTATAAACAAACACAATGCACATGTCTTATAGTTCTTCAGTTCCAAGTGCCAGACCTATCTACTGACGCTATCATACAATGTTTTGAGAATTTGGCCAACCAGTCTGTGTTAAAATTATGACAGCAGGGAAAACTAGATGCAACTTTTTTTTTTTTTTTTTTTTCTGAAACCTCAAATATGACTTGTCTGCCCCACTACACAGACAGGGGTTTGTAGCGGGGAAGGGACAGGTCGGGGTCGGCGGTGCTCTGCAGGGGCAAGGCGGGTCGCTCCCGGAGGGGTTGCTGCTGTCCAAGGTGCTGCAAGGCAACGCGCGCAGCGCTCTGTTGACATAGGTGACCACACTGCAGAGAAATAACTCTTCCACATGTGCTCCCTGACTTCATGCGTTTGTATCTCTGAGCGCGTTTTGATTCATTCAGACCTCTGATAAATCCAAACATTCAGCAATTTCAGCATTCTGGTAACAATGTATATTAATGTGCTTCTACGCGGTCTACCCTGAAGTGTGTACTGATGAAACTAGAAATTTGTGGTGAATAGTCTGTGTGCAATAGAATGAACATTACAAAATTTCACTGCATGTTCTGGTGTTTTATACACATTTCATTTATTAAACTCTATCAGGAAATAGTTGCATTTTTGTGTACCTAGATACTAATATTTTGAGCATTGGACATCCAAATACTTCTTAGCTTAAGAATCAACATTTAATATATGACTAGAAGATAAGAACTTTACATCTAACTATGCATTTTAGATACACACCACTTGATTAGTTTCTGTGGTGAGATGCTTTTTATTGTATATTAAACAAAATGCTAAAAATATTGACATTATTCAATAATCATGTATGTAAGCACTGGCTTAGTGCAATAAAAGACTTGTTAAATAATCTATTTATATTTTAGAGATCTTTAGTATTCTGGGAGGGCTGCTTCATTCAGAGTAGAAGAGAGCTTTTCATCCTGTTGACCAATTATAGTTCATGACAAAATCAATAAGTGTTACTCTGAATATCACTCAACCTACCACCCCTCCTCCCCTCCCCCCAGCCAGGAAACTGTCAATTCAAAAATTAAAGAGTGAAAGTCGTGGGGGTATTACTCTCAGTACAGCTAGTTATGTCTTACAAGAAAGTACTATGGGTTGTAATAAATAGTACATATCAAAATAATTTTGATGTATTTGTGTAAAACACAGACGTTGCATTTTCATTCCTTTACCTGAAACAAGAAGGAAATTTACTTTACTTTCCAAATGTTCTGTGTTTCACTACATGCCTCTTAGTCTCTGAAGACTGTTGTAAACAAATTGTTTTGTATTGTGGAAATCCATTTGCAGTCAGGTATTGTTTTGGTTATCAGTCTGCATTTAGCTTTTCACATGGTGAGTTTTGGTTTCAGTTTTAATATATAATTTTATATATATATATAAAATATATAAGTGTATGTATATATATACATGAAAAAAAGCCTTCCCGTAACTTTTACTAGGTCTTACTCTTAAACTTCATATTGAAGTGTTTTGAGATTTTTGGAAATTTTACAGCAGATGCTGAGAATTTTGAATTTCAGAGTATTTTGAAAATCAATATTTATTCTTGATAGTATCAATGAACATGCATATACATATTACATCATTGGGATGTCGCTAGACTTTGTATATTGTTTTAGAAGTTTTGGATATCAGTGTTGTCTCACTGAAAAGCCCTCTTGGAGTGATTCCACAAAAAAATTCCTGAAATCTGATGTCTTTATATAGTTTTTTCCTTGCATTGAAAATTGCATATCAATAATGACTAAACAACAAATATAATTAAGACAGATATTTCTTTGAATACATTATATATTCAACCAGGTCACATACATTGCTGTAGCTTTATTGAGCCACTGAAGTAATGAAGTAACAAAATTTGGGTCTACTTTTCAGTTTTTCTGTTTAAAATTTAATTTCATTTTTTATAAAATTTTGCTTTTGTGTATTTTTAAGTAATAGTTATATTTACAGAGATCATTCTTGGTAATATCTATAGATTACTGGTGTCCAGAATATCATTTTTATAGTCAGTGTGACACAGGACAATATTCAAATAATTAACACAGTAGAGAACTATATTGGCTTGAAGTTAGAAGACACAGTTCCTCATAATGACTTGTCAGCTTTCTATCAGGGGAAATACCCAAGTTCTTGTTCTTAAGTCAGCAGGCAATCACTTTCTGGAATAAAGGAAGATTCTGGCTACTTCTTAGTATGAACTGGGTCAAATAATTAAGTAGGACATACAAATGTAAAGGTTTTTAAATTTGTTTTTTTTAGAGATACAACTTACATCTTTGTGAAAAGTATCTGAGGTCAAGGCTTTCTTTGCAAATGTGTTTATTATTGTTCACAGTGTTTGAACATAACATCAGCTACCATTTTCAGACACAGCTTACTTTACCCAGTGCAAGTTAAGAGTGTTTAAAATATGACCTTCCCTAGTGCTAGTTAACACACCGAAATGTATAATTCAGGTAAGTTCATTATATTTAAAATAACATCTAATCATTAAGTTTTCCTACTAGAATATCAAAGTAGAAAAACAAAAATATATGAGCATTTTCTTTTTTATATCAATATGGCTAAAATGCAAACTTTAGCTCACATCCTAATGCTAAGAATGTACACGCTGACTATAACAACTTCTGATTTGAGGTGATATTGGTATCAGAAATATGTAAGAAAACAGCTAAGTTTTAATACTCCTTAGTTGAAAAGCATGCATATCAATAAAGGGTTTCATCATTAAACATAGATTGTATAGCCGATTGAAGTATGGAACTGGTGTTCCCAGATTTTTTTGGGAGGGATCAAAGAGCTATGTTCCACTCTTATTCTTTGAGTAAGAGGATGATTGAAAGTAATTTAAAACAACTAAAATTGCATTTATTCTCATTTATTCTTATTTATCTGGAAATAGCAAAGCTTATATGAAACATGACTTTTCCAAGAACTTTTTCCTAAACAGCATATGCAGTCTAATCAGGTTTTGATTTAAATTCTCAGTTAAGCTGGCAGAAAAGAGCAGATAAGAAACACGAAACCAAAAGCTCAAGTGATAAAAGAACCCTTCTGTTACAAAAGGTCACATAGACCAGCATCTGCCACAAAGTTAGACATTTCAATTGCACATTGTAACCACACGATATTTATCTTATATGAAAGAGTGATACCTAAATTAATCAGAAGAAACTCCTACAAATTAAACCCTCAGAAATTTGCACTGATGGTCAGTATCTAAAACAAATGGGAAACAATAAGCCTTAATTACTGAATTCGTGCTGTTTTACAGCATGGTTAAATTAAAATATTTATTTTAGAGCTATTTTTAAAATGAACAATACACAGTCTTAAAAAAGCCATGATGCTTAAAAGTATATATTTTAAAGGTTTTGTTTAAAATGTTGTGAAACCAATATGACTGCATAAATTGTTGTTTGCACATGTTATTTTTTCAGATGAATTAAAAAAGAAATCAAAGTTTAATTATTTTTTGAAACTCATTTAAGATTAATATATGCCTGAAGTTAATATACTTATTCTTGTGCACTAGTATATTAAGATAAAGAACAACACTCTTATTAATAGGCTGATGGGCTTTATATTTTGGCCTAAAATCCTGATTCAGCAGTGTGCTTCGGTTTCCTTTCTTGAGCTAGATGAATGCCACGGAATTAAGGGAAAACTATGCACATGCTTGAAGTCATTTGATGTCCTAAATGCTTTGTTGGATCAGGATATGAATTCTCCTCTCCTGCAAAAGCAAATTTCCCAGTGTATTCTTCCCAGAGGTGAATTAATCTCACCTAATTCTGGATTTTAAAAGTTCCCATCTAGTTAATCTAGGCATTTATACCATTTATATTGCCAATGGGTACTTCATTCCTGTTTTAGGAAAAAGAGGCACTAGATGAGTAGCATAGATTAAGTGAAGTGAATTCCATCCTAATTCATCAGATAACATTTAATACTCCAAAATGGCTAGAGATCTCATGGCTCTGCCCTCAATTTTATTTTGCTAACTGGATCTCTCTGCATCAACCACTATATCTCACATGCACTTTGCAGAGAATGCGTCAGTCTTGCTTCTTCATTACATGTTCTTCCAGGAAAAGTAATCAAAATGCAAATTACAGTTCTATCACTTATCCTGCCTAAAAATCATTTGGTCTATACTTAGTAATTTATCACTTCAGTCTTGCACTAAGATCCATAATGTATTTAGATCTATAAATTGCCTAAAAGGGAGAAAGCAACTCAGAAATTGAATTCTTAAATACTACTTTTTGGTAGGTATCACTCATAACACTCTAGAAGACACAAAATAAGTAATTCATCTGCCTAAAAGTAGATGTTTACAGTATGGTTGTCCACAAGAGATGTAATAGTTTAGATTCTCTTTGTAGCCAGTGGAAATATATAGGTAATTCTAGAGGCTGATTCAATTCATGATAAAATGGCCATCTAAAATAAATGGGTTATGCCCTAAAAGTACCTATTTTCTGTCCATTTACTCCAAAGAGAACTGAGAGTCATTTTATCTCACATACAAATGAGGCATTTGGCAGTGGAGGCCACTGTAGACATCTAAAGTTAGGTTAGATATATCCTAAGAAAGTGATTTTGGATTAAAAACTAAGTTTGGAGGAAATTATGTTTGTCTGAAAAATCTGACTGTGAGAAAGTTTGTAAAATCCTGCTGCTTTTGCTGCCTCACACCAGCACAATGAAATCACAAGCCTCATTCACTTCTCTGATAACTATATTCTGTCACTAAAGAATGTCTGAGCTATGCAATCCACTTCTTAGAGATAAGAATAGGAATAAAGGCCTTGTATGACATAACTGTATTTTTATCACTGTATTTTTATTTTGTATTTTGGAGAGAGGAGAGTCCAAGAGCTTTCACATATTACTTTTTCAATTGTTATTTCCACTGAGAGACTGCATAATAACAATTGTATGTCATCCTTTAATAGCAATTTTTGCAGGTAAATTTGAAACAGAGATCTTGTTCCCTTTTCTCTCTTTACAGTGAAGGTATTTTGGTGTGTGTATGTCTACATCTATGAGATTTCCTATATTTTACAGTGGGTTTCATTTTCTTCCCTCAGACCAAGCCAGAGGGAACTTTCAAGCTTACCCAGTCTCTCTCACTCAAGAGGCACATAATCCTAGATATTTATGCCCGCTTTACTAAAATAACCGTATATTCACTGTACTTTTCTCTTGTCAGAACTGTAGAGCAAATATCACTAAGTGAAAGTGTGTGACAGTTTGGTAAACTTCATTTACAGCATCAATCAGTTAGAAGAATACAAATTTAGTGAGGCACAAGAGGCATATTCTGGCTTGTAGAAAGATTTTATTGAGTTGAAGCTATGTAAAACAAAACAAAAAAAGACCTAGATTTACTTTTAATTTGGATTTGAAGTCTGGTCTTATTTATAAACAGGGCAGATATATGAAAGATGTAGATCATTCCTTAAAAACATACACACTGAAGAGCCATTTCCAATAAGCTCCCAATCCATACAAAAATGTAGGTGTCAACCACTTCAGTGAAATTTTCTCTAGTAATAAGCTTGCAGTTGGAAAAGTATGATGACTAAGAGATCAGGGAATGATGTAAGCAGCTTTGCAGTGAAGTTGATGAATATTTAATGTTCCCTCACCTTCCATCTCTTCTCTTTCATCCAAACTGATGAAGGTGTCTTGAAAAAGCCTAGTCTGAATAACAGTGTCCTGGAGGCTTTATGGGAGAACCTTTGCCTGGTAGGACCCTTTAACGTCAAATATGGTCAAACTGTTGAGAGGAGCGGTAAACATAAATGTGGAACTGATAAACTTCAGCAGTAGCATATGAATATCGTGGCCTTCTGAAGTGTCTTGGAGATCCTGATGGGAATGTTCAGCTTTCATATACATGGATGATGAGAAATCATTTTGAGATTCCAGCATTAGAATAAAATTTCCTAGTTAAAAACACTGGCTAAGGTGTTCTGAAATAAAGTTACCAAGAAACAATATGTATGAATTTTGAAAAATTTCACAGCAGTTTGGAAGTGGTTATGGATGTCTCAGTTGATTTCAGTGAAATAAGGAGAGACCATACCTAGAAGCTTACAAATAAAAAAAAAAAGTCCAAACCTTCAATTTTGACATGTGAAATTGATTTTTAATGAATTTTTTGAATTAGTTACAATTTAGGCAAGTTACTTAGTCAAGCCATGACATTTTCAAATTTAGGTATTATAAAATTGGGAAAAAATATACTATTTTTGTATTTTTGAGCGTGTAATAGATTGTAGTTTTCAGGGGACATTCTTCCAGGGAACAAATGTAATACCTAGAATGCTTTTTGAATGTATGTTTAATTCTTGCTTATCTTCTGCATGTTAGATCAGGTGTTGCCTTCAGTTGCCTGAATGCTTATGTAAATGGTATCTTGGGCCTGTCAACACATTTCATCTCTGTAAAACACCATCATAATGAAATATCTTTATTACATTTTTAAGATATTAGCAGCCCAGAATCAAAGGACATTCCCCATTAAAGGGAGGGGGAAAAGACAAATAGTCCGTGATACTCAGAAAAATATTTATTCTTATTTTATTCATCACTGTTTTAGGAGAATAAGAGGGTGTCCAGAGTTTATCATCCATTGTTGCTTATTTCTCTGCATTGGCTAATTTGATGTTCATATTTTAAGGGTCATACTCATGGGTTCTACTCAGGGGAAAAAAAAAAAAAATTATTAGTCATGTATTCATTTAGATAAATAGTTGGATTTAAAGTTCTATTAAGGGAAAATATGGGCAACCCTAAAATGTATTAAACATATTATAATTTAATTACATTATATTTCAGATTTCTGTGTGTAGTAATAGAGCTCTAAATACAAAACCATAACTATGCACTTTTATACATGTGGTAGTATAGAAGCTTTTCATAAAGAAGCTACAGAGGCCAGTTATAAAAACTGTGCAAGGTTTCTTCTTAACTCATATGCGGTAGTTGATTTATTATGCTCATGATTCAAGAAAATACTTTTTCTATATACTTTTCTATTAGTATAACTTCATTATTTGGTGGGGTATCTTTATTACTGTTAGAGGTAAGGTTACATTTTCAAAGGCGTTTAAATGATCTCTGCTGAGATAAATTTTTGTATTTGTTTACACAATGGATTAAAAAAAAAACCCAAAACCAGACAGCTTTTCTAGGTGTTCCTTAAAAATAAACTGAGCTTTTAAAATGACAACAAAAATGACAAATAAACAATAAAATTAGTATTTTTGGTTAGTCACTCTCTGTTATTGTAGAATAGATAATGAAAGTATATAAATCTTTTAAAATTACTTACAAAAATTACATGCAAATTTCTCCTGAGTACTCTTAACATTGCCCTCACATATGATATCTGTTGAAACTAGATTTCTGCATAGAAGAGTTTTAGAATAATAAGAACATTTTATTTATTCACAGTTGCAAGTAAAAATGCTTGTACATTCAAAGACTTATAACTGATTTTTTAAAGAAAATCACTTCACGATGAAATCTTATATAGCAAATCTCAGTGTGGGAGTTATATCCTTTTCAAAATATGAAGAATTATTTCTTTAAGTTTCAATGTATAATTGGAAAATGAGAAAAAATTATGTATGCCCATCATCATGTCTCATATTTTCAATTACCTTTATCAAAATAGTTAGAAACTATGGTAAATCTATGCTTTGCTAAAGACTAAAACCTCTGGAAATTTTCAGAAGAAAATACTGTTGTGAATTCAGAATCATTTCTTATCATTTCTTAAACAAGTTTCTGATGGTTTTCCAGTGGGATGTGTCTCTCTCGATTTTAACCATGTAAAAGTCAGGCAAATAGTCTAATCGTCAGAGAAAGAGCCATGTCTTCAGAGCATAATTCTTTCATACAGAGCATAACTTTTTTGTTATTAAGTACAGGATTCCAAATGCATCCATTTTGGAATATTGCCATTTTTATACCTTTACAGATAAAAAAAAAAAAATCATGTTTTCCTTTCACATTATGTTTAAGCTGTTTATATTGTGGTGCAGTGCTTTAAAGTGGGACTGGGCAGTTTGGATAACGAGTAAGTTTTTTTCCAGAAGGGAACAGGTATGCAGAGCGTCCAGCACGCTGCTCCTGGGGAAGCCCCGGCACATGCTGCCAGCCCCACGGCAACTCTGCCCGCTCCGCTGCACAGATGGGCCAGAGCCAGGGCAGAGGATATGTGGGGACTAGGTCCACTCGCCTTAGGTCCCGCACTTAAAAACAAACAACCCACAGCCAAGGTCCTGTGAGATGACTCTAAATTCTTCATGCATTCAGAGTTGCAAGATGGCTGTTTCCAGCCCTGTTCTTCCACTGTGGAGCAAAAGTCTTCCTGCAGATATTTCTGCACAGAACCTGCCACAACTTGGACCACTGTTATAAAGAAATAGTAATTTGTAGTACATTTGAAACCTTTTTATTTTTTTTTCTCATCCATTTTATGCTTTCTGATATAACTATCCTTGGGGAAATGACCCCTATTATAAGCTAAGTTTAGCTAACATGGTATAGTGTATCACTGGAGTTCAGGAAATGAGGCTTACTGTTTTATATCCCAATTCAGTTAGAAATGCATTATAGTTTCTTTTGTCTCTATTTAAATCTTATAAATGTTAAAGCTTAATCTTATAAATTTACATTTTTTGCAACCTCACTGTATTAACAAAATTAAATCATTACTGCAACAATAACTTTTCAAAATTGGGCAGCTGAGATTGATTCCTGTGATGTGACCTGAGTGAATATACTGCAAGCTGATCTCTCTATGACAGACATGAATATAAAATATTGTTTTGTTTTCATTTGTAAATGTAACCCAACTTTGCTCTAATCAAGGATTTACATTGACATAAACCTAACTCTATTTAAATCAATGATTTTAGTTAAATTTAATACTGTTTTGAGAGCAGAAGGAGGCATATGATATACATTAAAACTCAAATGTATGAAATCAAAGGGACAGATTTGACTCAGCCTGAATTTGTTTTATGAACCTCGCTACAAAAAGGAATACACAGAGTGTTTTAAGTGATCATGTTCTTGTCTTTGACTGACACTATTAATTTGTTATTGTTTTCACATTAACATTTTTTCCCCTGTTCTCTGTTGTTCTTGGTCTTGATCTCATTCTTTTATTCTATTGATTTTTCAGGCACACTGTAGCAAAATATTACAAGCTTAACTTGTTTTTCCAAGGGGAAAAAAACCTGAAGACAGAAAAGCAAAATTAATTTGTCTTTTCCAAGACAACATTGTAGGCCATCCACCAGGGTTAAAAGGACAAATGCTGATCCAAAGTATTGCTAGTCTAAATCTAGAGAAACTTCTTTGATTGCTGTGGAATCACTCTGTATTTGCACTGGTATATGTACGATTAGAATTTAAGCATAAATTGCAGAATGATGAAGTTTTGTTCTATGGGAAACTTCAACATTCACAATAAAAAGGTAACAATACTAACAATGACTCATATTAAATAAAAATTACAGGTATTATACACACACACACACACACACACACGTGTGTGTGTGTGTGTGTACACATATCTTAGAGTAGGCTCAACAAGGCAATTGCTGAAGTATGATGAAGCATCTTGGAGATGCTAGGACAGCTCTGAAGTTGAGTCCTGTTGAAAGTCTTCGAGAAGTCTTGAACTCTTTAAAATCAATAAGTAATTTAAGAAGTATAGAAAATTACAAGATTTTTTTTCAGATGGTCTTTTTGTTTATTTCAGTCCCCAATTTGTTTGTTTTCTGACTGACCTGGAAATATAAATTACTTAGACATGAGTGTTTTTTTTTCCCCCCCCCTTTCATCCAGACTTCAGAAAGGCCCCACAGTATGGTCTGAATTTTGAATACAGAAGCATCGATTGCAAGTGTACTAGCAAAGATATGCACTAACATTGGTTTCTATTTGTCTTCACAACTCATTTGTAGCACCCTCTATGCATTTGGACTGAAATTTGGATCACTGTTTGGAACAAAATCACCTAATATTCCATGTACCTGAGCTATATAGTATTAATAGATTATGGAAGAAAGTTACCCTAAATATTCTATTTGCTTAATCAAAATATTTTAGATTATATTTCATTCTCCTTCTTTATTTGGACTTTACGTAACTGTTTTTTGGGGGGTTGTTTATTTATTTATTTTTTTCTAAGTCCAGGACTTTTTGATTGATGTGATTATAAGAAGATGAGTTCTTTGTTATTGATGTATCATCTGAGTTTTATATCTTCTCTGAAATCTTTTAAATGGTTTAATTATGCTAGTTTGTGCAGTATAAGCATGAATTTCAGTGACTTTCCAAATGTATACCTAAACCTAATTTGGAGATTCCTGCTTACCTGGGGCTGTTTTCTGTTCACTGGAAAAATATTCCTCCTTAAATTTTACTATGAACATAATGATTTACATTAGGATTTTTTTCTCATCTCTCTTAGGATAGGCCTAATTTGAACAGAACTACTGATCTTTGGGATGGAAGAGATCTCTTTCTCCTCTTCTTTTAGAGTTGTTTTAGATCTGCAAGAGTAGGAGATGGCATGTTTTGCAGTTTGCAGGAAATGTTTAAATCTCTGAATTTTAACAGATCCATGACTGGTAGCAAAGATCGATGGGCTCACAAGGGAGATCACAATAAGGGAGGCTCGCAGTAAGAGATCTGTGAATATCAAGAAACTTTTCTTGGGATATCCTTAATTTCCGGTCAAGGGTATGAGATTGAAAATGGTGTCTAAAGAATATGTAATTAAAAGGTTGTTTGAAATCATTTGATGAAATGTTCTAAAGTGAAGCAAAAGGGGTGTGTGTGTGTGTGTGTGTGTGTGTGTGTTTTCCTGCAAGTAATGGTATTGTTGGGAACTGAAACATTATAGGAATTCAACAATGTACGTGCCCCATAACATGAAGGCCTGGATGACATGCATCTCCTATATTCCTTGAAGGACTGATTCTGCTTTTAATTCTTTTCAGCACTTTGTGCCTTAATAGAATTAAAGTGCAACTGTGTATTCCACCCAGAGACTGTACACTCGAGCACACAGATTGCAAACCTCAAGTGCTCGAACTGTGTACAGGGAGTTGCACTGAGGGCATGCCTATGTTTGCATTTTAGTTCAGGTCAGGAGGGTGCTTTTAAAGCAAATCTCCCACTCATTCTTTCTTGCTGCATTTTGGTTCACATGACAGAGCAATCTGGGACCACACAAACTGGATTCTTTTCCAGTGAAAGTAAAGGTGAAGTGCCCCACAAAGGGGAAGAAGTGCCCCAGAAAGGCATCTAATGAGTTGCAGACTCTAAGGGATATGGGACTAGAGTTAGCCTGAAGTAAAAACCCTCAAACACATACAGTGTGGATACCAGGCTCTCAGCATTGCTTCGCTTTACAGGGCTGTTTCCACAGAGCCACACTACTTGTTAATGCTCACATAGCCGTTATTAAAGAGACTGACATTCAGCCCTCACCTGAAGATGATTCCCACAGACTCTCAGTGATTTCTTTGGGACTGCAGCTCAAGCCCCTAACCTGGGGCTGTGAAAGGATTCACTATGTCTGGGTCTATATAACCATGGTCCTAGTGACCATCTATTATTACTTTTTTTTTTTTAGTCTTCTGCTGGCATGTGTATGGAGCTGCTGCACAGCATGGTGCAGATTTTTGCCATCTCCCTTCCTTGCAGCTGCCAAGCCTCTGTGCAGCAGAACCACTACAGCTCTGCTGCATTTTGGGCTTTCTGGACTGCCTCTGCCCTTGCTGTGAAATTCACAGTGCTTTCTCAGTACTTGGCTGTAACAGTGAACAGAGTTTTCAGTACAGTGGTATGGGAAGTTTGAGTGTCTGCTTTTAATTTTGGAATGGTGGAAAAATATCTAAGTAAGCATGAAAATGAACAGTTTGTGTGGGGAGGGAGGGGAACTGGCAGGAGTGGAACAGGTCTGACCTTCTCTTATGACATACTGCCCTCCTTATCTTCTTATTTATTTTCCTGTTTACTACCAGAAGAAAAAAGGATTATGGGGCAATGTTCAATCCGGATTTTAGATAGCCACAGAAGTGATAACAGGATACTCAGGAAAGCCTAAGTAACTGATTTTCCTTTTAAATTGTTTCATTTTCTCTGTTCCTGTGAAGATTTCATTTGCCTTAGGTTTTTCAGCAGTGAGGACAATACTGTACCAATGGGTATGGATTAGGATTTTTTTTTTTCTTCACAAAATAAATTTTCTTTCTTAGAAAGATTATAAAAGCACTGTGTGGTTCTTTAGAAAACATAGCACTAGAGGAATATCACATTACTGATGGTATCTTTGCTGTTAGTATGGGGAGTTAATACTTTGCTCACTTTTATTACTTAAGCATTTTCATTTAAAAACTCCCAGTAACTACTGGTGTTTGTTGCTTTTGAACTGGGAAGGTTCATGCCATGTTTTGAGATGTTTGTAAATAAGTTTACTGCACTTTTGGGACGAAAAAAATAGCTATAAGTGTTTCTTTTAGAGATCATGACAAACAATTTCCAATAGAAGACACGTTCCTGAAGATCTACTAGATTAATGTTTTTAGCCTTTTGCAACTGCAGGGAAACTTTCTTACCTTTTCCCCAGTTCAAAATCCCAATGTGGCCAAAAAGAGGCAAGGAAAGCAATTCATTGGTCTAGCAGAAATGGAAAAACAAATCATTTGCTGAAATGGTATCAGTGTGGTTGATTGATTGAAACATCAGGGGGAGACTTGCAGGTGATCAAGACTTCCTTCACCAACAGATGCTACTGAGCTAACAGGAACTGCCAGTGAGATGGACTAGCCGAGGTATGGCATTATTCTGCCAGCTGGAAGAACAATCAGAATGGCGGATAAACAAAAGTGCAGATGTTTAACTTGCATAAGTGTACATTATGCAATAATTATTTGTGTCATCTTAAGAGTAGATAGAAAATATATTTGTAGAATGCTTTCATTTGATGTATCTCAGATTATGCTTACAGCGGTTTATCCTGGGAGGATAGCCTGAAGGAGCCAGTACTGAAGGATCAGGAGACTGAAGAGACCTTTGAGGTGTATTTTCCATAAGCAGGTTATAGGAACTGACATACTACACTGCTCGGTGACCTGCTTGGTGTCATGTCCTATCTCTGAGAATAAGCAGTGCTTGGGAGGTAAAAGGAACATTATACTAGACAGTTAGCAAATCCTTGCTAGTGTGGAAAGCTCCTTCTTAACTCATATTAAGAGGTACTTGATTTTTCATACTCACGATTCAAGAAAATATATTTGTATATTCTTTTCTGTTAGTATAACTTATTTATAACTCGTTATTTATGATAAGCAAAAATTTAAATATCAGTGGAAGGATTTACTGTTTATATGCCACTTAGACATACTGTTTTTGGGCCGTGTTAGTGGACAGTGACTGACAAAGGCAATTAGGTGCAATCTTGCATGGCAAACAAGGATTTTATTTGTGTATTCTATGCATAACCCAGAAGAACTTCTGTACATCTGTTATAACACAAGAGTTTCTCTGCAGCTGCTACACATTATGATGTAGGTTTTACCTATAATTCTCTGTTTTTAAAAAAGAAAAAAGACTCATTTGAAGCAAGACTTCATGCATCAAGTTTTCTCTATTAGCAGTTTCTTGTAAACAGTTTCACATGATACTGTTTACCTACTTTAGCAGCCACAAGGAAATTGGTATACAGAACTCTTTGCTCTGACGCAGTCAGGGTTGTGCCGAACAACATTTCCAGCTTATGCCCACCAGTGGCAGACATGACAACTTAAAACATCTTTTAGGATGTAGCTATTCTTTTACCTTTACCATGCACCGCTACCCTAGCTTTGTTTCTCTCTGTCTCCACAAACTGTCTACCAAACTAACTTCTAATATGTTTGACTCTGGATCTTTAATATAGTAATATGCTATACTGAGAAGGACGGTTTTCTAAAAGGAGAAATGAAAGGCAGGAATCCATGACAGCAGAGCTGCAGCTGAAAAGTATACTTTATGGTGTACGGAAGTTGGGAGAAGGGTCGGGTATGTGCCCGTGAAACACAAGAGGGCAACTGCAGGGTAGTTTGACTTTTCATTTATTATTTCTGTTGGTTTGATTCTGGCGTGTTATACAGATCACAGATCTTCTCTGTGAAGATCTTTTATGTATAAATACACAAAAATGTCAAAATTCTTCATTAAAATGGAGTTACTTTTGGACTAATGTCTTCCAATGGTGAGCTACCTGTGTTTGGTTTAAATGAAAAATAAGAAATATTTATTTATTTTAATATATTTTAATTTTGTTAAATTCTTCATTTTCTCATGAAGAGAGATATACAATTAACTAATTTGACTTCTTTGTAATTAATTAACCTTTCCTTACTCTGTATGTCCTTTTAGCCTCTTCCTTTAAAGGCATCAATCTTCCCCCGTAAATAAACAAGCCTTAGTCTTCGTAGTCTTTATGCCGTTATTCTTTGCTTTTCATCTGTTTCTCAATGCTATCTTTATTTTTGATTGTAGTTGCTTACAGAGGAGTGTTTTCACTGCTCTGTGCATATCAATTTTTTTGTTGTTGTTGTTTCATCCCCATCCCCCTCTCCCCTTGTCAGTGGTCATACAGAGTTTTTAATTCTAGACTAAGGATTTCATACAGTTCCTTCCAGCGCGCATCAGTTAGGCTTGGCAATGCTAGACTCCATCTGCTATTGTTTCCCCTTTCACTTAACTCTTTTAAGCATCCCAAGAGCTCCTTGGCCTGCTTTGGCCTTGATTAATCCAAGACTTGTTGTGTCACTTGTAACATTTCCATCTTGTTGTTAGTCCCTGTTTCCAGATGATTAGTAGATAGATTAGACACTCTTATCCCCAGCAAAGAACCTGGGGCATCCTGCTGCTAATCTTTAGCCACATTGAGCAAAGACCAGTTATTTCAGCCTTTGTATTCTGCTTTTTGTAGTTAGTTTCTAATCAATGACAAAGCTTTACTTCTCACTCTGTGTTTACTTAGTTTCTCTAATAGCCTCTTGTAGGGGACATTCTCAAAGGGTTTTTCAAAGCCCAGAGAAGTTGTATCAGCCAGTTCTCATTTGTTTGTATGATCTGTATGATTATCTGTATGATTCAGTATACAGATGATTTTAATGAGAGATTGCATAATTAGGGTTTTTGTTAGTCTTAAATTGCTTTGGGACCCTTGCATAAACAGCATCCCATCTTTGGGGTGCATTGATCTTTTATTTATTGATTTGTTCCAACAGTTCTTCTAATGATAGCTGAATCTTTGAGACTACTTCATCCTTATTACTTGAAAAGGTTAGTATCTCCCCAACATCCTTTGAGACAAAAAATGATGTAAAAAATAATTTACTTTCTTTGCTATAATTCTGTCTTTTCCAGTTTCTCCTTTAAATTCTTGGGAGTGTAATCATGATCCCTCTTGTAAGAATCAGATTTTTTACATCTGTTTGCTCACGATATTTGCTTGTAGCCATCCTCCATCCCTGTTAGGATGTGTCTGTCACCATTTATGCTTCTTGAAGACCATAAGCTTCCTGTGCCAGGTACACTGACAATTCCACAACCAGCTTACATGTTGCAGTTCCAGAAGTAACCAGGATATTCCTTGTTCAAACAAATCTGAGTGAATTGAAGGCTGAATAAATTTGGTGGGGTTTTTTTGTTTGTTTGTTTGTTTTGTTTTACGCTGTGGCCAAGTTAGATCATACTAAGTTTATCTTCAGTTTAGATGAACTGCAGCTTAGTGGCTAGATGCAATAAAAGACAAAGGCTTCTGTAACAGAAGTGCGTTACTTATTGAATTCGGCTTCCAAGAGCAGAGTGCAACATCTGCTCCTTCTGTCCCCCAAATTTATATGCTTGATCTCACTGTCCAGCACACACCTGAGATGCCTCAGAATGACAATTCAAAGCTAACACACTAAGGAGGGATATGTCTAAAGCTAGCCAAAGCAAAACAATAAATGCAGAAAGGAGTTCATTTCTTTGGAGTATGGAGATCTCAAAACCAGAATCCAGAAGCATCAACCAGAAGTAAGATTCCTCCAAACAGGGATTCTGTCTAGTTGATTGGCTTGCCAGCTGTTGGAGACAGGTGAGTCTGAGAGTTTTTCTGCTGTTTTTGGTGCATGTGTGCGTGTGTGTGTTTTCTCTTTTAAATCAGAGAATATCTACTGATCAGTCTGCACCCATGCTGTGGATCCAGTATGGAACTGGATGCCATTCCCCACTGTCTGTCCCCACCACTCGCTGCCTAGGAGCTGGAGAAGTCAGTTAAGATGTAGGAGATTTACAAGCCCTTCACAATGTGAAGATATTCAGTCACTTGAACATAGTGAAACTGTAAGAATAGCATCAAATTGTTACCATTAGGTCAGAATATTTAGTCTTAGGTTGCTCTGTCTGGAAATCTACTTTTTTTTTTTTTCCAAATTTTCAAATTTGCCAGTTTGATTTTGTTAGGAACTATTTTTACTACTACTATTACTGAATTCTCAAAATATTGTGGTAGAAAATCTTCAGTCACATCCACTGAATTACTTTTGTTCACATACTTCTCAGACAGCTCTTCCTCCTTAAACAAACCTCTCTTCTGCTGCTGCAAAACACCCCTCATCTCCTGAGCAAATAAAGGTGTTCTTATGCTATAAGAAGTGTGAGGTAGCTACGTAAAGTGTCCTAGTTATCCAATTAATGGTTTTAGGCTTTGGACTAAGCAATAGTGGAACAGCTAGCTTGAGTTAATTCTCATCTGAGCATACCTATCTCAGGGTATGCACTCCAGAGAATGTTTTAAGCCATCGAAGGTTACAAAGTTTGAAACTTTACTAAAGTTACATGCATTCAGCAAAAGACCCAGAGGAAATTTTGCTTCAGTAATAGCTTCTTCTGGGTCTTCCAGTATACACATATGACTGTTACAAATATCAAAATATGCTCAGTGGCTACAGGGTACATTCCAGCTCCCTCCAGAGATGTTTTACAGGGATGGAAATATTATCGCTTTTCTATTCTACTCACAGAAACATCAAAGAAGGAAGTACTTAGGAGGATAGTCTCAGGAAACAGTGTCTAAGTAAATTAAGAGAAATGACCTGGAAAATGCAAATAATTTCTATCATCTGGAAAAAAAATAACACAAGAAGAAATGCTTTTTAATGCATGCTAGATAGAACAATACAGTTAGTAGGAAATAAGGTACTCCTTTATTAATATAGATGACTAAAAGGGACCAGAATGTGAAATATTTATCCAGAACTCTTGAAAGTTCTCATTAATAATTGTGGATACTTCCATAAGAGCTTCTTACCTGTGAAACAATACAATAGTCTATAGTAGGATTCAGATTTTTTTTTTTAAATGTAATTTTACATACAGCACAATTAAATGATGAAGACAACCTACAGGAAAATCATTATCTTTACTACAAGTGACTAATCTAAATATTTTGCTGATACACCAAACTAACATTTGCAGTCAGTTGCAATGCTTCTCTTTGCATGAGAAGGAACATGCTGTTTACTGTCTGGCAGGAGATGAGGTCTCTAGATGGAAGAGACATTCAGACAGCGTGGCATGCCGATACCTTTAGCATAAACCCGAGCTGCTAAGCTGACTCTTAGTTGGCAGTAGTAGTAATTTTGTGCTTGTAAACAACTCAGTACAAGTTGACATCATACCAGGTTTTGCATTCTGTCCAGATGTGATCAGTAGTACAAACAGACTATGGATTTTGTGATAAAGTATATCTGCTTTCTGTTTAGCTGAGCAAAAGCCAACAGGCTGGCAGCTGCAGAGATGTAATGAAAAGTTTGATTTGACTTCCTGGTTAAGTGACATTTTAAAAGAGGTTCTTGTACTCACTGTGGAAAACAATGACAATAGGTAACTGTTCAGAGAAATCCTTCCTTACACATTGTTTTTCAAAGTCAGAAGATTTCTCACTTGGTGACATCTCTCTCTCTCTTTCTTTCTCTCTTTCTTTCTTTCTCTCTCTTTCTCTCTCTCTCTCTTTCTCTCTCTTTCTCTTTCTCTCTCTTTCTCTCTCTTTCTCTTTCTCTCTCTTTCTCTTTCTCTCTCTCTCTCTTTCTCTCTCTCTCTCTTTCTCTTTCTCTCTTTCTCTCTCTTTCTCTCTCTTTCTCTCTTTCTCTCTCTTTCTTTCTCTCTTTCTCTCTCTTTCTCTTTCTCTCTCTCTTTCTCTCTTTCTCTCTCTCTTTCTCTCTCTCTTTCTCTCTCTCTTTCTCTCTCTCTTTCTCTCTCTCTTTCTCTCTCTCTTTCTCTCTCTCTTTCTCTCTCTCTTTCTCTCTCTCTTTCTCTCTTTCTCTCTCTCTCTCTTTCTCTCTCTCTTTCTCTCTCTCTTCTCACAAACAAATTCTTTATTTTTCTCTTTCTTTTCTTAATGAGAAAAAAAATATCTACCTAGTTATGCTGCATTAACAAGAACCCCAAACTCTTATTGCCAAACAATTTCCAAAAGGGTACAATAGTCAGAAAGGCAAGACAGGTGCTTTGAGGTAATATTTTGTCAACAGAAGTCTCTCTCTAAAAATGCATCCACAAAAAATGCATTTTACCTACTAGTCACCACCATGAAAAAAGTAATTGCATTCCGGGATTACGATCCTCTTGCAGAGGCTCACCGTTGAAATACTGAGAGAGTATATATATAAAGTTAGTGCACTTTCCTTACCCCTGGCTTTCAAAAAAAGGTGTAACGCTAACTGTTTCATTGCACGTGACACACTGTAGTGGTGGTGCTACAGGTGAGATCCGCTGGAGCCACACAAATTACAGGACATATATTTAGAGTCGTCTTTGTATCACTCTTCAAGAAAGCAATAGACTGACTTAAATAATCCCCTGTGGATTCCCACCATAACAAATGTTATATTTCCCTCTGTGCAACCCAGTGGTAAGAAGTTTTCATGTAGAGGATGTTCCTATGTGCTAGCAGTTACTAGCAGTTGAAACAGTCCCTTGAGATCATTGGCAAGAATAAAATAGAGGAAACCCATATTTTCACTAGTGACTGGCACTATGACCAAGCTCACAAAGTCAGCATTTTTTAACTGAATCCAAGTGAAGCTGAATGCAGGATAGTTGTAGCTTAGAGCACTGGGTCATAACTGTCCCACATCACTTTGGCATCCCGGTTTCCCTCAGCTTCCCTCTCTGCCGCAAAGCCTGCAGAGTTTCTTTTGCAGTGTTTGATCACTCAGATTTTCTGAGTTAACCAAGTTAAAAAAATGAGTTAACTCACTCTGTTAAGCAGAATAACTGTCTTTTTTATATAGCACCTACTTTTCTAAGTTCTTTCCCCTTAAATCAACACAATTAGGATTAAAAAGGTAAGATAAGCTCCATGTGTGCAGAGGGGAAATTAGTTAGATGTCCCTAGGAAGTGGCTGTTTTGGAAAAATATCCACCTGTTTTTACTACAGGTCTTTTTTTAAGAACAGAAGATAGTATGTTTCATGCATCTTTCAACTTCTGAAATGGATAAACTGCTTTGTACTAGGTGACATTAAAACTGCATCTGGATTGAACATCTGCAAGAAAAGTCAAAATCCAATGCAAATTAGAATGGCAGTATTATGAAGCTCTCAAATGTTTCTAAACTGAAAATTTGACAGACTATTACAGTAAATTTAGGTCTACTACAACATTGCGCTTCCTGTCTGTAATACCTATAATATTGTATTCATGAAATGGAGCTTCCAAGAAAATTTTAAATAAAAATCTTGATAGCTTTACTAAATAAATAAAAAAATAAGTTATAGATAGTGTAGTGTGCAGCCTGTCTTCTGTCTTATTAATCCTGGGATCAGATATGGTTTCTCAGAATGTCTCACATCTCGGGGATCAAGCGTGTTTATTTTAGTCTCTATGAAAGTTAGTGAGGGCCTATTAAATTTGTAGGTTTCTGTTAACTTCCAGGAAGTTATTTCTCAGACCAGTTTTTTGAAGAATAGTTTGCTTACAAGAAGCAATATCTTTATTTTTGAAGGACCAGTCACACACTGGCAGCAGCACCATTCTCCTCCCTTAAAAGTCCAAATTTATTCTACAGCATATTGAAGAGTTTTACCTGGAGCTGGATGCCATTCACTATCTCTAATTTGTACAGCTTTGTGGCTCTAGAATAGTAATTGGACATTATTCAGTTAATAGAAACATAAAATGACTTATGTTCTTAATGTAAAAGAGCATCAGAGCAGTGTCATTTTGAAAGGTCTGTGTACTACAACACATGAGAATACAAGTGTTTAAATCATTAAATCATGTTTGAATTCCACTTATGGACAGAATTTACAAGCAAATAATGTGTTTCTTCAGCACTTAGCACTTCAACATGAAAGATTCTGATCACTCATAGAGTAATTAGATTCGCTAACATGAAAGTGGGTTGAAGTACTGGGCCTTTGGTAAGAGAGTTGCAAGCTACTTTTTTTCCATATTACAATTTTTATGTTTTAAAAAGTGGGATTTTTTTTTTTTCAAGATGACCTTCACAATTATATTCTAACTAAGTATTGATCCAGAAGCTGAAGATGAGCTGGTATGTTAGATGTGATAGTCATCTTGGAGGTGCTTTTTTCCTGCACAAAAGATCATCACTAGACGTGCCTGAATTATATTTGTCTCACTAACAGAGAGTTAAATCACTACCTCTGTATAAAGTCTGAATAAACAAGCTTTAAGAGTTTTCTGTTTTTTTCCAGGATCTGAAGGAACTGAAAAAATGCCCTTATGGGCTGCAGAGCACTAATTCATCTTAGTCAACTTATACTGTCCAAAAGCTAAGTGTCTAGTTAAGCAAGTTAACTTGACTCCCTACATAGTTAATGGGGAGAAAATGGTTTCCTCTGTTCTCTAAATAGGCATTTAAAATAGATGGGTTGAATTACCCTCTGGAGTTTCTGCACTCTCCATTAATTAGAGAGAGATTCATCAACCCTAACCTTAGTGTTTAAAAGTTAGACTTCAAACTCTTAGTTACACTCAGTGTATCAAATGAGGGAAAAATACCATTTCCAAAGAATGATTCATCTTCCTCTACCATGGGCATCTATGGCAGGGCAAATGAATCTATAAAGGGAGCGTAGGGTTACAGGCATCTGAAAGATGACAGGTTAGACTAGATAGCTAAAATTAAATGAGATTACTTTCTCTATGGTTACTTGGACATCAGGTTGGCCACAGTAACTGCAGATCAGGTGCTTCTCTCCGAGGAAAGTGGGGCTACGAATCCATCATGCTGCCGATCTCCTATTGCCTTTTCCCCCGATCTTGTTTGCTGTGAGCAAAGCTGTATGGTACTTTAGAATATATTTGAGAAGTTAAGTACCTCTGCAGGATGTCTCAGAGCCTTCTGCACAGTAGAGGCTTTCCACTGACGTACTGCAGGATCAGATGCCTGAAGGACTGTTATTTACAGCAAGAAATTGTAAAAGAGTACTGCATTTCCTAAGTGCAAAGTGATGTAGTCTCAAATTATTTTCCAGGCAAAAATAAGGATTAGAGGATCTAATGAACTGGATCACTCAAGATGTATGTGTTTCTCCTCATTAACAAATAGTGTTGTTCTACATAATATTCTTTGTTCCTCTCTACCAGCCAGGGATGTGCTTGTAAACCGCACTTAAATACAAGCTTATCTTTATCAGCACTCTGTACTTCAATATAACTTTGGGGGTAAAAATCCTCTAATATTTACTATCAATGAGACACAGCAGCCTAGTTTGATTGAAAACTTATTCCTTAGGCTTTGGCTTCATTACTGCGATGTCAAGTAGAGTAAAGATTTGCAGGGTGCCAGCTACTAAGCAGTAATTGCGCATGTGCTAGTATTCTGACATTTGTCTTTGATGAGGGTGAGAGAGTAGTTTAGCACTACATATTCTACCAACATTATCAGTATTATTCAGCAAACGTATGGAGATACTAGAAGATATATTGAGAGGATTTTTTTTCTTTCTCCTCCCCTTCTTCTTCTTTTTATTTGAGTGATGGACAGTTTGGTTCAATTTTTGTCCCGGATTGCTCATGGAAAAGCACAGGGCACAAAAGGAAAAAGCAAAGGCTTTTATAAACGTCTCCAGTCAATTGCTCATAGAAGATTTGAATACAAAAGGTGGAATACTAACACTGGAATGGGGAAACCCAAAAGCATGCCTCTGTGGTTGTAGAAATAAGGAAAAGGGCCAGAGCTGTAAAAATGATTGTCTTTTGCCTACCTACTTATTCTCACCAAGGCAATGGTAAGAAGTAGGCTATCCCTAAAATTAATCCTGGTAATCATAAAGATATGTTTTACACACTTTCTTCTATGGCTCTATTCTCTCCAGGACTTGATTTTTTTTTTTTTTCTTTTTCACTGTCCATACATGGAAAATGATACACCCATGAGTGTATCATCAGACCACTTGGGACTATCCTAGTTGAAGCCCAAAACAGGGAAGGAACAGAGACCAGCAGCCTAGCTAATCCTTTGAGTTCAAAAGCAGGATGCCTCAAAAAAATTACAAGACCAGCCTAAACATTTCAAGATTGTTAAAACTTGGGAAAATTTGATTGACTAAGTGGCCTTTGCTTTAGAAAGGTTTGTATTTTCTCATGTTCCTCAGCAAGAATGAGGATGAATATTTGCTTCTTTCTTTCTAACATGAAAATTATCTCCAAATTCTCTCTGAATAACACAACTTCAAGATGTGACACTTTCAGAAAGAAAAAATACAACTCTAAGAGTTAGGAACAATTTAGTGTGGCTGATACCACATGAAAATGTTAATCTTTTCAAGGGAATCTTCAATGAAGCATGTGCATATTAGATTTCCTTTTGTGTGTACCTTGGTTGCTAAGGAGAAGGAATGATAAACATAATATACATACCTGATTAGCACCACAAACGTAGGCAGCAGGGAGAGCAGGCTAAGAACTGTACAGATCTCTGCATTTGAGAGCCAAGAGAATTTCTTCTGTATTATATTGAAATGACAAGAGATTTCAATTTTTAAACATCATAGCTTCGCCATTTATAAATAAAACTTGTTGGGACAAGTGGTTCCTGTGTTTATTTGAAAGGTTTATCTAATTTGTTGTCCTTTTCATAAAGATCCAGTGTTCTTACCTATCTCCAGCTTGTTGGCTTCCTGTTTGGACTGTTTGACTTTTGCCTGAATGACAAGATGTGCCAGGCTGAGGCTTACGTCATCTCTGTTCTTGTTCCATCAAATGGATATTGAACTTCAGCATATGTCAGGGGAAATAATAACACATAATTAGGCATAATTTTGGCATAATAAGGAATTACAGTAGAGACAACTGTAAAAGTAGTCCTTGCCACTACATACTGTGGGTGAAAAAAATAGGAATGAAAAGAATTGACAAACTCTGAGAGGAAAAGAAGGTGCATACAGTATAGGCTTGCAGGGGTCTTGCCATGCTTGGGCAATGGCTAAGGAACCTAGGAAGGGGTTTATGTTCATGTTGACACATTTGTGTATATTTATCTCAATGGCTTTGCTATTGCACTTCTGTGTATGTATTTGTCCTAGGCAGGTGTGATGGAGAAGGATAATAGAGGGAAGGAAAAAGAGAGAAAGAAACCTGGGAGAAATGTGAAGAAGTCTTCATGTGTTATCAGGGAGAAAGAAATTGAAGGCAGCCTTCACATCTCCCAGAGGTAATTTTGAAAGAAGTCAGTGTGAGTTTTGTACTATCTATAGTAATCTTATCCAGATCAAGCACATTTTACAAGAAACTAGGTGAGCCTCTATCTACGCAGAGCTACTGAAACATTCAGAACAACACAATGTGGTGATTGTATTACTTTTAAAAAGGAAAGAAGCAACATAAATACAAAAGTAGCTGAAACATAGTAGGTTACATTTTGAAACTTTTGGAGCCATACTAAATAGTGCTTGAAGTAATATATCGCTATTAGCAGCGCGGAGCATTGTAGTGTTGCGCAGAGCACAAAGAATGGACTTCACCTTAGAAAGAGAAGCTGGAGTGCATCTTCAATAGAAGTATCAAGTGATATCAGAAAGGAAGGAAAAGCTTAAATCTTACATGCTTAAATCTTAAAGCTTGTATGTTACCCTTTTATTTATAAACTGAGCTCTCGGCAGAAGCAGGGTCCCTGCTCTTGAGTTCAGAGGAGAAAGAACTTTAGCCATGTTTTTTTTGTTGTTGTTGTTTTTTGTTTTCCTAATTCTGGGAAAATATTGCAGAATGCAGACAGTTCAGAAATATTATGTTCCAAGTAATTTTTCTTTGAAATAAATAAATAAATATATATATTTTAAAGGAAGTGAAATCTACTCTGGTTTTGGTGATAAGCTGGAATCTGAAAAAATAAACATAACATAAACAAATGTTTCATTTGAAGTCTGTGAATAGAGTATGAAGTGATAAATTAGCATTACAAGAATGTATACAGCTTCTTTTTCAGTAAGCCATTAACTCTGAAATCTAACAATGCTTGTTCAAATAATTTAGCACTGATCATTTGTAACAGAAGTAGTCTGCTATCTTGGACAAAAATGATGCTAGAAAACCCTTAAACTGCCCTCTCAGATGCAAGCAAGCACTCCAGCTTGAGAAGCCTTATTGATAGTCTTCTCAGAAGCAGGCGGACAGCTGCTGCTAACTAAACGTGATAGGGAAATGATGGCTTGAATCATGGGGTCCCTTTGCTGTCAATGATGTTACACCATTAGACAGGTGGCGGGATATAGGGCACGCTTAAGGCCTGCATGTTTTAGTTGTGTTTCTGAGGTGTAATTCCTGACTTTAGCTTTGAGGTCACTTGTGCAATAGAACGGAAGATGTATGCATTTTGTGAACAGAACAGATTAGAGAAGAATATACCAACCCTCTGTATCAGTCACAAAAAAGAAATCAATACACTCTAGAAAGTCCATGCTCTATTTTGACTGTCTTTAAATCCAGATAATACATGACTGAAGTATGAAAAGCCAAAAGGAATGCCAGATTTTACAATTCAATTTCAGACAAAGCCTGCTTCAGAATTAATTAGTAGCTATGGCAGAAACAGAAGTTATAGCACAGAGTCACTGTATGGATGCTAACATAAGCCCGTAGGCCTCGCCAAGGGATTTAGGTTCTGGTTTCCATGAGGTACAACACTGTAAGAAGCTTCAATATATCAGTGCAACTTATCTATAGAAAAAACTTTTTTATGGGTTAATCAGTACCCTCAAAAAGACGTAAATGTGTTGTGACAGTCTAGGAAATATGTGTACATACAACTGAATGTATTCCGCTGAATTGTTGAATGTCCTGAGTATGCATATGTGCCTCCTGTCAGGATGGTATCTTGTATCTCGGAAGAAAGATAGTGAAGAGGCATTAAACCTGGACTGATCCCATTGAAATGAAACAAATGAGGCTAGCAGGATGGTAACATCCTACAAGCAGCCAAATTTCTCCCTCTTATCTGTAGGGAATATAGTCTGGAGCATGGAAAACAAAGGTAGATATTAGTGCTTGGTCTTGAAAACAAACTACTTTCCTCCTCTTGGCCCCTGCCCTTCCTCCCCCCTCTCCCTCCCCCCCAAAAAAAGAAAAAAAAGAAAAAAGTAGTAGGAAGAAGAGTAACTTAGAGAAAGGATTCACAAAGGCAAGGAAAGCATACGGATGAAGAGAGCTGCTGAAGGGTATGATTTCATAGCAGAGAGACAAGGTTAAATGAAGGGATTTGGTAGATGTGGAGAGGGAGAGAAGGAGAGAGACTCCATGTTTCAGAGGGAAAGTATGTCTGGCAAAAGGAGAATCTAAACTGCTCAGATGTCTGTGCATTATACTAAAACTGAGGTAGGAAAACCAGTGAGCTATTTGGGAATTTATCTAATTGTGTATTAGCTTTAAGGTAAAATGTTCACGATTTAGAGCTCACAAAGTATTTGTGTCTGTTCACTTTTTTTATCTCCTCTTTCTGGAGAAGGAACTAGTAACCCTGCAGCTGGGAACTCTGGGGAAGGGCAAAGTAAAGCTCCCGCAGAACTGGCAGGGGCATGATGCTGGTTGGGGAGCTGTGTGGCCACGTTGCTGGGAAAGGATTTCCTTGTGTTCAGGAAGTCTGCCAGAGAAGCCATGGAAACCGAGGGAAGCTTAAGGAAGGATGAACACATACTAGAGTAAAATGCACCAACCTGATAAATGTTCAGCTGGAGAGATCTACTAAAGCTGTGACATGTGTTTAATTTTGTGCACAGCCAGTAGTTCCTGGAAAGACAAGCTAAGACAGTGCATATGTCTTTGCAAGACAGAATCCTGAATTTAAATGTGTCACTGAGCTAGAACTTTGAATGTGTATCTGCCCATCAGATGTCAGTAAAATGCTCATGTCTGTCAGCATCTTCTTGATTTACATTTTTACAGATTTACAGTTACGTTCGCTTATCTAATTAGAAGCTAATGGTGGCAATAGGTGCCCCACTGGTACAAATGATGCTAATCTCAGATCCTCCATACCATTTATCAGATTTAGGCCAAGCAAATTAGTACAGATAATAACAGTCACTTCCACCCAAGAGTGCTATCAGTTAATATGTCAGTCTACTAATAAATCTATATGCTTGAGAAAATGCTTGAGAAAATAGCTAGTGTACCGATACAGCTTTAGTGAGCAGTGAAGGACAAGTGAGTTTGATACCTGAGCAGTTTAGGTTATTGCTAGAGGGTGGAAATTTTGTTCATATAAGCCAAGGAGGCTTTTGTCTATATAGCATTCCAAATAGCTGTTCACAGGTGGCCTACTGTTGTAATGGCACTCAAAATAGCACTGGCTTTTTTTAAGCCATACCGATAATTAAAGGTTTGGCACTCAAATGCTTCAGCTCATTCAACTTTCAGCATGCTTGACGGAGTTAAAGGAAGCACAGTAAACTGATCCGCTGGCACTTGCACCAGAGCAGCTTTTGTGGCTGAGGATAGGCTTTAAAACAAAAGTTATACATAGCATAGGCACTTATCATTTGGAATATGACTTTTCTTTCCGTATACAACAATGGCAGTTGACATCAGCTGGAGTGCCTGCGCTCGTAGAGTATTGCTGGGAATGTTTCTTAGCAAGGGTTTCTTTGGGTACTGTTGAGATAATACATCAGAGATTGTTGACTGTAAGCATCCAGGCTTTTTCTCTTTGGGGCTAGGTAACAGGAACCACAAAAATTGCTTGTGCAAAGCTGAGATATTGAAGTCTGCTGTGTTTAAAAAGCTGCTTGTGTCATGCAGTGTAGGGAATGTAATATTTCATGTCTTTTATCAGCTACTTCCATTGTCTAGAATATTGCTTTTATATTTCATTGGATGAACATTAAGTTAAAAATACATTGAAAAGATACAGTTTAATTTAGAACTTTTTTTTTAATCCATTGAAATCAATATGATATTAGTTTTTATGTCTTTGGGAGCAAAACTGAGCCACAGAGAGGCCATTTTTTATAGAAAATGTGAGAGACAATACTTGTTGGCTACTGTAGCATAGCTATTCATCTTAGGCAGATTTTTTTCTAAAATAACTTAAAATATTTTTTAGAAAGAGAAATATACCTAGAAATCTGATTCTCTCTGCAGGTGAACCTTGGATAATAATTTGCATCAGTTTATAGGTGGATGCAGAATGTTACCAAATTGGATTGTGTCGCTTTTTTGAACTGGCTTTGAATTAGCATAAATGATCACATAATAATCAGGGCAGTGAGAATTCATGCTGTTGAAAAATGGGTTAGTTAGTGCTACAAATCTGCTTCCCAGGAAATTGGCCAAATAGAGCCTTCAAAAGCTCATATTTTTGCTTTCCTTCAATCTGAAGATGGAATAAATTTCAAATGTGAATCAGACAGTTTGTAGGTTAGTGAAAAATGTGAACAGCCCTATGTCTAGGAGCCATAGTTAGTGGCTGAAATGTGAAAGATAATTTGAAATGAGATATATTCTGGCTTCACTTTGAGCTTTGTCTTCTGAGTATAGTTCACAGAAGAAAACAGATTTTTTTTTTTTTTCACAAAACCATGTTACCATAGATTGGCCTCGCAAGAGAAGAGAGGCCCACAAGGATTTTGATCAGTAGTGGTTCAAATAAATTGTAATTAATACCTCTGACTAATTTAAATTGGTGATGCAAAAGCATAACTGGAGACTTCAAAGAATATGGGGAAAAAATGAGACTTCTGTTAAAAGGAGTTGGTTTCTTCTATATTGTACATGTGTACATTTCAGGCCTACCATAGTTATAATCAGTGATGTTATGCTAAGCTAAAAGTTATGGAAAAAGCAGGAAACTTGAGAATAAAACTGGGAAAAACATGAAGAGAAGTATTTGGCTATAAAATTAGATAAACAGGTAAGAGGAGAAAAATTCAGACTCCGTGTTTTGCCAAGAACATGTAAGATTGGAAGAGAGGGAAGAGAAAATGGAAGTATAAATAATTTATCCTTTAAAATCCTAAAAGTGCTTTTCCTTCAAAGGGGTCCACCACTACAATGTGTTGCATAAGCCTACATTTCCAAAGCAATAAGTATGCTTTGGGGAACCTGTGTGTGTGTGGACCCCCTCCTTGGTGGTACTCTGTTTATGTTATCTTAGGAAGAAGTCTGTTTTCTAAAGAGTGGGGGCACTGCACTGAGTTCCTCTTCTACAGCCAGACTGAAGTACTCTCTAAGCATGGGATTTTATTAAAAGAGAGAAAATGGCATGCCTTTTTGAAAAATACTTTAGCTTCATTGTACTTACTCTATATCTACCCATCAGTTATATCATGTTTTGAATAAATTTTTGCTTTCAGACAGATTGACCAAAAAGACTCCGAGGCAGAATGCAGATTGAACTCGGTCCTTTTTATATTCTGTAGAGAAAAAGACTTTTAAAAATGTAACCTGAATATTATTATCACTATCCCTTTCTATGAACATTCTTACCAACAGCTTCTCTTGAGTACTTAGATAGCTCTCTCTCTCTCTTTCAAAAAAGAAAAAAAAAAACCTCTCGATGTCTTTTTTGAGTCTTTAGAGATTTTGTATCGCTCAATTTATCCTTCTAGTAGTCCAAAGGAGTGGAAGTTTAATTTGAGAATTCAGCCTCAGGCTCTTCCGGATGTATCAGCTTTCTCCTAGTCGCTCATTCCAACACCCATGAGTCAGGGCACCAAATGTTCCCTGCGAGTCTGCTTCCAGTGCCTAGCTGAAGCTGGGAGCAGTTAGTCGCAGATAAGGGAGGCATGGATGAGTATCTATGTGGCATCAGAAAAAATACCATGGGATAGCTCTTCCAGCCGAATAACACCTGGGTGAGATATTTGCCGACGCGAGCAGCCTTATCATGTATGAAAATGGGAAGGAACTTTCCCACCATGAGGCACCTGGGGAGAGAGATCTGTCAAGATGGCAAGCATGATCAGTATGCAGAAGCTAGACTGCAGTAAATGAAGAGTGGAGAGACATATTAAACTGTTTCCTGTGAATATATATTCTTTCCACTGTCAAATTATGAGCAGTTGTTAGCTTTCTTTAAATCAAAGCATGATTCATATAATTATTGTATTATGATTATTTTTATTAAAGGACTCAACATTTGTAAAAGTTTCTGACAAATTAAAGGGAAATTTAAAATGAAAAAATTTTCAGGGGAATGGCTATGTTTATCATTTAAATGAATTCAGTCATTGTTTGGCACTGTCTCTCAAGTTTATGTCTGAATGGAAGGTTACATATTCTGACTTTTTCAGTTTCATTGAAACTTTTTATAAGAAAAATGTAGCATAATATAGATAATATAAGCATAATACAAATTCCATCAAGATATAAGATGCAGAGACTTATAGATAGGAAGAATTTTCTATTAAAAAACAAAACAAAATCCAAGCTATTTTAATTATGAAATAATTAGAATACTCTTGCAATGGTTTTATTTATTGGTTGATTGGTTTTACCTATTTCCATATCTTTTACGGAAATATCTAAAATATTTGGTGTTGTCAGCTTAAAAAAATGTACTTGCTCTGTCTATCTTGTGCCTCTAGGCAAAGTAATTTAACATTTAGAACCACTTCTAATAAACTTCTGTTAAATATGTATATGAATGAGGCTCAGGCCAACAAAAGAAATAGAGCAGAAAAAGAAAGAAGAACTATCATTTATTAGGCCAATGAATGGTAAAGCTCATATCATTAAGTATGCATTACTTTTGCATAGGTAGTCCAAATTACAGCTAATTGTGCAGAGAAATAAGAAATGGAGAAATGTTGATGTTCAGAAAAATTAGTTGACAATGTCATATTTATAACTAGTTTAGAACCCAGCTGTGTCTCCTGAGTGCTGTTAGTATTTTACATTACTGAGCTGGTCTGTAAACCAGAATTCTACATATTACTGGAAGTGTTCAGGATATAACTATATTTCTATCTCCGTTTGGCTTAAGAATGGTTTTATTCAGGTATTTATGGTAATGGTATTTATTCATTATTCACTTAAGAGGGCTGAAGACCCCCACTTTGCATTAGCACTGACTGATGCGTCCTTTATTTTCCCACATCACGTGATGCAGTTGCACTTACTGAACCTGTACAAATGGCTTCACCTCTCCATGTCCCATTCAGTTCAAGAGTGTGTCCACTCTTTTCCTCATTTTATATTAGAAGAAAATAAAATATCATAGGGTCAGATTCTTCATTATAACCTATGACAGAGATTTACTCTGTGAAAAGCCAGAAAGCAGAATCAACACTAGCAGCTCCCATCCCTATACCTGAAAATAATTACAAGGGCTCTGTATAGCAAATCAGACAGCCTTTATTAAAGATGGAGCTAACAACATGGGTGTAGAAGAGAATTAGCTAGCCAGACTGCTGTTTACACCAGCCACAGTGATGAATTTTGGCATTTTTAAAATCAGGCAAGAGGAAGTGTGCTATGGCTGAAACTCTCTCTCTGGCATCTGTCAGGGCCATCCACGTCTGTGAAAAAAAGGATACTGAACCTGAAAGCCATCCCCTGAGCTTTAAGGCATACAACTTTTTTTTTTTTTCAGTACTAAGACTATTAATTCAGAAGGTAGAGAGCAATGGTTCTAGGCTTACTTCATTGTGACTGATTTGAACATATAGCATGTACCATGATAACCCAACTGCCAAGGCAAGGACCTCTATAGATGACTATTTCTTAGCCTTCTGTTAGGTCTAGACTATGGTGCAAACAGAAATTTAAAATTCCTGGACCCACAAGGCAATGAGCTAAGAGATGCTTTACCCTTAAATCTGCATTTTTCAATCTAGATTCAGATTTTCTTCTGGGCCTCCTCCTTCTGAACCCATGGAGTTTCTGTTTTTGACTATACTGTGTTCTACAGCATATTAGTTGGCACTGACCTGGACGGTAATAACCACAAGTTCAGCTCCCTTCAAATTCAATGAGGTTAAGAACCAGTCTCCATTTCCTCATCAAATCCTCTCACCAGCAGGCGATCAGGCAATAGGGGGTGTAGGACCACGATTTCTTTCAACTGAGGCTCTGTACGATCATACTGACTTATTTTGGTGTGAGCTAATCTAACAAAACAAGTTGTTTAGAGAACTTGGATGAATGCCTGTTTTCAGATTCCCAAATGTCCTTAGGAATGTGGGTAATCAGCTTAAGAAAGACGAGAACTTTATTGAGCTTACCTAATAATGCAACTTTATAGAAGGAGAGAAGTTTTTCTGAAAACTGCAGGTTCCGCATTTCCCAGTTACCTAGAGTTCTTGAACTGGTCTTCTAAACATGAACTTCTGAACTGCACCAGATTTGTATCCCAGATTAGCCTTTCCGCTGAGAAGATTTTTTTTGGGGGGGGGAGGGGGGTAAAGAAGATGGTTATATAAATGATTATAAAGTCCAGTCAGATAATAACTTCAGTCTAGTTTAAACCACTTAATTCTATAAAAGACAGAGTTGACTGATTTTGACTGTTAGTTAATTGATATTTATAATCATATATCCATTTTCCTATAATTTATATATAGATTGTTTTTGTCATTCATGAAGTAATTCAATAAATTGAATGATTTAATTGACTTATTTGACTTGAAGATTTGATTCTCAATTGGTAATTGTTTGATGCTTTGCTTTTTTAATTTACTGCTAATCATAGCTTAACTTCAGCAGGACTCTTCTAGATTTGTATTTAAATTAACATTTTGTGGACATAAATAAGTCAAGTCCCTTTCGGTAAGCAACATCAGTAAAGAATCTTTCAGGATTTCAGTGCACATACTAACTGGTTGGCTCAAAAGCCTGACCAAATGGATCTAATTACTTTCTGTTTTCATGTAAATTATACGGATTAGAGAGAAATCATGTGTGAAATATCTCAAACAAATTTGTATTTTCAACAAAAGTTAGGATCAAAGCTGATCTTAACTTACTACTTGTAACTTAGCAGACTTTAGGACATTATTTAATCTTAGAATGAAGATAAGTCTATATACACTCTCTTTTAGCTTAAGAATATTTTGAAATAGAAAGCATTATGTTTAATCAGGGAAGCAAAAATTGGCATGAGTACCAGTATTTCTTTAGTTGTTCATATGGACAGTGAGAAAACTTATGAAGGACACCTTAGCTTGGGTTCATGTGACCGGTGTAGACTTCTCATGTTAATGTTTAATCTGAATTTGGAGAAAAAGGAACAAGAATATGGGGTTTATCTAATCTATGGTAGGTGTTTAAACCGGAACTTTCTGTAGGTGATTATTTCTTATTGATAATAAAGATAGTCTGGCTTAAATGTAGACATCAATTGTTGACACTCAAAATTAAATCAGACAAATCCATCTTAGAAGATTTTCTTTGAATTTACTTCAGTGGACTTTGGACCAGGCTTTCACAGGGTGCATTTACAGCAGTGTTTTAATTCTGATCCAGATTACTCTCTTGAAGTGAATCTCCTGATTGACCTTCTTCACTGAGCTCTGGTTCATATTACCGAGTGGCCTTGGAGCATGTCAGCTGGCTTTCTCTGGAATAATATTCGACTGGAAGATGTGCTTCAACTGCTAATGGGCATTCAGTCTTTGGGACCAGACTAGAACTAGTCTGAAATTCCTGTTCTCCAAAACATGTATAGAATGAACACCAGGTCCTCAGCACCAACTGTTTCAATCCACTAGTTCACCCCCATTGAGATGCACTATTTATTCCTGTAGAGAAAGCCACAAAGGACACTTCTTGTTGATAGTACAGAGAGTACAGCTAGTGCAGATGGGCAATTAAGGCAAAGAGAGGTGATGTTAGTATGCCAGTAAAATAGATAAATTTAGCAATTTTTATTATGACACCACAAATGTGAATGCCCAGAAAGGGAGTCAGGGCAAAAACAGACTGTTAGCTGGCGAAACAAATCATAAAAGCATATTTTTCATACTTTGTTTTAAAAAGCAAAATAGTAACATATATGTACATATAATATACATACATATATTGTGCATAAATAGTATAAGATATATATACATATAATACAAATTTTTCTTTCATTTTTTTTCTGAAAATTTTAAACAAAATTAAACTAGCTTTAAAAATTAAGCTCCTCCCTGGGGGGGAAAAAAAATTATTGGCTAAAATACGTTGTTCAATATGTTAGCAATTAAGATTTTTTTTTTTTAATGGAAGTGCGTGAAAAGTATCAATTAAATCTGCTTTATCAGAAATTCATGAAGAGGCTTCTGCTAAAACAGAAGTAGAAAGAGAGAAGTACAAATGTAACAGAATTTCAGAGCTGAATTTCCATCAACTATATTTCTGAGAAATGTGTAACTTGAATATAATTTAAGGTTAGGGAATACCGCATTTTGAACTATAGTTTTCCCAATCACTTTATATATATAAAAAAGGTTGTTATTGATTAGGACATAAAGGGGAATTAAGTGCAGAAAAAGAAAAACTACATAAATTAGCAGGGTACAACTTCATTAACTCTCACAAAACCTGTGTGGCTTGATAAGTGGCCTTATGCCAAAAAACAAGCTGGGCCATGGTACCTGAGCTTTCGGTGGGTTAAACTCAGCTGAAATCCCTCCACCAGTGGGACTTGCATCTTATTTTGACTGGAACCACAGTCTTAGCCTGGTGTCCGCGTTGTAGCCTCCTACAGATATCCTTGTTAACCAGACAAATCCAACAGCTTTTGTTACCTGTAAACTCATTTCCTCCGGAGATCTATGATGACTCAGACATGTCTTCAATGGCAATCCATTATTTATTTATTCGTCCACCCACAAGTTGCAAAAATGTGGAGCAGAAAGGATAAAATTTAACAAGAGACCAAGTTACCCATTTCCATAATTAAGTTTAATTTCCTTGTGATCTACTGTCGCTCTGATTTGCAAGAGACAGCTTGCTTGATGCAGTCCATGTGTGTGATTGTGTCTGCAATATATTTTATGTCTAGGTCTGTTCCTGCACAAAAACAAACAAACAAAATGAGGGAAAATGCAAAACAAACATACAAAACACTCACTCTGGGGAGCATATTAATTTTGAACCAGAGAAAGACTGAAAACTTCTTAGCAGCACAATTCATAGCAGAAAGAAGGGAATAGTAGGCAAAACATTTACTGCACACCAAATGGATACTGATGTGAAAAAGAAGAGCTGTTGAGTTAACAGAGGAAAGGGGATCTCTCCAACTTCCATTTTCACCCCTGCTGCTTTCTTCCTAAGACCAATGATCTATGCTAAATGTCCAGTCAAGTTTGTCCCAGCAGCAAGACAGGGCTAGTGTTTGCAAACACGTAGTCAGAACTTTTTTGTTTTAGATGTCAGGTTTAAGCATACTTCTTTGAGCTGGTCTTTGTATAACGGTCCAGTTTGTTAAATCTTTTTTAACAATTTTTATCTATTGAGAAGAATATTGATTAAGAAATGAGAAAAGGGACTTAGAAAGAAAACAGCTATAATGAAACCTGTTAAGCAAATTTAATGCAGCAGGGTTTCCTGTGTTATATTACCTTGATTTAATACTCCTATATAACTACAAAATTTAATCCCTCCAAGTTATGTTCCCACTGACAGCTTCCCCGCTATTTCATTGCAGCATCTTCTATAGCTAATGGTCTGTCACGGCTTCCATTATAAGTTCTGATTTTTGAAAGCTTTGTTGTAGTAACAATTGTTAGAAAGGGATTTCATCCTGGGAGATTCTGAAAAACTTAGTTTAAATTCATTTAGCCATGTCTAAATTAGAGACAAAGAGTTTTTTTCTTTTTTAAAGTTTTTAGGTTTTATCTATCTTTATCTTTAATAGGCCAGTTTCTGTTCTAGTGCAAACTGACACAGTTTCACAGAGCTGGTAAAAAGTATGAGGAGTTTGGCTTATGTTTAGAATATCTGTCCTGATAATGAACAAGGGATCTATTTTGAATCTTGCAATGCCCTGTAGATTTGAATCTGTAAGTATGCACTCGTGCAAATTTTCAAATAGATACTCAACAGTGGGAGAAGTTGTAATGTGTGAAGGAGATATATAGACACCTACATGACCAAGCCCGTGACTTCTTCCATGCTTACTGATGTACAAAGCTTATTGTGATATCTGCATTACTCTCGGTCTTTGAATTAACATCTGCAACACCTAAGTGCTCCTGAAGCTACTTTCCAACCTTTCCAAACCTAAGAAACTGTCATCCATGAAACTGACTCTTTTTCTTCCTCCATAAAGGGGGGGGAAAAAATATGCTGGATGTTGTGCTGAATCCCTCATGCGTCTGCATACAGAAGACAAACTCTTCTGTTGCAATATCAGGTTCCAACTTACTTGACAACAGCCACAAGCAGGCAAAACAACAGCACCCCTTTTAATAAAAAGCCACCATAATAAAGTCACACTCTTGTGCATAAACAATAAAAAAAAGAATGTCTGCAGTTATATGATCACTCATGCACTAAAGTGCTTTTCTCAGTGGATACTTGCATGAAATCAATGTTCATCTGTTCTTCAGGATAGAAAAACAGCTGTATCTGACCATGCTATAGCAATACAATCTCAAATTTTCAAGCAAGTATACTAGAAGTCTGGATTTCTTCTTTTGACATATTATCACATATATAAATCCATAATTTAGAAACAGCCATTAATACAATATATCACATATATGTTGCATATAAATCATTCCTAGTCCTCAAAAGGATAAGAATTTTTAAATACACATTTTTAGGAGTAATAAATAATTTCATAATTTTAATAATTATCAAAACTTTTAGAAATGCCTGTAGTGAAATAATATAACAGGATTATTCTTTGTCAAAGGATGTAGAGTGGAATGTAAAAAAATGTAAAATATGTAAAAAAAGTAAAAAAATAAAACTAAGGCTGAAATTTATATATCTATGCCTATTATGCATACATTTACTTCTAATGTGTATATACACTAATTCAATTATCTATTGATAGCATTTTTTCATTTCCAAGTGGCATTACCGCTCTTTATTGTACATTATCATCTATAGTATTGCTTGCAGTCTACTGCTGGATCTTTATTTTTAAAGTTTACTTCTTTATTGTAGACAATATACAGCTGTACTGATTGTTGCAAGAAAATAATGTTTCCCAACACGTTTTCTAGCAGGATTCTCCTGAAGCAGTCTATTGCGCTATGCTTCTTTTTTTTCCCCCCATATTTCCCCTCCTTTTAGTACAACAATCTGAGGAAAGCAATTACCTGGCTGTGGAACATATTTCTTGAACAGCATGATCTGGCTCATTGGCATGCTCTTTATATCTACAGAACTCTTCTGGCAATGATGGAAGGATGGAAAATAGGTGACTCTCTAGCATCTGCATTGTAGTTCAGCTGTTGATTGTTTTTGCCCCAAAGCTTTTTTTGGGAGGAAGTATAGTACTGTGCTTATGATTTACATTAATTTCTCCTCTCTTGTTCACATATGATATTAAATCATTGAATGCCTAGATATTCATTAACTGTGGGAGCGTGTATATGTTTGTGAATGGGAGAAAAAAAAATATGAATTTCAAAAGGAGGAATATATATGTATATATTTAAACAAGGATGTGTCTTTTCCTTTAAGAGCAGACACAAATCTTGAGGGCTTGACTTCATGACAGGAAAATAGACAATTCATTTCCATCTTCAGCAGAGTCAAAATAAGCATCTCTCCCTTCTTCCTGCAGATGGGTTGATAAACAGAGGGATTCCCTTTTGATAATTTCAAAGAGGGAAAAGCTTGTGTTTTTTTTTTTTCCCGCTATCTCTTTTGTGAGGTGACATACAAACACACCAAAACTTTCTTCTCACGTAAAGTTTTCATTTTTGACAGCAAAAATACCTTCTGTTTCCTGCTTTTGAGGCATAGAAATTCATAGAAGGATTCATTCTCTACAGAGTTTTAGTGAAATGTGTATATTCTCCCT